>NW_027649948.1:0-304185 GCF_965287045.1 Carcharhinus amblyrhynchos | reverse complement strand
ACACACACACACTCCCCTTCCCCACTGCGCGCACACACACACACACTCCCTTCCCACCGCGCGCACACACACGCACTCCCCTTCCCACCGCGCGCACACACACACGCACTCCCCTTCCCCACTGCGCGCACACACACACACACTCCCCTTCCCCACTGCGCGCACACACACACACACACACACTCCCTTCCCCACCGCGCACACACACACGCACTCCCCTTCCCCACCGCGCGCACACACACGCACTCCCCTTCCCCACCGCGCGCACACACACGCACTCCCCTTCCCCACCGCGCGCGCGCACACTCGCACTCCCCTTCCCCACTGCGCGCACACACACACACTCCCCTTCCCCACTGCGCGCGCACACACACACACACTCCCCTTCCCCACTGCGCGCGCACACACACACACACTCCCCTTCCCCACTGCGCGCAGACACACACACACACACTCCCCTTCCCCACTGCACACACACACACACACACTCCCCTTCCCCACTGCGCTCGCACACACACACTCCCCTTCCCCACTGTGCACACACACACACACTCCCCTTCCCCACTGCGCGCAGACACACACACACCCCTTCCCCACTGCGCGCGCACACACACACACTCCCCTTCTCCACTGCACACACACACACACACACTCCCCTCCCCCACTGCGCGCACACACACACACTCCCCTTCCCCACTGCGTGCACACACACACACACTCCCCTTCCGCACTGCGCACGCACACACACACACAGACACACACACACCCCTTCCCCACTGCGTGCGCACACACACACACACACACACTCCCCTTCCCCACCGTGCGCGCGCGGGCGCACACACACTCCCCTTCCCCACTGCGCGCACGCGCACACACACACACGCACTCCCCTTCCCCACCGCACGCAGACAAATGCACTCCCCTTCCCCACCACGCGCGGGCACACACACACGCGCGCACTCCCCTTCCCCACCGCGCGCGCACACGCGCACTCCCCTTCCCCACCGCGCGCGCACACGCGCACTCCCCTTCCCCACCGCGCGCACACACGCACACACACACTCCCCTTCCCGGGCACGCACACACGCGCGCTCTCCCCTTCCTGGGCGCGCACTCCCCTTCCCCACCGCGCGCACTCCCCTTCCCCACCTCGCGCACGCACACACACACACGCACTCCTTCCGCACTGCGCGCACTCCCCTTGCCCAGCGCGCACACGCGCACTCCCCTTGCCCGGCACGCGCACTCCCCTTGCCCGGCACGCGCACTCCCCTTCCCCGGCACGCGCACGCACACACTCCCCTTCCCCACTGCGCACACACACACACGCACACTCCCCTTCCCCACTGCGCGCACACGCACACTCCCCTTCCCCACTGCGCGCACACGCACACTCCCCTTCCCCACTGCGCGCACACGCACACTCCCCTTCCCCACTGCGCGCACACGCACACTCCCCTTCCCCACTGCGCGCACACGCACACTCCCCTTCCCCACTGCGCGCACACGCACACTCCCCTTCCCCACTGCGCGCACACGCACACTCCCCTTCCCCACTGCGCGCACACGCACACTCCCCTTCCCCACTGCGCGCACACGCACACTCCCCTTCCCCACTGCGCGCACACGCACACTCCCCTTCCCCACTGCGCGCACACGCACACTCCCCTTCCCCACTGCGCGCACACGCACACTCCCCTTCCCCACTGCGCGCACACGCACCACTCCCCTTCCCCACTGCGCGCACACGCACACTCCCCTTCCCCACTGCGCGCACCCGCACACTCCCCTTCCCCACTGCGCACACACACACACTCCCCTTCCCCACTGCGCACACACACACACTCCCCTTCCCCACTGCGCACACACACACACTCCCCTTCCCCACCGCGCGCGGGCGCACGCACACATACACACACTCCCCTTCCCCACTGCGCGCACACACACACACACTCCCCTTCCCCACCGCGCGCGCACTCACACACACTCCCCTTCCCCACTGCACACACACACACACACACGTGCACTCCTCTTCCCCACTGCGCGCACACACGCGCACTCCCCTTCCCCACTGCGCGCACACAAACACACTCCCCTTCCCGACTGCGCGCGCGCACACACACACACACACACACACACGCACTCCCCTTCCCCACCGCACGCAGACACTCGCACTCCCCTTTCCCACTGCGTGCACACACACGCACTCCCCTATCCCACTGCGTGCACACACACGCACTCCCCTTCCCCACCACGCGCGAGCGCGCACACACACTCCCCTTCCCCACCGCGCGCACACACACGCACTCCTTCCCCACCACGCGCACACACACGCACACTCCCCTTCCCCACCGCGCGCACACACGCACACTCCCCTTCCCCACTGCGCGCGGGCGCGCACACACACACACACACACTCCACTTCCCGGGCGCGCACACACACACACACTCCCCTTCCCGGGCGCGCGCACACACACACTCTCCCCTTCCCCACCACGCACAGGCGCGCGCACATACACACACACTACCCTTCCCCACCGCGCACACACACTCCCCTTCCGCACCACGCGCACACAAGCGCACTCCCCTTCCCCACTGCGCGCGGGCGCGCACACACGCGCACTCCCCTTCCCCACCGCACGCACACACGCGCACTCCCCTTCCCCACTGCGCGCGGGCGCGCACACACACACACACACACTACACTTCCCGGGCGCGCACACACACACACACTCACTCTCCCCTTCCCCACCACGCACGGGCACGCGCACATACACACACACTCCCCTTCCCCACCGCGCACACACACTCCCCTTCGGCACCACGCGCACACAAGCGCACTCCCCTTCCCCACCGCGCGCGGGCGCGCACACACACGCACTCCCCTTCCCCACCGCGCGCACACACACACGCACTCCCCTTCCCCACCGCGCGCACACATAAACGCACTCCCCTACCCCACCGCGCGCGCACACACGCGCACTCCCCTTCCCCACCGCGCGCGCACACGCGCACTCCCCTTCCCCACTGAGCGCACACACGCGCACTCCTCTTCCCCACTGCGCGCACACACACTCCCCTTCCCCACTGCGCACACACACACACACTCCCCTTCCCCACTGCGCACACACACACACACTCCCCTTCCCCACTGCGCACACACACACACACTCCCCTTCCCCACTGCGCACACACACACACACACTCCCCTTCCCCACTGCGCACACACACACACTCCCCTTCCCCACTGCGCACACACACACACACTCCCCTTCCCCACTGCGCACACACACACACACTCCCCTTCCCCACTGCGCACACACACACACACTCCCCTTCCCCACTGCGCACACACACACACACTCCCCTTCCCCACTGCGCACACACACACACACACTCCCCTTCACCACTGCGCACACACACACACGCGCACTCCCCTTCCCCACTGCGCGCACACACGCGCACTCCCCTTCCCCACTGCGCGCACACACGCGCACTCCCATTCCCCACTGCGCGCACACACACTCCCCTTCCCCACTGCGCACACACAGACACACACTCCCCTTCCCCACTGCGCACACACACACACACACACACTCCCCTTCCCCACTGCGCACACACACACACTCCCCTTCCCCACTGAGCACACACACACACACTCCCCTTCCCCACTGCGCACACACACACACATTCCCCTTCCCCACTGCGCACACACACACACACTCCCCTTCCCCACTGCGCACACACACACACACGCACTCCCCTTCCCCACCGCGCGCACACACGCGCACTCCCCTTCCCCACTGCGCGCACACACACTCCCCTTCCCCACTGCGCGCACACACACACACTCCCCTTCCCCACTGCGCGCACACACACACACTCCCCTTCCCCACTGTGCGCACACACACACACTCCCCTTCCCCACTGCGCGCACACACACACACTCCCCTTCCCCACTGCGCGCACACACACACACTCCCCATCCCCACTGCGCGCACACACACACACTCCCCATCCCCACTGCGCACACACACACACACTCCCCTTCCCCACTGCGCACACACACACACTCCCCATCCCCACTGCGCACACACACACACACTCCCCTTCCCCACTGCGCGTGCGCACACACACTCCCTCCCCTTCCCCACTGCGCGTGCGCACACACACTCCCTCCCCTTCCCCACTGCGCGCACACACACACGCACTCCCCTTCCCCACTGCGCGCACACACACACGCACTCCCCTTCCCCACCGCGCGCACACACACACGCACTCCCCTTCCCCACCGCGCACACACACACACACTCCCCATCCCCACTGCGCACACACACACACTCCCCTTCCCCACTGCACACACACATACACACGCGCACTCCCCTTCCCCACTGCGCGCACTCCCCTTCCCCACTGCGCGCACTCCCCTTCCCCACTGCGCGCGCGCACACACACACTCCCCTTCCCCACTGCGCGCACACACACACACACTCCCCTTCCCCACTGCGCGCACACACACACACACACACTCCCCTTCCCCACTGCACGCACACACACACACACACTCCCCTTCCCCACTGCGCGCACACACACACACACTCCCCTTCCCCACTGCGCGCACACACACACACACGCGCACTCCCCTTCCCCACTGCGCGCACGCCCCTTCCCCACTGCGCGCACTCCCCTTCCCCACTGCGCGCGCACACACACACACTCCCCTTCCCCACTGCACACACACACACACACACTCCCCTTCCCCACTGCGCGCGCACACACACACCCCTTGCCCACTGCGCGCACACACACACACTCCCCTTCCCCACTGCGCGCACACACACACACACTCCCCTTCCCCACTGCGCGCACACACACACACACTCCCTTCCCCACCGCGCGCACACACACGCACTCCCCTTCCCCACCGCGCGCACACACACACGCACTCCCCTTCCCCACTGCGCGCACACACACACACACTCCCCTTCCCCACTGCGCGCACACACACACACACACTCCCTTCCCCACCGCGCACACACACACGCACTCCCCTTCCCCACCGCGCGCACACACACGCACTCCCCTTCCCCACCGCGCGCACACACACGCACTCCCCTTCCCCACCGCGCGCGCGCACACTCGCACTCCCCTTCCCCACTGCGCGCACACACACACACTCCCCTTCCCCACTGCGCGCGCACACACACACACACTCCCCTTCCCCACTGCGCGCGCACACACACACACACTCCCTTCCCCACTGCGCGCAGACACACACACACACACTCCCCTTCCCCACTGCGCGCGCACACACACACTCCCCTTCCCCACTGTGCACACACACACACACTCCCCTTCCCCACTGCGCGCAGACACACACACACCCCTTCCCCACTGCGCGCGCACACACACACACTCCCCTTCTCCACTGCACACACACACTCCCCTCCCCCACTGCGCGCACACACACACACTCCCCTTCCCCACTGCGTGCACACACACACTCCCCTTCCGCACTGCGCACGCACACACACACACAGACACACACACACCCCTTCCCCACTGCGTGCGCACACACACACACACACACACACTCCCCTTCCCCACCGTGCGCGCGCGGGCGCACACACCCTTCCCCACTGCGCGCACAGCGCACACACACACACGCACTCCCCCTTCCCCCACCGCACGCCAGACAAAATGCACTCCCCCTTCCCCACACGCGCGGGCACACACACACGCGCGCACTCCCCTTCCCCACCGCGCGCGCACACGCGCACTCCCCTTCCCCACCGCGCGCGCACACGCGCACTCCCCTTCCCCACCGCGCGCACACCACGCACACACACACTCCCCTTCCCGGGCACGCACACACGCGCGCTCTCCCCTTCCTGGGCGCGCACTCCCCTTCCCCACCGCGCGCCACTCCCCTTCCCCATCTCGCGCACGCACACACACACACGCACTCCTTCCGCACTGCGCGCACTCCCCTTGCCCAGCGCGCACACGCGCACTCCCCTTGCCCGGCACGCGCACTCCCCTTGCCCGGCACGCGCACTCCCCTTCCCGGCACGCGCACGCACACACTCCCTTTCCCCACTGCGCACACACACACACGCACACTCCCCTTCCCCACTGCGCGCACACACACACGCACACTCCCCTTCCCCACTGCGCGCACACACACACGCACACTCCCCTTCCCCACTGCGCGCACACGCACACTCCCCTTCCCCACTGCGCGCACACGCACACTCCCCTTCCCCACTGCGCGCACACGCACACTCCCCTTCCCCACTGCGCGCACACGCACACTCCCTTCCCCACTGCGCGCACACGCACACTCCCCTTCCCCACTGCGCGCACACGCACACTCCCCTTCCCCACTGCGCGCACACGCACACTCCCCTTCCCCACTGCGCGCACACGCACACTCCCCTTCCCCACTGCGCGCACACGCACACTCCCCTTCCCCACTGCGCGCACACGCACACTCCCCTTCCCCACTGCGCGCACACGCACACTCCCCTTCCCCACTGCGCGCACACGCACACTCCCCTTCCCCACTGCGCGCACACGCACACTCCCCTTCCCCACTGCGCGCACACGCACACTCCCCTTCCCCACTGCGCGCACACGCACACTCCCCTTCCCCACTGCGCGCACACGCACACTCCCCTTCCCCACTGCGCGCACACGCACACTCCCCTTCCCCACTGCGCGCACACGCACACTCCCCTTCCCCACTGCGCGCACACGCACACTCCCCTTCCCCACTGCGCACACACACACACTCCCCTTCCCCACTGCGCACACACACACACTCCCCTTCCCCACTGCGCACACACACACACACACACACGTGCGCGCACTCCCCTTCCCCACTGCGCGCACACACGCGCACTCCCCTTCCCCACTGCGCGCGCACACACACTCCCCTTCCCCACTGCGCACACACACACTCCCCTTCCCCACTGCGCACACACACACACTCCCCTTCCCCACTGCGCACACACACACACTCCCCTTCCCCACTGCGCACACACACACACACACACACGTGCGCGCACTCCCCTTCCCCACTGCGCGCACACACGCGCACTCCCCTTCCCCACTGCGCGCGCACACACACACACTCCCCTTCCCCACTGCGCACACACACTCCCCTTCCCCACTGCGCGCACACACTCCCCTTCCCCACTGCGCGCACACACACACACACACTCCCCTTCCCCACCGCACGCGCGCACACACACACACTCCCCTTCCCCACCGCGCGCGCACACACACACACACTCCCCTTCCCCACTGCGCGCGCACACATACACACTCCCCTTCCCCACCGCGCGCGCGCACACACACACACTCCCCTTCCCCACTGCGCGCGCGCACACACTCACACACTCCCCTTCCCCACTGCGCGCGCGCACGCACACACACACCCCTTCCCCACTGCACGCACACACACACACACACTCCCCTTCCCCACTGTGCACACACTCACACACTCCCCTTCCCCACTGTGCACACACACACACACTCCCCTTCCCCACTGCGCACACACACACACTCCCCTTCCCCACTGCGCACACACACACACTCCCCTTCCCCACCGCGCGCGGGCGCACGCACACATACACACACTCCCCTTCCCCACTGCGCGCACACACACACACACTCCTCTTCCCCACCGCGCGCGCACTCACACACACTCCCCTTCCCCACTGCACACACACACACACACACGTGCACTCCTCTTCCCCACTGCGCGCACACACGCGCACTCCCCTTCCCCACTGCGCGCACACAAACACACTCCCCTTCCCGACTGCGCACGCGCACACACACACACACACACACACGCACTCCCCTTCCCCACCGCACGCAGACACTCGCACTCCCCTTTCCCACTGCGTGCACACACACGCACTCCCCTTTCCCACTGCGTGCACACACACGCACTCCCCTATCCCACTGCGTGCACACACACGCACTCCCCTTACCCACCACGCGTGAGCGCGCACACACACTCCCCTTCCCCACCGCGCGCACACACACGCACTCCTTCCCCACCACGCGCACACACACACACACTCCCCTTCCCCACCGCGCGCACACACGCGCACTCCCCTTCCCCACTGCGCGCGGGCGCGCACACACACACACACTCCACTTCCCGGGCGCGCACACACACACACACTCCCCTTCCCGGGCGCGCGCACACACACACTCTCCCCTTCCCCACCACGCACAGGCGCGCGCACATACACACACACTACCCTTCCCCACCGCGCACACACACTCCCCTTCCGCACCACGCGCACACAAGCGCACTCCCCTTCCCCACTGCGCGCGGGCGCGCACACACGCGCACTCCCCTTCCCCACCGCACGCACACACGCGCACTCCCCTTCCCCACTGCGCGCGGGCGCGCACACACACACACACACACTACACTTTCCGGGCGCGCACACACACACACACTCACTCTCCCCTTCCCCACCACGCACGGGCACGCGCACATACACACACACTCCCCTTCCCCACCGCGCACACACACTCCCCTTCGGCACCACGCGCACACAAGCGCACTCCCCTTCCCCACCGCGCGCGGGCGCGCACACACACACGCACTCCCCTTCCCCACCGCGCGCACACACACACGCACTCCCCTTCCCCACCGCGCGCACACATAAACGCACTCCCCTACCCCACCGCGCGCGCACACACGCGCACTCCCCTTCCCCACCGCGCGCGCACACGCGCACTCCCCTTCCCCACTGAGCGCACACACGCGCACTCCTCTTCCCCACTGCGCGCACACACACTCCCCTTCCCCACTGCGCACACACACACACACTCCCCTTCCCCACTGCGCACACACACACAGACTCCCCTTCCCCACTGCGCACACACACACACACTCCCCTTCCCCACTGCGCACACACACACACACACTCCCCTTCCCCACTGCGCACACACACACACTCCCCTTCCCCACTGCGCACACACACACACACTCCCCTTCCCCACTGCGCACACACACACACACTCCCCTTCCCCACTGCGCACACACACACACACACACTCCCCTTCCCCACTGCGCACACACACACACGCGCACTCCCCTTCCCCACTGCGCGCACACACGCGCACTCCCCTTCCCCACTGCGCGCACACACGCGCACTCCCATTCCCCACTGCGCGCACACACACTCCCCTTCCCCACTGCGCACACACAGACACACACTCCCCTTCCCCACTGCGCACACACACACACACACTCCCCTTCCCCACTGCGCACACACACACACTCCCCTTCCCCACTGAGCACACACACACACACTCCCCTTCCCACTGCGCACACACACACACACTCCCCTTCCCCACTGCGCACACACACACACACTCCCCTTCCCCACTGCGCACACACACACACACTCCCCTTCCCCACTGCGCACACACACACACACTCCCCTTCCCCACTGCGCACACACACACACGCACTCCCCTTCCCCACCGCGCGCACACACGCGCACTCCCCTTCCCCACTGCGCGCACACACACTCCCCTTCCCCACTGCGCGCACACACACACACTCCCCTTCCCCACTGCGCGCACACACACACACTCCCCTTCCCCACTGCGCGCACACACACACACTCCCCTTCCCCACTGCGCGCACACACACACACTCCCCTTCCCCACTGCGCACACACACACACACTCCCCTTCCCCACTGCGCACACACACACACTCCCCTTCCCCACTGCGCACACACACACACTACCCTTCCCCACTGCGCACACACACACACACACTCCCCTTCCCCACTGCGCGTGCGCACACACACACACACTCCCCTTCCCCACTGCGCGTGCGCACAGACACTCCCTCCCCTTCCCCACTGCGCGTGCGCACACACACTCCCTCCCCTTCCCCACTGCGCGCACACACACACGCACTCCCCTTCCCCACTGCGCGCACACACACACGCACTCCCCTTCCCCACCGCGCGCACACACACACGCACTCCCCCTTCCCCACCGCGCACACACACACACACTCCCCATCCCCACTGCGCACACACACACACTCCCCTTCCCCACTGCACACACACATACACACGCGCACTCCCCTTCCCCACTGCGCGCACTCCCCTTCCCCACTGCGCGCACTCCCCTTCCCCACTGCGCGCACTCCCCTTCCCCACTGCGCGCGCGCACACACACACTCCCCTTCCCCACTGCGCGCATGCACACACTCACTCCCCTTCCCCACTGCGCGCACACACACACACACTCCCCTTCCCCACTGCGCGCACACACACACACACTCCCCTTCCCCACTGCGCGCACACACACACACACTCCCCTTCCCCACTGCGCGCACACACACACACACGCGCACTCCCCTTCCCCACTGCGCGCACGCCCCTTCCCCACTGCGCGCACTCCCCTTCCCCACTGCGCGCGCACACACACACACTCCCCTTCCCCACTGCGCGCACACACACACACACACTCCCCTTCCCCACTGCGCGCGCACACACACACCCCTTCCCCACTGCGCGCACACACACACACTCCCCTTCCCCACTGCGCGCACACACACACACACTCCCCTTCCCCACTGCGCGCACACACACACACACTCCCCTTCCCCACTGCGCGCACACACACACACACTCCCCTTCCCCACCGCGCGCACACACACGCACTCCCCTTCCCCACCGCGCGCACACACACACGCACTCCCCTTCCCCACTGCGCGCACACACACACACACACACTCCCCTTCCCCACTGCGCGCACACACACACACACTCCCCTTCCCCACTGCGCGCACACACACACACACTCCCCTTCCCCACTGCGCGCACACACACACACACGTGCACTCCCCTTCCCCACTGCGCGCACGCCCCTTCCCCACTGCGCGCACTCCCCTTCCCCACTGCGCGCGCACACACACACACTCCCCTTCCCCACTGCGCGCACACACACACACACTCCCCTTCCCCACTGTGCGCGCACACACACACCCCTTCCCCACTGCGCGCACACACACACACTCCCCTTCCCCACTGCGCGCACACACACACACACTCCCCTTCCCCACTGCGCGCACACACACACACACTCCCCTTCCCCACCGCGCGCACACACACGCACTCCCCTTCCCCACTGCGCGCGCACACACACACGCACTCCCCTTCCCCACCTGCGCGCACACACACACACACACACACTCCCTTCCCCACCGCGCACACACACACGCACTCCCCTTCCCCACCGCGCGCCACACACACACACACACACTCCCTTCCCCACCGCGCACACACACACGCACTCCCCTTCCCCACCGCGCGCACACACACGCACTCCCCTTCCCCACCGCGCGCACACACACACACGCACTCCCCTTCCCCACCGCGCGCGCGCACACTCGCACTCCCCTTCCCCACTGCGCGCACACACACACACTCCCCTTCCCCACTGCGCGCGCACACACACACACACTCCCCTTCCCCACTGCGCGCGCACACACACACACAATCCCCTTCCCCACTGCGCGCGCACACACACACACACTCCCCTTCCCCACTGCGCGCGCACACACACACACACACACACTCCCCTTCCCCACTGCGCGCAGACACACACACACACACTCCCCTTCCCCACTGCGCACACACACACACTCCCCTTCCCCACTGCGCGCGCACACACACACTCCCCTTCCCCACTGTGCACACACACACACACTCCCCTTCCCCACTGCGCGCAGACACACACACACCCCTTCCCCACTGCGCGCACACACACACACACTCCCCTTCTCCACTGCACACACACACACACACACTCCCCTCCCCCACTGCGCGCACACACACACACTCCCCTTCCCCACTGCGTGCACACACACACACACACTCCCCTTCCGCACTGCGCACGCACACACACACACACACAGACACACACACACCCCTTCCCCACTGCGCGCGCGCACACACACACACACACTCCCCTTCCCCACCGTGCGCGCGCGGGCGCACACACACTCCCCTTCCCCACTGCGCGCACGCGCACACACACACACGCACTCCCCTTCCCCACCGCACGCAGAGAAATGCACTCCCCTTCCCCACCACGCGCGGGCACACACACACGCGCGCACTCCCCTTCCCCACCGCGCGCGCACACGTGCACTCCCCTTCCCCACCGCGCGCGCACACGCGCACTCCCCTTCCCCACCGCGCGCACACACGCACACACACACTCCCCTTCCCGGGCACGCACACACGCGCGCTCTCCCCTTCCTGGGCGCGCACTCCCCTTCCCCACCGCGCGCACTCCCCTTCCCCACCTCGCGCACGCACACACACACACGCACTCCTTCCGCACTGCGCGCACTCCCCTTGCCCAGCGCGCACACGCGCACTCCCCTTGCCCGGCACGCGCACTCCCCTTCCCCGGCACGCGCACACGCGCACTCCCCTTCCCCACTGCGTGCACACGCACACTCCCCTTCCCCACTGCGCGCACACGCACACTCCCCTTCCCCACTGCGCGCACACGCACACTCCCCTTCCCCACTGCGCGCACACGCACACTCCCCTTCCCCACTGCGCGCACACGCACACTCCCCCTTCCCCACTGCGCGCACACGCACACTCCCCTTCCCCACTGCGCGCACACGCACACTCCCCTTCCCCACTGCGCGCACACGCACACTCCCCTTCCCCACTGCGCGCACACGCACACTCCCCTTCCCCACTGCGCGCACACGCACACTCCCCTTCCCCACTGCGCGCACACGCACACTCCCCTTCCCCACTGCGCGCACACACACTCCCCTTCCCCACTGCGCGCACACACACACACTCCCCTTCCCCACTGCGCGCACACACACACACTCCCCTTCCCCACTGCGCGCACACACACACACTCCCCTTCCCCACTGCGCGCACACACACACACTCCCCTTCCCCACTGCGCGCACACACACACACTCCCCTTCCCCACTGCGCACACACACACACACTCCCCTTCCCCACTGCGCACACACACACACACTCCCCTTCCCCACTGCGCACACACACACACTCCCCTTCCCCACTGCGCACACACACACACTACCCTTCCCCACTGCGCACACACACACACACACTCCCCTTCCCCACTGCGCGTGCGCACACACACACACACTCCCCTTCCCCACTGCGCGTGCGCACAGACACTCCCTCCCCTTCCCCACTGCGCGTGCGCACACACACTCCCTCCCCTTCCCCACTGCGCGCGCACACACACGCACTCCCCTTCCCCACTGCGCGCACACACACACGCACTCCCCTTCCCCACCGCGCGCACACACACACGCACTCCCCTTCCCCACCGCGCACACACACACACACTCCCCATCCCCACTGCGCACACACACACACTCCCCTTCCCCACTGCACACACACATACACACGCGCACTCCCCTTCCCCACTGCGCGCACCCCCCTTCCCCACTGCGCGCACTCCCCTTCCCCACTGCGCGCACTCCCCTTCCCCACTGCGCGCGCACACACACACACTCCCCTTCCCCACTGCGCGCACGCACACACACACTCCCCTTCCCCACTGCGCGCACACACACACACACTCCCCTTCCCCACTGCGCGCACACACACACACACTCCCCTTCCCCACTGCGCGCACACACACACACACTCCCCTTCCCCACTGCGCGCACACACACACACACGCGCACTCCCCTTCCCCACTGCGCGCACGCCCCTTCCCCACTGCGCGCACTCCCCTTCCCCACTGCGCGCGCACACACACACACTCCCCTTCCCCACTGCGCGCGCACACACACACCCCTTCCCCACTGCGCGCACACACACACACTCCCCTTCCCCACTGCGCGCACACACACACACACTCCCCTTCCCCACTGCGCGCACACACACACACACTCCCTTCCCCACCGCGCGCACACTCACGCACTCCCCTTCCCCACCGCGCGCACACACACACGCACTCCCCTTCCCCACTGCGCGCACACACACACACACACTCCCCTTCCCCACTGCGCGCACACACACACACACACACACTCCCTTCCCCACCGCGCACACACACACGCACTCCCCTTCCCCACCGCGCGCACACACACGCACTCCCCTTCCCAATGCGCGCACACACACACACGCACTCCCCTTCCCCACCGCGCGCGCGCACACTCGCACTCCCCTTCCCCACTGCGCGCACACACACACACTCCCCTTCCCCACTGCGCGCGCACACACACACACACTCCCCTTCCCCACTGCGCGCGCACGCACACACACACTCCCCTTCCCCACTGCGCGCGCACACACACACACACACACACTCCCCTTCCCCACTGCGCGCAGACACACACACACACACTCCCCTTCCCCACTGCACACACACACACACACACTCCCCTTCCCCACTGCGCGCGCACACACACACTCCCCTTCCCCACTGTGCACACACACACACACTCCCCTTCCCCACTGCGCGCAGACACACACACACCCCTTCCCCACTGCGCGCACACACACTCACACTCCCCTTCTCCACTGCACACACACACACACACACTCCCCTCCCCCACTGCGCGCACACACACACACTCCCCTTCCCCACTGCGTGCACACACACACACACTCCCCTTCCGCACTGCGCACGCACACACACACACACACAGACACACACACACCCCTTCCCCACTGCGCGCGCGCACACACACACACACACACTCCCCTTCCCCACCGTGCGCGCGCGGGCGCACACACACTCCCCTTCCCCACTGCGCGCACGCGCACACACACACACGCACTCCCCTTCCCCACCGCACGCAGACAAATGCACTCCCCTTCCCCACCACGCGCGGGCACACACACACGCGCGCACTCCCCTTCCCCACCGCGCGCGCACACGCGCACTCCCCTTCCCCACCGCGCGCGCACACGCGCACTCCCTTCCCCACCGCGCGCACACACGCACACACACACTCCCCTTCCCGGGCACGCACACACGCGCGCACTCCCCTTCCTGGGCGCGCACTCCCCTTCCCCACCGCGCGCACTCCCCTTCCCCACCTCGCGCACGCACACACACACACGCACTCCTTCCGCACTGCGCGCACTCCCCTTGCCCAGCGCGCACACGCGCACTCCCCTTGCCCGGCACGCGCACACTCCCCTTCCCCGGCACGCGCACACGCACACTCCCCTTCCCCACTGCGCGCACACGCACACTCCCCTTCCCCACTGCGCGCACACGCACACTCCCCTTCCCCACTGCGCGCACACGCACACTCCCCTTCCCCACTGCGCGCACACGCACACTCCCCTTCCCCACCGCGCGCACACGCACACTCCCCTTCCCCACCGCGCGCACACGCACACTCCCCTTCCCCACCGCGCGCACACGCACACTCCCCTTCCCCACCGCGCGCACACGCACACTCCCCTTCCCCGGCACGCGCACACGCACACTCCCCTTCCCACTGCGCGCACACGCACACTCCCCTTCCCCACTGCGCGCACACACACACACACTCCCCTTCCCCACTGCGCGCACACACACACACACTCCCCTTCCCCACTGCGCGCACACACACACACACTCCCCTTCCCCACTGCGCGCACACACACACACACTCCCCTTCCCCACTGCGCGCACACACACACACACACTCCCCTTCCCCACTGCGCGCACACACACACACACACACTCCCCTTCCCCACTGCGCGCACACACACACACACTCCCCTTCCCCACTGCGCGCACACACACACACACTCCCCTTCCCCACTGCGCGCACACACACACACACTCCCCTTCCCCACTGCGCGCACACACACACACACTCCCCTTCCCCACTGCGCGCACACACACACACACTCCCCTTCCCCACTGCGCGCACACACACACACACTCCCCTTCCCCACTGCGCGCACACACACACACACTCCCCTTCCCCACTGCGCGCACACACACACACACTCCCCTTCCCCACTGCGCGCACACACACACACACTCCCCTTCCCCACTGCGCGCACACACACACACACTCCCCTTCCCCACTGCGCGCACACACACAACTCCCCTTCCCCACTGCGCGCACACACACACACACTCCCCTTCCCCACTGCGCGCACACATACACACCACTCCCCTTCCCCACTGCGCGCACACACACACACACTCCCTTCCCCACTGCGCGCACACACACACACACTCCCCTTCCCCACTGCGCGCACACACACACACACTCCCCTTCCCCACTGCGCGCACACACACACACACTCCCCTTCCCCACTGCGCGCACACACACACGGATACTCCCCTTCCCCACTGCGCGCACACACACACACACTCCCCTTCCCCACTGCGCGCACACACACACACACTCCCCTTCCCCACTGCGCGCACACACACACACACTCCCCTTCCCCACTGCGCGCACACACACACACACTCCCCTTCCCCACTGCGCGCACACACACACACACTCCCCTTCCCCACTGCGCGCACACACACACACACTCCCCTTCCCCACTGCGCGCACACACACACACACTCCCCTTCCCCACTGCGCGCACACACACACACACTCCCCTTCCCCACTGCGCGCACACACACACACACTCCCCTTCCCCACTGCGCGCACACACACACACACTCCCCTTCCCCACTGCGCGCACACACACACACACTCCCCTTCCCCACTGCGCGCACACACACACACACTCCCCTTCCCCACTGCGCGCACACACACACACACTCCCCTTCCCCACTGCGCGCACACACACACACACTCCCCTTCCCCACTGCGCGCACACACACACACACTCCCCTTCCCCACTGCGCGCACACACACACACACTCCCCTTCCCCACTGCGCGCACACACACACACACTCCCCTTCCCCACTGCGCGCACACACACACACACTCCCCTTCCCCACTGCGCGCACACACACACACACTCCCCTTCCCCACTGCGCGCACACACACACACACTCCCCTTCCCCACTGCGCGCACACACACACACACTCCCCTTCCCCACTGCGCGCACACACACACACACTCCCCTTCCCCACTGCGCGCACACACACACACACTCCCCTTCCCCACTGCGCGCACACACACACACACTCCCCTTCCCCACTGCGCGCACACACACACACACTCCCCTTCCCCACTGCGCGCACACACACACACACTCCCCTTCCCCACTGCGCGCACACACACACACACTCCCCTTCCCCACTGCGCGCACACACACACACACTCCCCTTCCCCACTGCGCGCACACACACACACACTCCCCTTCCCCACTGCGCGCACACACACACACACTCCCCTTCCCCACTGCGCGCACACACACACACACTCCCCTTCCCCACTGCGCGCACACACACACACACTCCCCTTCCCCACTGCGCGCACACACACACACACTCCCCTTCCCCACTGCGCGCACACACACACACACTCCCCTTCCCCACTGCGCGCACACACACACACACTCCCCTTCCCCACTGCGCGCACACGCGCACACGCGCACTCCCCTTCCCCACCGCGCGCGCGCACACGCGCACTCCCCTTCCCCACCGCGCGCGCGCACACGCGCACTCCCCTTCCCCACCGCGCACGGCACACGCGCACTCCCCTTCCCCACCGCGCGCACACACACAAACTCCCCTTCCCCACTGCGCGCACACACACACACACTCCCCTTCCCCACTGCGCGCACACACACACACACTCCCCTTCCCCACTGCGCGCACACACACACACACTCCCCTTCCCCACTGCGCGCACACACACCCACACACACGCACTCCCCTTCCCCACTGCGCGCACACACACACACACACGCGCACTCCCCTTCCCCACTGCGCGCACACACACACACACGCGCACTCCCCTCCCCCACTGCGCGCACACACACACACACGCGCACTCCCCTTCCCCACTGCGCGCACTCCCCTTCCCCACTGCGCGCGCACACACACGCACTCCCCTTCCCCACTGCGCGCGCACACACACGCACTCCCCTTCCCCACTGCGCGCGCACACACACCCCTTCCCCACTGCGCGCGCACACACACACCCCTTCCCCACTGCGCGCGCACACACACACACTCCCTTCCCCACCGCGTGCACACACACGCACTCCCCTTCCCCACTGCGAGCATGCGCGCGCGCACACGCGCACTCCCCTTCCCCACCGCGCGCGCGCACACGCGCACTCCCCTTCCCCACCGCGCGCGCGCACACGCGCACTCCCCTTCCCCACCGCGCGCGCGCACACGCGCACTCCCCTTCCCCACCGCGCGCGCGCACACGCGCACTCCCCTTCCCCAGCGCGCGCGCGCACACGCGCACTCCCCTTCCCCACCGCGCGCGCGCACTCCCCTTCCCCACCGCGCGCACGCACACGCGCACTCCCCTTCCCCACCGCGCGCGCGCACACGCGCACTCCCCTTCCCCACCGCGCGCGCGCACACGCGCACTCCCCTTCCCCACCGCGCGCGCGCACACACGCACTCCCCTTCCCCACCGCGCGCGCACACACACGCACTCCCCATCCCCACTGCGCACACACACACACTCCCCTTCCCCACTGCGCGCACACACACACACACACTCCCCTTCCCCACTGCGCGCACACACACACACGCGCACGCCCCTTCCCCACTGCGCGCACTCCCCTTCCCCACTGCACGCGCACACACACACACTCCCCTTCCCCACTGCGCGCACACACACACACACTCCCCTTCCCCACTGCGCGCACACACACACACACACACACTCCCCTTCCCCACTGCGCGCACACACACACACACTCCCCTTCCCCACTGCGCGCACACACACACACACTCCCTTCCCCACCGCGCGCACACACACGCACTCCCCTTCCCCACCGCGCGCACACACACACGCACTCCCCTTCCCCACTGCGCGCACACACACACGCACTCCCCTTCCCCACTGCGCGCACACACACACGCACTCCCCTTCCCCACTGCGCGCACACACACACACACACACACTCCCTTCCCCACCGCGCACACACACACGCACTCCCCTTCCCCACCGCGCGCACACACACGCACTCCCCTTCCCCACCGCGCGCACACACACACGCACTCCCCTTCCCCACCGCGCGCGCGCACACTCGCACTCCCCTTCCCCACTGCGCGCACACACACACACACACACACTCCCCTTCCCCACTGCGCGCGCACACACACACACACTCCCCTTCCCCACTGCGCGCGCACACACACACACACACACACTCCCCTTCCCCACTGCGCGCAGACACACACACTCCCCTTCCCCACTGCGCACACACACACACACACTCCCCTTCCCCACTGCGCGCGCACACACACACTCCCCTTCCCCACCGCGCACACACACACACTCCCCTTCCCCACCGCGCACACACACACACTCCCCTTCCCCACCGCGCGCACACACACACTCCCCTTCCCCACCGCGCGCACACACACACTCCCCTTCCCCACTGTGCGCACACACACACACACTCCCCTTCCCCACTGCGCACACACACACACACTCCCCTTCCCCACTGCGCACACACACACACACACACTCCCCTTCCCCACTGCGCACACACACACACACACACACTCCCCTTCCCCACTGCGCGCACACACACACACACACACTCCCCTTCCCCACTGCGCGCACACACACACACACTCCCCTTCCCCACTGCGCGCACACACACACACACTCCCCTTCCCCACTGCGCGCACACACACACACACTCCCCTTCCCCACTGCGCGCACACACACACACACTCCCCTTCCCCACTGCGCGCACACACACACTCCCCTTCCCCACTGCGCGCACACACACACACACACACTCCCCTTCCCCACTGCGCACACACACACACTCCCCTTCCCCACTGCGCGCGCACACACACACACACTCCCATTCCCCACTGCGCGCACACACACACACACTCCCCTTCCCCACTGCGCGCACACACACACACACACTCCCATTCCCCACTGCGCACACACACACACACACACTCCCCTTCCCCACTGCGCGCACACACACACTCCCCTTCCCCACTGCGCGCACACACACACACACTCCCCTTCCCCACTGCGCGCACACACATACACACTCCCCTTCCCCACTGCGCGCGCACACACACACACTCCCCTTCCCCACTGCGCGCACACGCACACACACTCCCCTTCCCCACTGCGCACACGCACACACACACACACACACACACACACTCCCCTTCCCCACTGCGCGCACACACACACACACACACACTCCCCTTCCCCACTGCGCGCACACACACACACACACACACTCCCCTTCCCCACTGCGCACACACACACACCCCTTCCCCACTGCGCGCGCACACACACACACACTCCCCTTCCCCACTGCGCACACACACACACACTCCCCTTCCCCACTGCGTGCACACACACACTCCCCTTCCCCACTGCGCACACACACACACTCCCCTTCCCCACTGTGCGCGCACACACACACACTCCCCTTCCCCACTGCGCACACACACACACTCCCCTTCCCCACTGCGCACACACACACACTCCCCTTCCCCACTGCGCGCACACACACACACACTCCCCTTCCCCACTGCGCGCACACACACACTGCGCGCACACACACACACACTCCCCTTCCCCACTGCGCGCACACACACACACACTCCCCTTCCCCACTGCGCGCGCACACACACACACACACCCTTCCCCACTGCGCGCGCACACACACACACACACACACACACACACACACACACTCCCCTTCCCCACTGCGCGCACACACACACACACACACACACACACACACACACACACACTCCCCTTCCCCACTGCGCACACACACACACCCCTTCCCCACTGCGCGCACACACACACACACTCTCCTTCCCCACTGCGCGCACACACACACACACACACTCCCCTTCCCCACTGCGTGCACACACACACACACTCCCCTTCCCCACTGCGTGCACACACACACACACTCCCCTTCCCCACTGCGTGCACACACACACACACTCCCCTTCCCACTGCGTGCACACACACACACACTCCCCTTCCCCACTGCGTGCACACACACACACACTCCCCTTCCCCACTGCGTGCACACACACACACCCCCTTCCCCACTGCGTGCACACACACACACACTCCCCTTCCCCACTGCGTGCACACACACAACACTCCCCTTCCCCACTGCGTGCACACACACACACCCTTCCCCCACTGCGTGCACACACACACACTCCCCTTCCCCACTGTGCACACACACTCCCCTTCCCCACTGCGCGCGCGCACACACACACTCCCCTTCCCCACTGCGCGCACACACACACACACACTCCCCTTCCCCACTGCACGCACACACACACACACACACACACACACACACCCCCCTTCCCCACTGCGCGCACACACACACACACACACTCCCCTTCCCCACTGCGCACACACACACACACACTCCCCTTCCCCACTGCGCACACACACACACACACTCCCTTCCCCACTGCGCGCACACACACACACACTCCCCTTCCCCACTGCGCGCACACACACACACACTCCCCTTCCCCACTGCGCGCACACGCACACACACTCCCCTTCCCCACTGCGCGCACACACACACACACACACTCCCCTTCCCCACTGCGCGCACACACACACACACACACACACTCCCCTTCCCCACTGCGCGCACACACACACACACACTCCCCTTCCCCACTGCGCGCACACACACACACACACTCCCCTTCCCCACTGCGCGCACACACACACACACTCCCCTTCCCCACTGCGCGCACACGCACACACTCCCCTTCCCCACTGCGCGCACACACACACACACACACTCCCCTTCCCCACTGCGCGCACACACACACACACACACACACACACACTCCCCTTCCTCACTGCGCACACACACACACACACACTCCCCTTCCTCACTGCGCACACACACACACACACACTCCCTTCCCCACTGCGCACACACACACACCCCTTCCCCACTGCGCACACACACACACCCCTTCCCCACTGCGCACACACACACACCCCTTCCCCACTGCGCGCGCACACACACACACACACTCCCCTTCCCCACTGCACACACACACACACACTCCCCTTCCCCACTGCGTGCACACACACACACACTCCCCTTCCCCACTGCGTGCACACACACACACACTCCCCTTCCCCACTGCGTGCACACACACACACACTCCCCTTCCCCACTGCGTGCACACACACACACACTCCCCTTCCCCACTGCGTACACACACACTCCCCTTCCCCACTGCGTACACACACACACACACACACACTCCCCTTCCCCACTGTGCACACACACTCCCCTTCCCCACTGCGCGCACACACACACACACACTCCCCTTCCCCACTGCGCACACACACTCCCCTTCCCCACTGCGCACACACACACACACACACACTCCCCTTCCCCACTGCGCACACACACACACACACTCCCCTTCCCCACTGCACACACACACACACACACACACACTCCCCTTCCCCACTGCGCGCACACACACACACACACTCCCCTTCCCCACTGCGCACACACACACACACACACTCCCCTTCCCCACTGCGCACACACACACTCCCCTTCCCCACTGCGCACACACACACACTCCCCTTCCCCACTGCGCACACATACACACACTCCCCTTCCTCACTGCGCACACACACACACACTCCCCTTCCCCACTGCGCACACACACACACACTCCCCTTCCCCACTGCGCGCGCACACACACACACACACTCCCCTTCCCCACTGCGCGCGCACACACACACACACTCCCCTTCCCCACTGCGCGCGCACACACACACACACTCCCCTTCCCCACTGCGCACACACACACACTCCCCTTCCCCACTGCGCACACACACACACACACACACACACACACTCCCCTTCCCCCCCACCTCCGACACACACTCCCGTTTTCCTCCCCCACACACACCCTCCCCACAATGATCCTCCCCCACATCATCACAGATTACTAGAGTGCCAAAGAAGCCTTTCATGGAGTCCTCACTAATGCAGGAAGTGCCCTGACCTGCCCAGCTGATCCCATTTGCCAGCACTTGGTCCATAGCCCTGAGTGTTATGATGTGCCAAGTGTTCATCTAGATACTTTTTTAAGGATGTAAGGCATACCACCTCTACCATCCTCCCAGGCAGTGCATTTCAGTCCATCACCACCCTTTGAGTAAGGTTTTTCCTTAAATCCCCCCAAAACGTCCCACTCCTCACTTTTGTCCTCACATGACTGACCCTTCAACTAAAGGGAACAGCTCTCCCTCTCCACCCTGTCCGTGTCCCTCAATCTTGAGCACCTCAATCAGGTCACCCCTCAGTCTTCTCTGTTCCAATGAAAACAACCTAAGCCTATCCAACCTCTCTTCATAACTTAAATATTCCATCCCAGGCAGCATCCTGGTGAATCTTCCCTGCGCCCCCTCCAATGCATTCACATCCTTCTTCTAATGTGGTGACCAGAACTGCACACAGTTCTCCAGCTGTGGCCTCACCAAAGTTCTATACAACTCCAACATGACTTCCCTGCTTTTGTAATCTATACTCCGATTGATAAAGGCGAACGTACCATGTGCCTTTTTCACCATTCTATTAACCTGCTTTTCCGCCTTCAGAGATCAGTGGACAAACACACCAAGATCCCTTTGTTCTTCGGAACTTCCCAACGCCAGATCTTTCATAGTATACTTCCTTGTCAAATTACTCCTTCCAAAGTGCATCATCTCACACTTCTCATAGTTAAATTCCATCTGCCATTTATCCACCCATTTGACCATCTTGTCTATACGCCTGAAATAGTAACTCCCCCACATTTGGGAACATTCTTTCTGAATCTACCCTGTCTAATCCTGTTAGAATTTTATAAGTTTCTATGAGATCCCTCATCAATCAAGGAATCGAGTTTAGGAGTCGGGAGATAATGCTGAAGATGTACAAGACCCTGGTCAGACCCCACTTGGAGTCCTGTGCTCAGTTCTGGTCGCCTCATTACAGAAAGGATGTGGAAGCCATAGAAAGGGTGCAGAGGAGATTTACAAGGATGTTGCCTGGATTGGGTGGCATGCCTTACGAGGATAGGTTGAGAGTGCTCGGTCTTTTCTCCTTGGAGAGACGAAGGGTGAGGGGTGACCTGATAGAGGTGTATAAGATAATGAGAGGTATTGATCGAGTGGATTCTCAGAGGCTTTTTCCCAGGGCTGAAACGGTTGCCACAAGAGGACACAGGTTTAAGGTGCTGGGGAGTAGGTTCAGAGGAGACGTCAGGGGTAAGTTTTTCACTCAGAGGATGGTGGGTGAGTGGAATCGGCTGCCGGCGGTGGTGGTGGAAGCGGATTCGATAGGGTCTTTTAAGAACTTAGTAAGATGGAGGGTTATAGGTACGCCTAGTAGGTAGGGACATGTTCGGCGCAACTTGTGAGCCGAAGAGCCTGTTTGTTCTGTAGTTTTTCTACGTTTCAATGTTTCTATCCCCTCTCAATCTTCTAAATGCCAATGAACATAATCCTAACCAATTTAGTCTCTTCATGACAGACCTGCCATCCCACAAATCAGCCTAATAAGCCTTCATTGTACTCCCTCTATATCTGAGGAAGGATGTCCTTGCTAAGGACACCAAAGCTGCACAAAATACTCCAGGTATGGCCTCACCAATGCCCTATTCAACTGAAGTAAAACATCTCTATTCCTATACTCAATCCTCTTGCTATGAAGGCCAACATACCATTTGCCTTCTTTACTGCCTGCTGTACCTGTGCATTCACTTTCAGTGATTGATGCAGAACATAGAACATAGAACATTACAGCGCAGAACAGGCCCTTCGGCCCACGATGTTGCGCCGACCAGTTACAAAAACAATGACCCACTAGCCTATACCAATCCCTTTTCGTCCATAAACCTATCCAGAGATCTCTTAAACGCCCCCAAACTAGACGCATTTACAACTGCAGCAGGCAGGGCATTCCAATCCCTCACCACCCGCTGGGTAAAGAACCTACCCCTGACATCCGTCCTGTAGCTACCCCCCCTTAATTTAAAGCCATGCCCCCTCGTGCTAGCTTTCTCCATCCGAGGAAAAAGGCTATCACTATCCACCCTATCTAAACCTCTAATCATCTTATATGTTTCAATAAGATCCCCTCTTAGCCGCCTTCTTTCCAACGAAAACAACCCTAAATCCCTCAGTCTCTCCTCATAGGACCTCCCCACCATACCAGGCAACATCCTAGTAAACCTCCTCTGCACCCTCTCCAACGCCTCCACATCCTTCTTGTAATGCGGGGACCAGAACTGCACACAGTACTCCAAGTGCGGCCGCACTAGAGTAGTGTACAGTTGCAACAATACACTGCGACTCCTAAATTCAATCCCCCTACCAATAAACGCCAAGACACCGTACGCCTTCTTAACAACCTTATCTACTTGATTCCCAACTTTCAGGGATCTATGTACACACACACCTAGATCCCTCTGTTCATCCACACTATTCAAAGTCCTCCCGTTAGCCCTATACTCGACACATCTGTTGCTCCTACCAAAGTGAATTACCTCACACTTCTCCGCATTAAATTCCATCCGCCACCTCTCGGCCCAGCTCTGCAACCTATCTAAGTCTCCCTGCAGACTATGACACCCTTCCTCACAATCTACCACACCTCCAATTTTGGTGTCATCAGCAAATTTACTAATCCACCCAACTATACCCTCATCCAGATCATTAATAAAAATTACAAACAACAGTGGCCCCAAAACAGATCCCTGAGGCACACCACTCGTAACCGAACTCCATGATGAATATTTACCATCCACCACCACCCTCTGTCTCCTATCTGATAGCCAATTCCTGATCCAACTTCCTAGATTACCCACAATCCCATACATCTGCATTTTCTGCAGAAGCCTCGCTGAGTATTCACCTCTCTTAATTTACATCCATTCAAGTAATAATCTGCCTTCCCATTATTGCTACCAAAGTGTGTAACCTCACATTTGTCCGCATTATCTGCCATGCATATGCCCCACACTCAGCCTGTCCAAGTCACGCTGAAGCATCTCTGTGTCTCACCCTTTTCAAAGGCAACCATCAGCCTCCTCAAAAGAAAATACACCCCCCCACCATTCCATTTGTCTCCAATGTCCATGGACATATTGTGAAAAACGTGCTTAATGCTCACCAAGTCTCGTCAGGTTCATTTTGGATGCTTTAGTAAGTTGTGAACAGCATGATCCCTTGAGTTCAGTAAGGGACTGAAGCTTGTTCCCCCTTCAACATGATTGTGTTTATAATATTGGTTATGTCCAGTGGAGAAATCAGAATCCTTGTTCTTCAAAAGTTACCTTTAACCTGTATCTAAGGAAAAAGTGTAGAGTGGTCACTGCATATGCATTGTAATTATATCATCATAATTAGCTGGTTTCATAATACATAAACTGTTCATGGCACAGAGACCTCATCAAGTGTGCATCAAGGGTAACTAATTGGAGAGGATTTTTAGAGATAGGATGTATGCGCATTTAGAACAGAACAATCTCATTAGTGACAGGCACAAATCTAGTGGAATTTTTTGAGGAGGTGACAAAAATGGTTGACGAAGGGCCATGGATGTCATCTATATGGATTTCAGTAAGGTATTTGACATAGTCCCTCATAGCAGGTTGGTGAAAAAGGTTAAGACTCATGGGATACAAGGACAGGTGGCTAGATGGGTTGAGAATTGGCTTGGTCACAGGAAACAGAGGGTAGCAGTGGAAGGGTCTTTTTCTAGCTGGAGGTCTGTGACAAGTGGTGTTCCGCAGGGCTCCGTACTGGGACCTCTGCTATTTGTGATATATATAAATGATTTGGAAGAGGGAATAACTGGTGTGATCAGCAAATTTGTGGATAACATGAAGATGGCTGGACTTGCTGATAGTGATGAACAGTGTCAGACAATACAGCAGGATAGATAGGCTGGTAAATTGGGCAGAGAAATGACAGATGGAATTTAATCCAGATAAATGCAAGGTGATGCATTTTGGAAGAAATAATGTAGGGAGGAGTTATACAATAAATAGTAGGAACATTAAGAATATAGAAACACAGAGGGACCTAGGTGTGCAAGTTCACAAGTCCTTGAAGGTGGCAGCACAGGTGGAGAAGGTGGTGAAGAAGGCATATGGTATGCTTGCCTTTGTAGGAAGGGGTATAGAGTATAAAAGCTGGCGTCTAACGTTGCAGTTGTATAGGATGTTGGTTAGACCACGTTTAGAGTACTGTGTCCAGTTCTGGTCGCCGCACTACCGGAAGGACACGGAGGCCTTAGAGAGAGTGCAGAGGAGGTTTACCAGGATGCTGCCTGGTATGGAGGGTCTTAGCTATGAGGAGCGATTGGGCAAACTGGGGTTGTTCTTCCTGGAAAGACGGAAAATGAGGGGAGACCTAATAAAGGTGTATAAGATTATGAAGGGTGTAGATAGAGTGAACAATGGGAAGCTTTTTCCCAGGTTGGATGCGAAAATCACGAGGGGTCACAGGCTCAAGGTGAGAGGGGCGAGGTATAATTCAGGTGTTAGAAGAATTTCTTTTTTACACAGAGGGTTGTGGGGGCCTGGAATGCACTGCCAAGTAGGGGGGTTGGAGGCATACACACTAGGGTTGTTTAAGACTTACCTAGATAGGCACATGAGCAGACTGGAGATGGAGAGATACAAAAGAATGTTCTAGTTGAAGATCCAGAGCCTCAGGACATTCCTGGGAATTAATAGATTCCTATTAGCTGTCCAACAAATTTTAAGGCTCACCTTGTCACTTACGTTGGAGCTATTGGGGATCTTCCATTAATGTCTGTACAGCCCATGTATGTCTATTGATGTCTCCTTTTTACATTCACAGGCAATTCGGTCCGCCTTGTTGGCCAACAAGGGGCATACACGCGGTGGGTCATGAGAGGGCTGCTCTTGGATGTTGCTTCGAGAGTTGCCTAGTGCTTCACGTCGTTAGTGTACGCTTAAACTGGACCAACTGACGATCAACACAACAGCTCAGTGACTATCACTGTCTGCTGTGCAGTCACAGGGACCTGGATCGGATCTCTGGCTTGGATCAATGTCTGTGGGAGTTTGCACATTCTCCCCATGTTTGCGTGGGTTTTCTTCGGGTGCCCTGGTTTCCTTCCACATCCTAAACCGTGTTTTTTAGGCTGATTGGCATCAATAAATTGTCGCTGAATTGATCTCCCTTAATCTGATGCACATATAATTCTCTAAATTTGCACCCCTTTATTGCGGAGTCCACTAGAGGTAGACAAAAATGTCGACGATCGACGAAAGGCTTGAATAAAGCACACAGTGTTAAAATGGGCGGCGCGGCCTTGCAGGGTCGATGGGCCCGTTTCCTGTGCTGTTCTTTGTTTAACTACCCTAATGCCCGTAAGCTTCTAGTAAACGCAAATTGATTTGACAAATATAGTGATGGAAGGAAAAAGGTGAGATTCTACCTTTGATTCAACTAAATCCACCAATTTACTTCCAACTGGCCAATGACTATGGAACATGTGGGCTATGGGAGCCAACTGCGATTGAATAGCTACATTTTGATCTGTCCCAACTGTGCTCAGCACATCTCTTTCTAAATGTCCTTATTATCTCAGGTTTGTAGGGATGTTCCTGTGCTCTCAGAGCCAATCACACTCATTTTTCAAGGGTGCCAGAATTGTATGCCTTATTCCCAGTGTGGTCAAACTAAAGCTCAGTACAAGTTTAACATAATTTATTTACTTTGTTAATCTATCTCTCGAGAAATAAACCCCAGCACTAGATTAGCCTTTTTATGGTCTTATTAATCTGCACCAACACTTTTAGTGATTTGTGTATTTGTACTCCCCGATCCCTTCATTCCTCTACCCCACTTTGATGCTTATTTTCTTAGTAATATACAACATCTTCATTTTCCTCATCACTTGTTCATTTAACGCCAGGTTCCTGCTCCTAAAGTTCTTCAGTCTAAATTAGTTGAACAGATTATGTAAGTGAATCTGTAGAATAAACCTCTAGCAGTTCTAGGAAGCCTTGCTGTGATAATGTGAACATTAAAGCATCATTGATGGTACTTCATGCGACAAAGGAGAAAGAATTGTATCGCAAGTAACTCAGCATGATTCTTCTTATCTCAAAACACTTTCACAATGAATAAGGAATCTGGAGAGTACAAAGACAGTCATTAGAGAAATTTCATTCCACAAACCATGAAATGTTGACAAATATTTTGTCCAGAATTGGACAAAATACTCCAGCTGAAGCTGAACCAGTGTTTGAAAAATGTCGGTAACTTCTTCATTTTTATATTCCATGTGAGCAATCTTACTGTTATGGTCTGGGGGCTGATGGACAGGGTGTGCTGGTAAGATCGCGGGAGAGCCGAGAAATCAGGTTTATGCCTGATTTCTCACCCTCGTGAACTTAAAGGCACCAAATATCCAGTGCATTCAGCCTCCCTTCTATTTCCAATGCGAGGCTGAATAATTTAAATACATTTAAATGAAAATTTACATTGGATTAATGAGCCTGGGATGCTATCATCTGGGCTCACTTAACTCTGTGGCCTTGCTGGGAGGGGTTCCTTCTGGCGAGGATCACAGTTGGTCCCTACAAACGGAGGCCAGTCATGATGGCCTCGCTGGTTGCACCCCTTGCAGGTCATGGGCAAGGGAATGCCCTTGGTCAGTCAACTTTCTCCTTTGTAAATCCACACTGACTCTGTCCAATTTTACCATGTGCTCCGCTATAAAATCTTTGATAATGGATTCTAGAGTTCTCCCCACTCATCTATAATTCTGTTTTCTCTCTACCACCCTTTTTAAATAGTGGTGTTACATTCGCTACCCTCCAATCTGTAGGAACTATTCCAGAGTTTACAGAAACTTGGAAGATGACCACCAATGCATCCACTATTTCTCGGACCACTTCCTTAAGCACTCAGGCCTTGGGGATTTATTGGCCTTCAATCCCAATTTCCCCAACACCATTTCCCGGATAATATTGATTTCCTTCAGTTCTTCCCTCTCGCTAAACCCTGTGTTCACTAACATTTCTGAAATGTTATTTGTGTTTTCCTTTTTGAAGGCAGAATCAAAGTATGTATTTAGTTAGTCAGCCATTTATTTGTTCCCATTATAAATTCCCCTTTTTCTGATACAAGGAACCTACATTTGTCTTCACCAATCTTTTTCTCTCCACATACCTATAGAAACTTTTACAGTCAGTTTTTACGTTCCCTGCAAGCTTACTCTTGCATTCAATTTTCCTTTTGGGTGTTTCTCAGCTCAACTCGTAGATTCCAAATCAAATCATTGGAACTAATATCTTTCCTCACTATTGCACAAATTTCCTCTTTAACCAGCAATGCAGCTCAACTGCCTTTTCCTTTTTATCTGTCCTTCCTAAATTCTCAATACTCCTGGATGTTCAATTCTCATTCCTGGCCACCCTGCAGTGGAGTCTCCATAATCCCAGCTGCATCATACCCGTTTGCATCTATTTGTGTGAATAATTCAGCAACTTTATTGCGAGTGCCCCACACATAAAGGCACAAAGCCTTCAGGCTCTTCTTTTTAACGTTATTTGTCCCGTTCCTAATATTTTTCACTGTGGTCCTGTTTGAATCTAATTTCTTTGTCTATCACTTTTCTTATTCCCCTTCCTCTTTTTTTTTGTCCTTGATTCCCTGCCTGGGCTCTTAGCCTCCTGCCATTTTAGTTTAAACCTGTCCCAACCACTGTAGTAAATACTCCCTCTCGGACATCAGTTTGGTCCTGCTCAGGTATAACCCATGCAGTTTGTATTGGTCCCACCAAGCCCAGAAGCAGTACCACTGTCCTAGAAATCTGAAACATTCCCCCTCACACCATCTTTTCAGCCATGCATTCATTTGATTATATCCTGCTATTACTATTTTTGACTAGCTTGAGCCACTGATTGTAATTCTGAGATCACTACCTTTGAGGTCCTACTTTTCAACTTCCTACATTTTGCTTTTTGGATCTCATCCCTATTTTTACCCATGTCATTTGTACCAATGTGTACTATGACCACTGGCTGCTTATCCTCCCCCTCCAGAATGTCCTGAAACTGCTCTAAGACATCCTTGACCCTAGCGCCAGGGAGGAAAGTACCATATTGGAGTTTTGTTAGCGGCCTAATATCTAACTATTCCCCTATAACTATAGCGTTTCCACACATTTTACTCCTCCCCTGTGCAACAGAGCCAACCAGGGTGTAATGAATTTGGATGTTATTGGTTTCCCGAGAGGCCATTCTCCAACAGTATCTAAAAGCATACAGCTGTTTTGCAGTGGAATAGCCATTGGAGATTTCTGCACTGCCTGCTTAAGTCTTATTGCTCTGCCACGTGGTCATCCATTCCTTTCATGGCTACTGAGTCTTAGCTTGCAGTGTGATCCCCTCTCTTATGTTCTATCCACAATACCTTTCCACCTTGTGGTAGCTTCCGTGTTCCAGCTCAGAAACCCAGAATTCAAGAGCTGCAGTTGGAGACACTTCCTGCACACAGTGGCTCAAGCCACTGGAAATGTGCTTGGTCTCTCACATGAAACCCGAGGAACACACTATGGCTTTGACCTCTCCTGCCATGACTACCCCTTTAAATTAAACCTTCGGAAATGCTGAATATCAATTAATCTAGGGCCCCATCTTAGCTCATTACTACAGAATGTAGCCTGTACAAACCATAAACCACAAAAATATCCTACAAACTACAAGCGATAAAATACTTACCCAACTTCACCCATTACTCACGGGTCAGTTCTCTCCTTTGCATTTTCATCTGCTGCAGTAGGGCAAGACCACTGTGAAAATTTAAGAACTTAGACAGCAAAATAAAAAAAAAATCACAAAGCACCTCTCTCCCCTCTGCACCAGATTCCCACTATGTTCCACAACTCACACTCACTCACTCTGGCTATGTCCCCAGGTCCTTTTGCATTGAACATTTCTGCAGTTTTTCTCAATTTAAATAATATGCTGTTTTTTTTGTTCTCCTTTCCAAAAATGAAATTCACATTTTCTCACATTGCCACCATTTGCCAACTTTTTGCCCATCACTATCTCTTTGTAAACTATACTCCTCACGCAATTTGCCTTTCTACCTATTTTTTGTCATTTAAAAATTTGGCTGCAGCATATTTGCTTCCTTCCTCCAAGTCATTAATATATTGTAAAAAGTAGTGGTTCCAGCACTTAAAAAGTTGTAGCACTGATCCCCGTGCAACCCCATTGGTTACAGGTCACCAATCTGAAAAACTGCCTTTATCCCCACTCTCTATTGCCTGCCTTTTAGCCAATTCTCTATCCATTCCAATATACAACCTCCAACATCATGGGCTTTTATCTTATCACTCAACCTTTTGTGAGGTACCACAGCTACGGCTCCCCTCTGATTGAGACTTCCTCGAAAAGCTCTAATAAATTAGTCCAAGACAATTTCCCTTCCATGAAGCCATGCTTACTTGGCTTGATTGTACTCCTATCAGATTTAAAAAAAGAAATATTGCCTCTCCCCATTCTTCCTCCCAAAGTGAATCACTTCTCACTTCCCGCTGCATTAAATTTCATCGGTCGCATATCTGCCCAGTCCTCCAGCCTTTCCATGCCTGCTTGAAGATTATTACGTCACCACACAGTTCACAATACTTCCACATTTGTGTCTTAAAGGTGCTAAATGATACAAGTTGTTTGTGTGGCCTGTTCAACAGCAGCATTGCAGGGTGGAGATGGGGAGACTGGAGAATTGTGCGAGACAGAGGAAAGGGGAGAATGCAAATGAATACCCGAATGACTTATTTTGTTCATGCAGAGTTGGAGTAAATTTAAAATGAGTGAAAACAATCACGATGGATGCAAGTGTGACTTACCAGAAGTGTGATTAACACACAAGAGTACATGTCATTTTATCACCAAGGATTTGAAGGTTACACTGCAGCCAGTACATGCATGCAACTATGGGTGGGGCCATCTAACAGACAGAAACTCACCAATAACGTAATTCCTTCCACAAATTAATGAAAGCATCTGTAAGAATGAGAAGAGAAATGTAAGAAAGTATGTGCAGCCTTATGTTTGTTAAGCAATCCTGATATCACATTATCATGGAATTCCAATATTGGGTTTCAGAAAATTTGCTGCCTTCTCCAGCAGGTTGGTTTTTGTGCTCACTAAAAACAAACGAGAAGATAGAAAAGAACGAAACAATCTTCCCCGCCAACTTGCAGCATCAATAATAAACTCTACAACATCAAGTAATACAACCTTTGGGCGCAGAACTGGATTTTTTGTTTATTCATTCGTGGGACATGGGTGTTGCTGGCTGACCAGCATTTATGGTCCATCCCTAATTGCCCTTGGAGGGCAGTTGAGCGTCAACCACATTGCTATGGCTCTGGAGTCACCTGTAGACCAGACCAGGTAAGGATGGCAGATTTCCTTCCCTAAAAGGACATTACTGTACCAGATGGGTTTTTTCTCCCAACAAATCGATAATGGTTTCATGGTCATTAGTAGATTCTTTTGACTGAATTCAAGTTACATCATTTGCCATGATAGGATTCGAACCCAGGTCCCCAGAACATTAGTTTCTGGATTAATAGTCTACAAATAATACCACTAAGCCATCCATAATTCCAACAATATATATCTTGAGCACAAATCAGAAAAGCACTTCCTTCTGCGCCAGTTTGAAACTTCTGCTTTTCTCCCAGTCATTGAGGGGTAATTTTCTCTCCATTCTGATTGTAACTGCCAGATTTGGCCTCATCTTTCCACAGCAACCAAGCTATGATCACAAAGTAACCACCGTTATCTGACTAGACCATGCATCACCAAGTTTTTTAACAAATCTAGGTTCCTACCAGGAATTAGGGGGAAAAAAATGAATGATACTTAAAATAGGAGTTGTTGAACTGGAGTGTAATGAGGTCAGAAAGCTAACAGTTAAATGTGGAGCAACAATGGGAGATGGAGTTTGAGAGATTTCTACACATTAAAGAAATCAAGGGATATGGGGAGAGAATGGTTAAATGACATACTATTTGAATGTGGAGCAGGTTCCGACAATCGTCTTGATTATGGCTGATCATCGAAGTCAATATCCTGATCCTCCCCTTTTCTCTATATCCCTTGATCCCTTTAGCCCCAAGAGCTATATCTAATTTCTTGTTTAAATCACACAACGTTTTGGCCTCAACTACTGTGGTAACGAATTCCACGCATTCACTGTTCTCTGGGTGAAGAAATTTCTCCTCACCTCAGTTCCAAAAGCCCTTTATCCTCTAACCATGACTCCTAGTTCTGGACTCCCCCACCACTGGGGACATTCTTTCTGAATCTACCCTGTCTAACCCTGTTAGAATTTTGTAAGTTTCTATGAGATCCCCCCTCACTCTTCTAAACTCCAGTGAATATAATCCTCACCGACTTAGTCTCTCTCTCTCTCTCCTCATAAGACAGATCTGCCATCCCATGAATCAGCCTGGTAAACCTTTGGACATCCTTTCTCAGATAAGGACACCAAAACTGTACACAAAATTGCAGGTGTGGCCTCACCAACGCCCTGTACAATTGCAATAAAACATCCCCATTCCTATAATCAAATCTTGCAATGAAGGCCAACATACCATTTGCCTTTACTGCCTGCTGAACCTGCCCACTTACTTTCAGCGACTGATGCATGAGGACACCAAGGTCTCACAGAGTATCCAACTCTCTCAATTTACACCCATTCAAGTAATAATCTTCCTTCCTACTTTTGCTACTGAAGTGGATAAACTCACATTTATCCATATTATACTGCATCTACCATGCATATTCCCACTCACTCAGTTTGTCCAAATCAAGCTTAAGATTCTCTGCATCCTCCTCACAGCTCAGGCTCCCATCCAACTTTGTATCATCTGCAAATGTGGCGATAAAACATTCAGTTCCCTCTTCCAAATCATTAATATATAATGTGAACAGTTGGGATCCTAGCACAGACCCCTGCGAAATCCCACTAGTCACTGACTGCCAATTGGAAAAAGATTCAGTTATGCCAATTCTTTGCTTTCTATCAGCTAACCAGCTTTCTATTCATTTCAAGACATTATCCACAATCCCATGTGCTTAGTATTTATATAGTAGTCTGCTATACGAGACCTTTGCAAAAGACTTCTGAAAGTCTAAATAAACCACATCATAGAATCCTACAGTTTAGGAAAGAGATCCTTTGGCCCATCAAGTGCGCACCGACCACCCAGGCCCTTGCATTTACCCTAGCTAGTACCCCGATATTAAGAGGCAATTTAATATGGCCAATCCACCTAATTTGCTTCCTAAATGCTGAGTTATGAAGTCCTTGATAATGGACTCCAGCAACTTCCCCAATACTGACATTCAAGGGGCCAACCCATTCCTGCTCCTAATTTCTATGTTCCATTCCTAGGGATGTGGGAAATGAGAGACTCGTGCTAATTTTGATACATACTGCAGTGAGAATTAATTACTCCAAACCATTTTGTATGGGGTTAAGAAATCCCAGAAGGTACAAGAAGCAGGAAGTAAATTAGATGCTGCAATAGGCAAGGTCAAAGGGAACACAGTGTTGAGCCCCAGGCCAAAGGTGGTTTCCCTGGAAATGACAGGCAAGTAGGGAGATATGAACACTAAGAAGCAGCCAAAGCTTCTCAGCACTGTTCCTGCGCTGTATGAAAAATCAGGTCTGTTGGCGTGAGTTGCAGTTACCGACCATGCAGGTAGGTGGCAAATAGCCATGTTATTCTCCAGACATGGAGGCTAGCTGCAAAATAGGCAAGAGCACTCTTGATTAATGAACAATTGTGGACTGTATCAGCAGGATGTTTAAGGTGAGGTGAGGTAAAGGATGGTGCCTCTACATCATTCAAAGCCCCCCCAAACCTAAATTCCAGCCCTATACAACATTTTGTGCTCCACGTGCCTGGGGTATAAGGTGACTGGGGGGGAGGTATTGCAGTGTCTCATTTTTCTTTACTGTGTACACAGATCAGTAGGGGTAGTTGGAGGCCAAGGCAGGAGCAGTGAACATGCATTGTGATATCACAGTTGTACAAGACAGGGAACCTGATTACAACTGCAAGGTAAGGGTTTTTCTTTGAGTTTCAGAACTTAGTTTAGTTGATAACTATTCTTAGTAGTCACTAACTCTACTGGTTGGTGAGTTCTAACTAAATAAGATTTTATTTTGTTTGTTTACTTGGTTCATTTCAGTAGATGCCAGAGGGTCAGAAATGTCAGTTTGTGCAATTGCATGCCTATCAAGACAGATGTGGAAAATCAAGGAATCTTCAGAAATCCTTGACAACCAAATCTGCAGGGAGTGTCCATTTGCAGCTCCTAACAGCCTGCATGGATTGGATGGAGCAGCAATTCCACATATTTAGAAGCATGCAGATGGCAGAAAGCATCATAGGCAGGAGTTTCAGGGATGTGACCACACCCATAGATGAGACAGATAGATGGATGATGGTGACGAGAGGCAGGCTATCACCCTCTCAAACAAGTATACTGTTTTGGATACAGTTGGGGGTGGGGGAAGAGAAATTGGCCTACCAATGGTCAGTGACAGCAGTAGCCAGAACAGTGTCACTACAATGGCTTTGTTGCACAGCAGGTAGGGTTGAAGTGCAGGCAAGCACTCGTAATTAGGACTCCATAGTCAGGGACATAGGCATTTCTGTGGCCACAAGCAATGGGAACCAGAGCAGCGGGTCAGTATGCAAGGAGAAAATAGAGATCAATAGGACAATCAAGCAGGATCAGATTAAGTTTGAAGAACAGAAGGGACAGAAGGGACAGAAGTACAAAAGGTGTATTGACTCAGCAAGGAAGGAAAAATAACAAAAAAGGTGAAGGATACATTTGAGTGTGCAGTCAAAATTAGAGCTCTTTACACTAATGCACAGGGTGTAAGGAACAAATTGAATAAACTCCAGGCACAGATTCAAATCAGTAACTATGATGTCATAGCCATTACTGAGACATGATGCAGAATAGTCAGGACTGGGAACTAATGGAACAGTTTATATACAGTATGCAGGAGGGATAGAGAAAACAGCAGCAATGGTGGAGGAGCAACTCTGACCAATAACAATCTCTTCTATGGTGAAGGAGAGTGCAAAGGGAATGCATCCAATAGAGCCCCTATGGATGCACTGAGGAACCAAAACCACAACAGGCGTCATATATAGACCACTTGGTAGTAGCCCAGATTGCTAGATGGTATAAATGCTGAAATTAGACAACTATATAGTATTAACTCTGCTTTTACTAATGTGTGATTTTAATCTCAACACAGACTGGGAAGGACAGACATGTGTTTGCCAGAAAGGTTATGAATTTCTGAGCGTGTCCAAGATAGTTTCCTACAGCAGCATGTTTTGGATGCAACAAGGGGTCAAGCGTTACTAGATCTGGTACTGAGCAATGAACCTAATTTAATTAGTGACCTCATTGTTTGTGAACACTTGTCAAACAGTGATCTCTGATTTGGTTTATTGTCATGATGTGGGTATGCCGGCATTGGACTGGCGTAAACACAGTAAAAAGTCTGACAACACCTGGTTTTAGTCCAACCAATTTATTTGATAATAGACTCAGAGGCCAGAACTCTCCATTCACCTGACGAAGAGGGAAACCTCGAAAGCTTGTGAGTCTATTATCAAATAAATTGGTTGGACTAAAACCTGGTGTTGTCAGACTTTTTACTTGGTTTATTGTCACATGTATTGGTATACAATGAAAAGTATGATTTCTTGTGTGCTATAGAAGGTATACCATTCATAGGGAGGGAAAGGAGAGGGTGCAGAATGTAGTGTACAGTTATAGCTAGGATGTAGAGAAAGATCAAATTAACAGATGCAGGTCCATTCAGAAATCTGACTGCAGCAGGGAAGAAGCTCTTCTTGAGTTGGTTGATACATGACCTTAGACTTTTGTATCTTTTTCCCAACAGAAGGTGGCAGAAGACAATATGTCTGGGGTGCACGGGTCCTTGATTATGTTGGCTGCTTTGTCGAAGCAGCGGGAACTGTATATGGAGTCAATGGAAGGGAGGTTGGTTTGCATGATGGATTGGGCTTCGCTCACAACCCTTTATAGTTTCTTGAAGTTTTGGTCACAGCAGGAGCCATACCAAGTTGTGGTCATCACATGATTGTGTTTACTGCAGCATTTGTAAAGATCAGACACTAAAATTTTGGATTTAAACAAAGCAAACTTGGGAAACTATGCTCAAGGGTAGAACAACCGAGGAACAGTGAAGCATATTCAAAAGAAACATTTAATACTATTCGGAAGAGACTTAACAGACTCACTTTTAAACCAAAGTCTCCATGAGAAGCAAATGAGCAGCCTGATAAATTTCCAGGTTCCAGAAGCATTTCAGGTCAGAACTGGGGTTGTTCTCCCTGGAAAGACGGAGGATGAGGGGTGACCTAATAGAGGTGTATAAAATTATGAAGGGCACAGATAGGGTGAACAGCGGGAAGCTTTTTTCCAGGTCGGAGGTGACGAACACAAGGGGTCAGAAGTTCAAGGTGAGGGGGGCAAGGTTCACCACAGATGTCAGGGGGACGTATTTTACACAGGGGGTGGTGGGGGCCTGGAACGTGCTGCCAAGCAAGGTGGTTGAGGCGGACACGCTGGGATCGTTTAAGACTTATCTAGATAGCCACATGAACAGACTAGGAATAGAGGGATACAAACAAATGGTCTAGTTGGGCAGATGAGCAGCGCAGGCTTGGAGGGCCGAAGGGCCTGTTCCTATGCTGTACTGTTCTTTGTAAGCAGTTTGTGCCATGAGAAGGAAAAGCTCCACCTCACACAAAAAAAAAGCCATGGACTTCTAAGGATGTAAGAGACAGCATAAAATTAAAAGGGCTTATAAAAATGCAAAGAATAGAACAGACTCACAGAATGGGTCAAATACAAAGACCAACAAAGGGCTACAAAGCTGCTTATAAGAGCTGCAAAAGGGGATTATGAAGAGAAACTCGAAAGGGACATAAATGAGAATAAGAGATTTTATAGTTATATAAAGGGGAAACGGCTGTTTAAAAGCACTACTGGCCCTCTAAAGATGGAGTGTGGGAATGTTGTCAATAACCACGAGTAAATGGTAGACGTGCTGAACGAGTATTTTGTTCCAGTGTTCACAGTAGAAAGGGAGAACAGCTTGCCTGAATTCCCAGGGAAAGTAAGGGGACCAGGGACAAGGTCTAAATAGAATTAGCTTAAGTGAATCAGCTTAAGTGAATCATCGGTAACGGGGAAACTAATGAAACTGAACAAATCCCCTGGTTCTAATGCCTTCCATCCACGTATGTTAAAAGAGCTACGAGAACACATTGCCAATGCCCTAGCTATAATCTTTCACAGCTCCCTTGATTCAGGGGTTGTATCCATAGACTGGAACTTGGCTTATATCACTCCGCTCTTTAAGGGTGACAGAGGGGAAACCGGGGAATTACACGCCAGTTAGTCTAATGTCTGTGGTGGGAAAGTTGTTGGAGTTACTAATCAAGGAAAGGGTAACTGATCATCAAAAAATTCCAGTGAATCAGAGAGAGTCAGCATGGATTCACGAAGGGTAGGTCATACCTGACAAACCTCAGAGTTCTCTCAGAGGTGAGAGATGGATATTGTTTTATGGACTTCTAGAAGGCTCTTGATAAAATCCTGTATAGTAGATTGTAAACTAAGGTGGAAGCCCATGGAGTTGATGGTAGATTGCTGACATGGATAGGAAATTGTTTGAGCAACAGGAAAGAGCGTTGTAATAATGCAAGTACTGAAACTGGGAGGATGTGACTTGCACTGTCCCATCCTGGCCTCAATTATTTACAATATTCATTCACGACTTAGGTAATGGCATAAAAAGATACCCAAATTTGCAGGTGACATAAAAATTGGGCAGCATTGTAATGTTGAAGGCAGCATAAAATTACAACAGGATATTGATAGGGAACTGAATGCACTGTCTTCAAATTTAAAGAGATACAAAGTTGGGTGGAAGGCTGAGCTGTAAAGAGGAAGCAGAGACGCTTCAGCATGATTCGGACGGGCTGAATGTGTGGGCATCTGCATGGTAAATGTAGTACAATGTGGATAAATGTGAGGTTATCCATTTTGATAGCAATAATTTAAAGACAGCTTACTTGAAGGGGGGCAAATTGAGAGGTGGATCCTCAAGACCTTGGCGTCTTCGTGCGTCAGTCGCTGACAGTAAGCATGCAGGTACAGCAGGCAGTAAAGAAGGCAAATGGTATGTTGGCCTTCATAGTGAGAGGATTCGAGTATAGGAATAGGGATGTTTGGCTGCAATTCTGTAGGGAATTGCTGAGGTCACATCTGGAGTACTGTGTGCAGTTTTGGTGTATTTATCTGAGGAAGGATGTCCTTGCTATAGAGGGAGTACAGTGAAGTTTACCAGGCTGATTCCTGGGATGGTAGGTCTGTCATATGAGGAGCCACTAAGTTGGTTAGGATTATGTTCACTAGAATTCAGATGAGTGAGAGGGAATCTCACAGAAACTTATAAAATTCTAACAGGATTAGACAGGATAGATTCAGAAAAATGTTCCCAATGGTGGGGGAGTCCAGAACTAGGAGTCACAGTTTGAGGATATGGGGTAAACCTTTTAGGACTGATGGGAGGAGAAATTTCTTCACACAGAGGGTGGCGAATGTGTGGAATTCACCACCACAAAATGTAGTTCAAGCCAAAATGTTGTCTGATTTCAAGAACAAATTAGATGTAGCTCTTGGGGCTAAAGGGATCAAGAGATATGTTTGGGGGGTGGGGGGGGGGGGGGGGGGGGGAGGGTGGGTGGAAAGAAGAGTGGCAATCAGGGTATTGAATTCGATGATCAGCCATGATCAAAATGAAGGCTCGAAGGGCTGAATGACCTTCTCCTGCTTCTAGTTTCCATGTTTTTATGATAGATTGGCTGAATAGGCCAAGCTATGGCAAATGGATTTTAATATAAACAACTGAGGTTATCTATTTCGTATCAAAAATGGCTGGATCAGAGTATTGTTTGCAGAAAGCACACAGTTAAATTCAGTGAATGTCCAATGAGATTTGGGAGTTCAGATGCACAACTCCTTAAAATGCCACAAACAGGTACAGAAAATAATCAAGACAGCCAGTGGAATGCTGGCCTTCATAACTAGAGGGCTGGAGTACAGGGATGCAACTGTTATGTTGCAGTTGTACAAAATCCTAGTTAGACTCCCTTAGGAGTACTGAGATCAGGTATGGGCACCACACCTTAGGACGGAGGTTTTGGCCCTGGAGGAAGGTCAACGCAAGTTTGTAAGAATGATACATGGACTTCAGGGGTTAAGTTGCAAGGAAAGATTAGACATTTTAAGGCCTTTATTCTCTCGAATTCAGAAGGTTGAAGGATGAGTTGATAGAAGTCTACAAAATATTTACAGGAAAAAAAAATAGGGTGGAAAAGGATAAATTGTTTCCATTGGTTGAAGGCTCTAGAACCTGCCACCATAATCTCAAAAAACTAGGGCCAAGCCATTCAGGAAAGAAACACTTCTACCCAAAGCAGGGAAGGTTGGAATACTTCCTCAAATGGCAGTGGATGCTAGGTCAAGTCTGAGAGGGACAATTTTTTTTATTGAGTATTATTAAGGGATATGAGCCTAGGGCATTTACATGGGGTCAGGCCGCAGATCAGCCACAACCTTATTGAATGGCTTGAATTACAGGCTCAAGGGGCTGCATGGCCTACACCTACTGTTCCTATGGTGGACAAGGGCTGGTCAACAAATCCCATCAACAACAAAATTCTTCAACAGGTGGATCAGCTAATGGTTGTGAAGGCAGACTAAAGGTTGCAGCAGGATGTTTTCTTCTATCATACTGACTCACCTGATCGTTGAAAGCAGGTGTCGCTCCATTAAAACAGTGTGACGCCTACTGTGCCCTTACTTTAAAAACAAACACAAACCTTTCCAAGGTAGCAAAGTCCTTTGGCAATCATCTAGAAGAGATGGGGCAGGATTGTAATGTCTGGAAACTTCTTGTCACAACCTGACACATAAGAACATAAGAAATAGGAGCAGGAGTAGGCCATCTAGCCCCTCAAGCCTGCCCCGCCATTCAATAAGATCATGGCTGATCTGTCGTGGCTCAGTTCCACATTCCTGCCCTCTCCCCATAACCCTTAATCCCCTTGCCTATCAAAAACCTATCAACCTGCGTCTTAAAAATATTGAGCGAGGCAGCCTCCACCAATTCAACGGGCAGAGAATGCCAGAGATTCACCACCCTTTGAGTGAAGAAGTTCCTCAACTCCGTTCTGAACACCCCCCCCTTTATCCTGAGGCTGTGCCCTCTAGTCCTACTGTCCTTTCTGAGCGGGAAGAGCCTCTCCACCTCTATCCTGTCCATCCCATTCAACATCTTATACGTCTCAATGAGATCTCCCCTCATTCTTCTAAACTCTAACGAGTACAAGCCTAGTTTATTCAGCCTCTCCTCATAGTTCAACCCCCTCAACTCCGGAATCAGCCTAGTAAACCTCCTCTGCGCTCCCTCCAAGGCCAAAATATCCTTGACACAAAACAGATAGTTTCAAAATCAACCTTTTCACTCCAATTGAGGCAGAGGGTGGTTCATTGTTAGCAGCTGTGTCACAGCAGCCCTCTTCAGGCTTAACTCTGACCACCCAGGGATTAGAAAGTATGGTCTAAAACTAGTCTGCTGGAATTGGAGTAGCTATGGGCAGAGAATCTATTTTGGCAAGGCTCAGCCCACATTAAAAAGCCTGATATGATTCACAGTAAAGATTTCTACATGAAAGACAATGGTGAGCTAACAGGGAGTGTTGTCCATCTATCGAACTGTACCTTTACTTGGGGCATGGAAACTATTCTAACCTCATTAAATAAGCATTGCCTTTTTGTTTTGGGTATTTCATTACTTTACAAGGCTTCCTTCAGGAACCAGAGGAAAACAAGCATAATAAAAACCTTTCATTAAATGAAATAGTGAGCAAATTCCAATTTAGTATACTGTATTCACTGTTCACAATGCTGTTTCCTCCACACCGGGAAGACCAAAAACAGATTAGATGACCGCTTTGTGGAACACCTCTACTAATTCTGTGAGCTTGACCCCGAGCTTCTGGTTGCCAATCATTTTAATTCTCCTCTGTTTTTGTGTTGGCATTTCCATGCTAAACCTGCTGCAGCATTCCAGCAAACCTCACAGGCCAGAGAAACAAAACCCCTTTCAAACAGACAATCTACACCTTCTGGACTCAATCTTGAATTCAACAATTTCAGACCATGAATTCGATCCCTCATTTTGATTGGCAGAATATTGAACAAGATTAAAAAAACATTCACACCTCATCTGAGTATTTTGTTTTAAAACCACATCATGAGCACTTCCTTTGCCTTTTATACAACAAAATCTGTCATTTAAACTCATCTAACTTCTACCCAAACAGACTTTCCATTTTGATTTTCCTACCCCCCCCCCACCATTTGCACAAACTTATTACATTTTTATCTTCCTTTAGTCTGAAGGTCCTTGACCTGGAACATTGGGTCCCATTTTACCACTGCATCGCACCCAAAAACAGGCACAAAAACATGATAAAGTTGGGTGAGAGGCCATTAAAGCGATCCACACCCGTGCCCAACCAGATTGCCACTTTACCGAAACCCATAACGGCGGCGATTCGATTCATGTCCGATTTAAATGTATTTGCATGCATTTAAATTAGTGAACTGTCCGCCCAACTTTATCAGCATTTCCCCTTTACCACCATGTTCGCTGATCTGGAACCATGCCAAAACGGACCAGCTGAATAAAAGTCTAAATCGGGCGCTCCAGCTCTGAAGAGCGAGTTCAGAGCTTCCAACGGCTTTCTGATGAGGTGGTGGGGGAGAAAGCGGGTCAGATCATTCTCTGGTTGGGGGAGGGAGGGGAATGAGGCCAGATGGTTGTCTGGTTGCGGGGGAAGGGAGGGAGGAGCAGGCAGGTTAGATGTATCTCTGGTAGAAAGTGGGGGGAGTGGGAGGGCTGATCATTGTCTGGTGGGAAGGGAGGGGGATATGGGTCAGATGTTCCTCTGGTAGGAGTGGGGGGTGAGGGTAAGTGAGGCCAGATTGTTGTCCGGAGGGGGAGACAAGCAAGATGTAACTCGGGGGGGGGGGGGGGGGGGGGGGGCAGATATATCTCTGGTGGGGGAGTCAGCTGCCACTCTGCAGGCAACCAGTTTTTTTTGGGGGGGGGGGGGGGAGCAAAGATGGTAAATTGGTCTGGGTAGTGGAGAGAGTGAATAAGGGGAATAACAGTGATGCGTGCGGGTAGTGGGGCTGGGTGGATAAGGGTGACAGTGATGTGTGTGTGCACCATCGCTCCCGGGCCACTTTCTGTAGCCTGGGAATGATCTCACACAAGCACACTTCTTCACATTCTTTTCTAACTGTGCGTGCGCAGTTCAGAGCTCCGATCGTTTTGGCTGTGCTAAGTCCCGCCCACAGTGCGAATGGACTGGAGATTTTTTTCCAAGACTGAGTGCGCACGGTGGCACCTGAAAGCAGATTTCTAAGTCAGATCTGCATCACGCCCAGATTCAGCACTTAGAATGAAAATGGTAAAATCGGGCCCATTAACTCAGTTTCTCTCTCCACAGATGCTGCCAGGCATGCCGAGTCTGCTTTATAATGTGGGGAGGTGGTGCCAATGATATGGTCACTAGAATGCCAACCCAGAGAGCCAGGGTAATATTTTGGGGCCACAGGTTTGAATCCCCCATTGCAGATGGAATTTGAATTCAATAGTAATAATGTGGAACTTTAAAAAGTCTAAATAACTACCATGAAATCACTGTCAGAAAAATCATCTGGTTCACATGTCCTTTAGGGAAGGAAACCTGCCATCCTTACCTAGTCCAGCCTACTTATGACCTGAGACCTACAACAATGTGGCTGGATCTAAACTGCCGTCTAGAATGGCTTAGCAAGTCACTCACTTCAAAGGCAATTAGGGATGGGGGTGCCAGCAACACCCACAGCCCACGAGAGAATTCTTAAAGTGCAGTGACACTTCCAACTAAACAACAATAAATCCAAAGAATTTAAGGAAATCTGGAAACAGCTCATTTAAAAGGGCAAGGGATTCAATTGGAACTGAAGTAATTTGTACCCCAGGAAACAAAAATCATTGCTTCACTTGATATTACATTTGGCAAAATAGACGCAATTCTTTTCCACTTGTTTAGTATAAACCAGTTTTTGATCATGTAGGAATGACTATTCGGTCCATTTCCATTTAGAAGTGAATGGACTTCTTAGTGATGGGCAGCAAGGTTGTGCGTGGGGAAGGTCATGTCTCACCAACTTGATTTTTTTTGAAGAGGCAATAAGAATGCTTAATGAGGGAAAGCAGTGGATGTTCTCTACATGACTTTACTAAGACATTTGACAAGGTCCCTTGTGGCTGGCTGGTACAAAAGGTAAACATAGAAACTAGAAGGAGGAATAGGCCATTTGGCCCTTTGACCTGCTCCACCAATCATTTTGATCATCAAATTCACTATCCTGATCCACCTCCTTAACCACATATCCCTTGATCCCCTTAGCTATATCTAATTTCTTCTTGAAATTATAGACAACATTTTGGCCTTAGTGAATTCCACACGTTCACCACCCTCTGGATGAAGAAATTTCTCCTCACCTCAGGGCCAAAAGGTTTACTTCTTATCCTCAGACTATGACCCCTAGTTCTGGACTCCCCCACCATTGGGAACATTCTTTCTGAATCTGCTGTTTACCCTGTTAGAATTTATGAGATCCCCTCTCACCTTTCTAAACTTCAGTGAATATAATCCTTAGTAACACAGTATCTTCATTGCAGTGTTAACATAAACTTACTTGTGACATTAATAAATAAAATTTAAATCACACGGAATTTGGGATGGGTTGGCTAGAAGAATACAGAACTGATCATCCTATCATAGAAAGCATATTAAACTAGAGACAGTGCAGAAAAGATTTACTAAGATGCTACCAGTTCTTGATGGTTTGAGTTATAAAAGGAGAGGTTGGATAGACTAGGACTATTTTCCTCTGGGGCGTAGAAAGCTGAGTGGTGATTTTACAGAGCCCTATTAAATAATGAGGGGCACAGTTCAGCCAGATAATCAATATCTTTTTCCAAAGGTAGGGGAGTTTATAACTAGAGAGTAGAGGTTTAAGGTGAGAGGGGAGAGATACAAGTATCCAGAGGAGCAATTTTTTCCACACACAGGGTGGCAAGTGTCTGGAACAACAATTCAGAGGTAGTAACAGAGGTGGCTACAATTTTGTCTTTTAAAAAGCACTTAGACAGTTACATGAGTAAGGCGGGTAGAGAGGGATATGAGCCAAATGTAGGCAATTGGGACTAGATTCAGCTTCTAAAAAAAAAAAAGAGGGCATGGACAAGTTGGGCTAAAGGGCCTGTTTCTACACTGTAAACCTCTGACTCTATGAGGAAGAACTTCTTCATTTGGAGTGGTGAACCTGTGGAATTCTCTCTCACAGAATGCTGTTGGGGCCAATTTGTTAGGTGTGTTCAAGAGGGAGCTGGACGTGGCCCTTGTGGCTAAAGGGATCAAGAGGTCTGGAGAGAAAGCAGAATGGGCTACTGAAAGTGCATGATCAACCATGATCATACTGGATGGTGACGCAGGCTTGAAGGGCTAAACAGCCTACTCCTGCACTTATTTTGTGTTTCTGGCCTCGTGCAACCCCAGTTTCCATTGCTGCACCAATGTCCACCATGCCTTCGACTGTCTAGATCTGGAATTCTGCCGCAATCTCTCTATTTCTTCATTCCTCTCTCCGCGTTGCAACCTGCTACTTTGACCACCTCTTCTGTCAATCACATTTTCCTCTTCCAATTCTGCTGTATTTATATCTCTTACCACTGTATCTTTCCATCTGTTCTTAAGCCTTCCTGTTCTTTTCCTGTTGGCAGTTCAATCTCCATCACTCACCTCACCTAATTCCCTCTCTCTCCATAACATATGGTCATGCCATTTCTGCTCTTAACAGCCCTCCAGCTATGACCAACCGGATTCAAGATTACAGAAACTAAGAATTTCATTGGGTACCAGTCAGTTGTTTAGTAAATTAAGTACTTTTAATGCGAAGGCATTTAAAACGTGCTTCTGGGTGTCAGGTCTAAGAAAGTGAATGCAATTTGAATAGCCTTCCTGAACAATTGTAATTGGCAAAAATCACAACTTGACACGCGACTGAATGTAGGGTCTGATTTGGAAAAGCTGAATGTTAAAGCAGCTTTGGCATAATTCATGTTTAAAATTTCCCGATATAATAGTTTAGAGAGGAATAGAGAGAGGGAAAGTTTGAACTCGTGGCTGAGGGGATGGTGCAGGAGGGAGGGGTTCAGGTACTTGAGCAATTGGGGCTCATTCTGGGGAAGGTGGGACCTCTATAAGAGGGATGGTCTACACCTGAACCAGAGGGGAATCAATATCCTGGGGGGTAAATTTGCAAAGGCGATGCAGGGAGGTTTAAACTGATTCGGAGGGGGAGAGGGATAGTGAGGAAAGGGGGTGAAAGTGAGGGGGGCATAGTTGGGGAATGCAAGGCACGGCATAGTGGGGGTGGGGCGGAGCAGGGTTTGAAATGTGTGTACTTTAATGCGAGGAGTATTCGCATTAAAGTGGATGAACTTGCAGCGTGGATCAGTACCTGGGACTTTGATGTTGTGGCCATTTCAGAGACATGGATAGAGCAGGGTCAGGAATGGTTGTTGCAGGTTCCGGGGTACAAATGCTTTAGTCGGAGTAGAGATGAAGGTAGAAGGGGGGGTGGGGTAGCATTGCTAGTCAAGGACTGTATCACAGTGTCGGAGAGGAAGTTTGATGAGGACTTGTCTGTTGAGGTAGTATGGGCGGAGATTAGAAATAGGAGAGGAGAGGTCACCCTGTTGGGAGTCTTTTATAGACCTCCTAAAAGTTCTAGAGAGGTTGAGGAAAGGATTGCGGAGACAATCCTGGTTAGGAGTGAAAGTAATAGGGTAATTGTTATGGGGGACTTTAACTTTACGAATATTGATTGGAATTGCTATAGTTCTAGCTCGCTAGAGGGGTCAGTGTTTGTACAAAGCGTGCAGGAAGGTTTTTTGACTCAGTATGTAGATAGGCCAACTAGAGGTGAGGCTATATTGGATTTGGTGCTGGGAAATGAGCCAGACCAGGTGCTAGACTTGGAAGTTGGTGTGCATTTTGGTGATAGTGACCACAATTCGGTTACGTTCACCTTAGTGATGGGAAGGGATAGGCATGAACCTCGGGTCAGTAGTTTTAGCTGGGGGAAGGGCAATTATGAGGCTATTAGGAGTGAATTAGGAAGCACAGATTGGACTAGGAGATTACAGGGACTGGGAACGTCCGAAATGTGGAGTTTTTTCAAGGAGCAGCTACTGCGAGTCCTTGATAGGTATGTCCCTGTCAGGCATGGAGGATTTGGTAGATCTAGGGAATCGTGGTGCACTAAAAGAGTTGAGTCGATGGTTAAAAAGAAAAAGGAGGCTTATGTTCGGATGAGATTGGAGGGCTCAGATAGTGCACTAGAAAGCTTTAGATTGGCTAGGAGGGAGTTGAAGAGTGAGTTGAGAAGGGCTAAAAGAGGACATGAGAAGACTTTGGCTGATAGGATTAAGGAGAATCCTAAGGCGTTTTACAGGTATGTCAAGAACAGAAGGTTGGTCAGGGCAAGATTAGGGCCAGTTACAGACAGCAGGGGGAAGTTGTGTGTGGAACCGGAGGAGATTGGAGAAGTATTGAACCAATATTTCTCTTCGGTGTTCACACAGGGGGACATGAATATAGCTGAGGACGACATTGGGTTGCAGGGGTGTAAAATAGACAGTATTACGGTTGATAAGGGGGATGTGCTGGAAATTCTTGAGGGGCTGAAAATAGATAAGTCCCCTGGTCCGGATGGGATCTACCCTAGGATTCTCTGGGAGGCTAGAGAGGTGATTGCAGAGCCTCTGGCTCTGATCTTCAGGTCGTCATTGGTCTCTGGTGTAGTCCCGGAGGATTGGAGGATAGCGAATGTTGTCCCATTGTTTAAGAAGGGGAACAGAGACTTTGCCGGGAATTATAGACCGGTGAGTCTTACTTCTGTTGTGGGCAAGGTTTTAGAAAAAATTATTAGGGATAGGATTTATAGTTATTTGGAGTGTAATGAATTGATTAGAAATAGTCAGCATGGTTTTGTAGCGGGTAGGTCGTGCCTTACTAACCTTATTGAGTTTTTTGAGAAGGTGACCAAAGAGGTGGATGGGGGCAAGGCAGTTGACGTGGTATATATGGATTTTAGTAAGGCGTTCGATAAGGTTCACCATGGTAGGCTTCTGCAGAAAATGCAGATGTATGGGATTGTGGGTAATCTAGGAAGTTGGATCAGGAATTGGCTATCAGATAGGAGACAGAGGGTGGTGGTTGATGGTAAATATTCATCATGGAGTTCGGTTACGAGTGGTGTGCCTCAGGGATCTGTTTTGGGGCCACTGTTGTTTGTAATTTTTATTAATGATCTGGATGAGGGTATAGTTGGGTGGATTAGTAAATTTGCTGATGACACCAAAGTCGGAGGTGTGGTAGATTGTGAGCAAGGGTGTCATAGTCTGCAGGGAGACTTAGATAGGTTGCAGAGCTGGGCCGAGAGGTGGCGGATGGAATTTAATGCGGAGAAGTGTGAGGTAATTCACTTTGGTAGGAGCAACAGATGTGTCGAGTATAGGGCTAACGGGAGGACTTTGAATAGTGTGGATGAACAGAGGGATCTAGGTGTATGTGTACATAGATCCCTGAAAGTTGGGAATCAAGTAGATAAGGTTGTTAAGAAGGCGTACGGTGTCTTGGCGTTTATTGGTAGGGGGATTGAATTTAGGAGTCGCAGCGTCATGTTGCAACTGTACACTACTCTAGTGCGGCCGCACTTGGAGTACTGTGTGCAGTTCTGGTCCCCGCATTACAAGAAGGATGTGGAGGCGTTGGAGAGGGTGCAGAGGAGGTTTACTAGGATGTTGCCTGGTATGGTGGGGAGGTCCTATGAGGAGAGACTGAGGGATTTAGGGTTGTTTTCGTTGGAAAGAAGGCGGCTAAGAGGGGATCTTATTGAAACATATAAGATGATTAGAGGTTTAGATAGGGTGGATAGTGATAGCCTTTTTCCTCGGATGGAGAAAGCTAGCACGAGGGGGCATGGCTTTAAATTAAGGGGGGGTAGCTACAGGACAGATGTCAGGGGTAGGTTCTTTACCCAGCGGGTGGTGAGGGATTGGAATGCCCTGCCTGCTGCAGTTGTAAATGCGTCTAGTTTGGGGGCGTTTAAGAGATCTCTGGATAGGTTTATGGACGAAAAGGGATTGGTATAGGCTAGTGGGTCATTGTTTTTGTAACTGGTCGGCGCAACATCGTGGGCCGAAGGGCCTGTTCTGCGCTGTAATGTTCTATGTTCTATAATGAGTGGGCTCAGTTCCATTGCTTCAATATTACTGGTGGGAACCAGCAGCAGCTTGAACCCACATCTCTTCAATCTATTAAAGGGCAACATACTAGCACAATTAGCCATCCAAGTCACTATGCCAATGCAGTAATAACAGTTAGGGTTCCTGTCCTTTAATTGCTATTCAGTCACACTTATTGCAAAGAAGTCATATCGGGGCACCTTGTTAACATGCCCTTTCTAGGCTATGGTCTGAATCCCATCACCAACAGCACTCATGGTGCCCCCACCCTGTCACAAACCAACACCCATGGAGCCCCCACCCTGTCACCAGCCAACACCCACAGAGCCCCAAATGAGCCCATGTCTTGGGCAGAAAAGAAAAATAAATATAAATCATAAAATGGTTAAGGCATAGGAAGTAATTCAAGTGGTGAAGTCTGTGTCAGCTTTCTACTGGAGCAATTCAGCTAGTTTCACTCCACTGGCCTCTCCCCAAAACCCTACAGTTTTCAAATCTTCATAATCATTTATCAGATGCTTATCCAATTCTATTTTGAAAGCCATAATTGGATCTGCCTTCATCACCCTCCCATGCCAATTACTTATATTCTAGGCCCTTCTGGCCAAAATTGAAGCAGCTAACTTTGTCTTCATCAGAGAACATAAAGATGATTAAATCATGAAGGATTTAGTAGATAGGAAGAAACCGTTCACAAGAAATCAGAGTAAACCATATGGTCCATTGAGCCTGCTCCGCCATTCAGTTTGGTCAGAGCTGTTTCTGGGCTTCAACTCCACTTCCCTGCTTGCTCCCCACACCTCATGGTTCCCCGAGTGACCAAAAGTCTGTCTATCCCAGATTTAAATGGATTCAATGATTATGTTTCTTATTCACAGACTTGTCGTGTTATAATTGTCTGGCTCTGGAGGTTTGGAAAGAGCTGTACTTAGCATTGCTATTCAATAGGCAGACAATTCCTAAATCAGAACACCACGATCTGCTGGTGTCAGCAAGTTGAATTACAGACAAATAAAAAGCATGGATTCAAATTGTAGATGCACCGCTCTCCCAAGCCCCACAGATTCCAATGTACAACCCACAAAGACTAAAAGCTCAGGCATGCTAGCTACAAAGAGATGCAGAACTCCATACACAAAGGTGTCAAGCAGCTGCTAAATATAAATGCAACTTTGCTTGATCCACTTGAAATTGAAATACAAATATAACAAGAGTCACATTTGGGCTTCAAATCTGCACCCTTTCGTTAGGCTGGACCAACTGCTTTTAACAATAGACCAGTGAACGCTGTCCCAACACAGCAGCGTCAATCAGGAAGCTGCCTACACAGCCACTGTCCACTGTGCATTTGTGTTCACAAGAAACATATTTTTAGATCTTGCCCTGTCTCCCACCTTTCCCCCACCCAAGCTCTTCTCCCTCCCTCCTGGGCCAATTAACATTGTTATCTCCCACTCCCTAGACAGGAATTTATGAAAATAGCAAAACATAAAGCAACAAATGCATTCTTCCATATCACCATAAATCCATAACCATGTCAATTCATTGCTGGGGTTTATTATTATGAATCCAGATCATAAATTGATTCTGCTACAGTAATTTAGTCTCTCTTTAAAACTATGTAAACACTGACTACACGATTCCACACCCCTAGTAGTGATAAGATCCATCACACCAATTCCTAACTGGAATAACTTTTTCTTTCTCAGACTCAAGTCATAAAATGCCTCACATTTACAGGACATACTTGTCTTAAATTTATATTTATGAAGCCAAAAGTGAGGTGAAAAAAAAATCACAGGGATGGCAGAAGCAGAACAAATCAGTGATTTTAAAAGGAAATTGGGAGGACATGGAAAGGAAATAAACCTACAGAGCTACAGGGATAGAGCAGGGCAGCGGCACTGGGAATGACTGCATTATTTTGTAGGGAGGCAACATGGTCTTCTGTGCTGTAAATTACTATGACTAATGGTTAAGTGACACTCGAGTCTTCTGATCTTTTCAAACTTTGTGCCATCCTGCATCTTGATTCCTTTCCCAAAAACTGAAAAAAAAATGGATTGCTGTGCACGATGGCATAGTGGTGAGCACTGCTGCCTTACAGCGCCAGGGACCCAGGTAATTCCCAGCTTGGGTCACTGTGTGTGGAGTTTGCACATTCTCCCTTTGTCTGCATGGGTTTCCTCTGATTTCCTCCCACCCTCCAAAGATGTGCGGGTTAGGTCCACTGGCCATGCTAAATTGCTCCTTAGTGTCCCAGGATGCATAGGTGAGGGGGATTAGTTTTACCCTACTGTAGTAGGGTAAATATGTGGGGTTACAGGGATAAAGCCTAGAAGGGATTGTTGGTGGTGCAGGCTTGATGGGCCAAATGGTTCCTTTTGCACTATAGGGTTTCTTTGATTCATGCTACAAAGCCAATTAGAAACTCAAACTTGCAAAGATCACACACACTCAAAGACAGTGGCTGATTTTTAAAAAAATCCACTCAAACTTTCCCTTTGCACTGCAGGCCAAATGAACATCAAGTCAAGCAGGTTGAGATCACACTGCATTTTTTTTTAATTCATTCGTGGGACATAGGCATCACTGGCCAGCATTTATTGCCCATCCCTAGTTGCCCAAGGGCAACTGGGAGTCAACCACATTGCTGGGGCTCTGGAGTTGCATGTAGGCCGGAACAGGTAAGGACGACAGATTTCTTTCCTTCACATTAGTGAACCGGATGGGTTTTTCTGGTAATTGACAATGGTTTCATGGTCATCAGAAGATTCTTAAATGCAGATGATTTTTATTGAATTCAAATTTCATCATTTGCTGGGGTGGGATTCAAACCCAGGTCCCCAGGACATTAGCTGTGTTTCTTGGTTAATAGTCTAGTGATAATATCACTAGGTCATCACCTTCCTTACTCAACTACTCTAAAAGCAATTTCACATTGCAGAATTGCAGCCAGAGCAGTCCTCATCTCCCTTGGTCAAATGGTGCACTTACCATTAATCAGGCCTAGCCTGAACCAACTGCACAACAGATCCAGGAAAATGTAGGTATTAATGTAATATAAAGTGAAGATTGCTAATTTCTGTAGATGTGGCATCTCCTCAAGTTCAAACAATGAATTCATAGGCTAAGGAACAGATCAGCGTTGTACGATTATTTCTAGAATGTTGCAAAGATTTGGTACAGATATCCAAGATATGCCTCCTTCTGTGCCGTAAACATTTGACCCAATGTTTGAACACGAGTACATGGAAAACCTGCATTTTAATCAGAAACTAACAATCTGCCTTCCCAGGCTATCCAAAAGTCTATTTAACTACAACAATGAAAAAATTCAAAATCGCCCACAGAAACAACCTCCTTCTCACGCCAGCCTTTTTCTTTGAAAAGGCAATTAAAAGTAATTCATCTGTTAATTTTGGAATATTGAACTGATGAACATCACAATGGAGTTTACTTATACAGATATCATAATTTGTGGTCAACATCTACACTTGCTTAACAGACCTCGTGTTACCATAAGTTACAAACTAGTCAAAAACATCAAAGCAGGAAAAATAGTTTGTTTAGTCTCCAAGTGTCTCAAAACATGACTGCACATTAGATATTAAACTGTCTTTCTTTTTACAGTTTAGCTTCTTTACTCAAAAGGAGAACGATTTCTCTCTGATCCATTCCTGTTTCCACAAATGTCAATACATTCAACACAAAACAGGTAAAAGAATCAGAGCAAGTTAAAAATTCTAAATAAGATTTGGCTTGGTCAATGTATAACACATCAGTGGAAATTATACAGCTCTATTCAGAACCATGATAAAACATGCAGGAGGGGAAATAGAACACCTTCCAGGTTCTCTTTTGGGTAAAGCAACTAAACTAAACAAACTAAGGGATAAAGCAAGGGGATAGCCCCTTAAACGGAGGAACCGTCCCAAGCGAAGAACATAGAGTTAAGAAAACTTAAAATACTAAACCAAAATGTGATTAAAGGGGCTAGAACAAAGAATATTACAGCACTGGAACAGGCCCTTCGGCCTTCCAAGCCTGCACTGAACATGCTGCCCAACTGAACGAAAAACCGCCTACCCTTCCGGGCACCATATCCCTCTATTCCCATCCTAATCATGTATTTGTCAAGACAACCCTTTAAAGTCACTATTGTATCTGCTTCCACTACCTCTCCCAGTAGTGAGTTCCAAGCACCCATCACTTCTTGAGTAAAGCATTTGCCTCTTACATCTCCTTTAAGCCCTGCCCCTCGCAGCTTAAACCTACGCCCCCTAGTAATTGACTCTTCCAACTTGGGAAAAAGCTTCCGACTATCCACTCTGTTCATGCACCTCAAACTTGTAGCCTTCTATCAGGTCGCCCCACAAATCCGTCCTTCCAATGAGAACAAACCAAATTTCTCCAACCTCTTCTCATACTAATGCCCTCCATACCAGGTGACATCCTGGTAATTCTTTTCTGTACCCTCACCAAAGCCTCCAGTACCTTCTGGTAGTGTGGCGACCAGAATTGAACACTATATTCTAAGTGCGGTCTAAAGTTCTACAAAGCTGAAACAGGACTTGCCAATTTTTAAACTCAATGGCCCAGTGGATGAAGGCGAGCATGCTGTATGCCTTCTTGATTACCTTCTCCATCTGCGTTGCTGCTTTAAGTGAGTGACCTTGTACCTGTACACCCAGATGCCTCTGCCTATCAATACTCTTAAGGGTTCTGCCATTTACTGTATATTTCCCAGCTGTATTAGATCTTACAAAATGCATTAGCTCACATTTGTCTGAATTAAACTTAATATGCCATCTCCCCACCCAAGTCTCCAACCAATCCATATCCTGCTGTATCCTGTGATGGTCCTCATTGCATTCTGCAATTCCACCATTTGTATCGTGTACAAACTTACTAATCAAACCAATTACATTTTCCTCCAGACCATTTATATATATTACAAACAGCAGAGGTCCCAGAACTGACCCCTGAGGAACAGTACTTGTCACAGCTTTCCATTCAGAAACCCACCCTTCCACTGTTACCCTCTGTCTTCTATGACTGAGCCAGTTCTGCATCCAGTATTAACTAGGGTTAATATATCCCAGCCCCAACAGGGCCCAACAAGCATGGCAAACCTCAATGATGCCCGTGGACACCACATAATCTCTCTCCAGGAATCCCCGGCCACAAACATGGACATGGTAGAGGGACAGAGAGTCAGATAGAATGAGCCCCCTCAGTCACCCACTGCCTGAACCTGCTAATAGCACATTTGGCTAGGAGGTCTTCCACCTTCCCCACTCCACTGGCTGCCCATAGATCAGGAGCATGGGGCTGAAGTGCAAACAAAACATTGATAAAAGATTTTTTAAGGAACTGAAAAGGGAGTGCAGCCTAAAACAAGTAATGTCAACATTGTCCACAGGCAAGATTGTAAAAAGGGCAGGTAGCTTGGGAGTTTGTGAACTAGTGCAATTTGTGGTTTATAGGACTGTTGTGCACACCACCCTCCGCCCCACGTCCCCAGCATAGTGAGAAGGATCTCTCGGTGAAGGGATCTCCGGACAGCAAAAGTCCTGGCCACAGGTGAGGGTACGGCAGCAGCAGCAAATACAGGAAATCCCTCTGTGCAATGGCAAAGGGCTCAGGGAAATTTTTGTGAGGCAGGTCAGACTGTGGGGCTCCAGCCCGAGGGACTGGGTTTAGGTTTGGGGCAATGTAAAATTCTGTTCAAGCAGAGGTGCGCCCAGGCAGGATTTCACTACACAGTTATGTCTCCGAGAATGCATGTGACAGCATATACCAGTATGAGGTGGTGTATAGTATCGGTCGCAAGCTGAATGCCCACTGTCACATGTTGATTTTTCATGGGAGTGCCTGGTTTGTGAAGAGCCAAAATGGAGCAGGTTCATTCAGGAAGATCAAGAGACTTTGCCCGGAACAAGAGCCGTCGGAGAGCGCATGTACCTCCCAATGACTCATCCATCTGACTTTCCAAGCACCTGCTCTACATGTGGCAGCATCTGTCGATCGCACGTGGGACTTACCAGCCATCTCATACAGATTGAATCAGAGTCGAAACAAGATATCTTTGAACCAGAGGAATCGCCAAAGTAGCATTCAGAGCCTCAAGGCCCCAAAAGCTAAAGTCAGCATCAATCTCTGCCACGCACTCTCTTCTACAAGAAAATTGGGGCACAAGTAAGCTATTCAGAGCCTCAAGTTTGTTATTTGAATCAGATCGCTGCTAATGCTCGATCCTTCAATTCCATTATTCCAGGTTATTGAGAGAGGCAAGAGAGGGGATTGCTGGGGTCGAGAAAGATCTTTGTATCTTCATTAGTAATTGGAGCGGTCCCGGAGAACTGGCGAGTAACTATTGTTGTTCCTCTGTTCAAGAAAGGAAAAAGGAACAATCCAGGAAATTATAGACTGGTGAGTTTCACATCAGTGGTTGCGAAGCTATTGGAGAGAATTCTTAGAGATAGGGTTTACACACATTCGGAAAAGTATAGCCTAATGAGGAAAGTCAGCATGGCTTTGTGTAGGGCAGGTCATGTCTTACTAACTTGACTGATTTTGGAGGAAGTGACTAAGGTGATTGATGAGGGTAGAACAGTGAGTGGATGTTGTCTACATGGCTGTTAGTAAAGCTTTCAACAAGGTCCCTCACGGTAGACTCATCCAGAAGTTTAATAAACATGGAATCCATGGTGACTTGGCTGCGTGGATTCAGACTTGGTTTGCCCATAGAAGTCAGTGTAGTGGTGGAAGTGTGTTTTTCCACCTGGAGGTCTATGGCTAGTGGTGTTCTGCAGGGATCCGTACTGGGACCTCTGCTGATTGTGACATATTTTATATAAATATGACTTGGATTAAAATGTAGAGGGGTGGGTTTATACATTAACAGACGACACAAAGATAGATAGAGCTGTAGATAATGGTAAATTGTCACAGGATAAAGCACAATATAGATCCGTTGCAGATATAGGCAAAGAAATGGCAGACTGAGTTTAACCCAGGCAAGTGTGAAGTGTTGTGCTTTGGGAGATCAAATATTAAGGGCAAGTATACAGTTACTGGCAAAACCTTGAACACAAGTAGACAGGGTGATAAAGAAGGCATATAGCAGGCTTGTCTTTATTGGTTGGGGCATTGGAGTACAAGAGTCAGGCTGTCATGTTTCTGCTTCACAAAACTTTGGTTAGGCCATACTTAGTATTGTGTTCAATTCTGGTCACCACACTGCAGGAAGGATGTGGAGGCTTTGGAAAAGGTGCAGAACAAGTTTACCCAGATGCTGCCTGGATTAGAGAGTATGAGCCATAAAGTTTAAATTTATTTATTAGTCACAAGTAGGCTTACATTAACATTGCAATGAAGTTACTGTGAAAAATCTCTTCCACACTCCAGTGCTTGTTTGGGTACACTGAGGGAGAATTTGGCATGGCCAATGCAACTAACCAGCATGTCTTTTGGATTGTGGGAGGAAACCCACACAGATATGGCTGAGAATGTGCAGACTCCACACTGACAGTGGCCCAAGCCAGGAATCAAATCCGGGTCCTTGGCACTGTTAGACAGTAGTGCTAACCACTGTGCCACCCCTAAGGAGAGGCTGGAAAAACTAGGGTTCTTTTCTCTTGAGGAGTATAGGCTGAGGGGAGACCTAATAGCAGTCTATGAAATTATGATAGTAATAGGTAGGCTTGATAGTCAGAATCTTTTCCCCCCAGAGTAGAAACATCTAGGACTGGGGACATTTAAGGGCTTGTGAGGGGCAAGATTCAAAAGGAGACATGAGTTTTTTTTAAACACATTGGCAGGTGTCTGGAATGCACTGCCAGGGATGATGGTGGAGGCAGATACGATAGGAACATTTAAGAGCTTTTAGATAAGCACCTGAATATGCAAGAGGGATATGGATAAAGGCAGGTAGAAGGGATTAGTTAAATTTAGCATCATGTTTGGCAGAACATCGCTGGGCCAAAAGGTCTTGTTCCTGTGCAGTACAGTTCTATGCCCAAAACTTTGAAGAGAAGCTTCCTGACTTCACTACCAAAAGGCTTAGCTTTAATTTTAATATTTGTGATTCTTTGTTCTGGATTTCTTCTCCAGGGGAATTAGAATTCAATGGAGCAACTGCAGAGAATCTATCTTTTTAATGTCTCTTAAATAATTTGTCAAATTTTTGAACTCAGAGGATTAAACTTTTGAGAGCAGGTTTATTCCACAAAGTGTTGGTGTCATCCTCTCCAGTTGTCTGGATGAATGCATCTCCAGTAACATCTGAGCAGCTTGACACTATCCAGGAAGAGTCTACCACCCACCAGCAGCCCACCTGAATGGCTTCCCATCCACTACTTTCAACACACACTCCCCTCCACAGGTGAGCTGTGGCAGCAGTGTGCATCATCTATAATTCATCAAGGCTCCTTACACAACACCTTCCAAACTCACAACTGCTACCATCCGGAAGGATAAGGGCAGCAGATGCATGGGAACACCACCTTCTACTAACTCCCCTCCAACCCACACACCATCCAGATTTGTCACTGGGTCAAATCCCAGAACTCCCTCTCAGCAGCACTGTTGATGTACCTGAACCAAATGGACTGCAACAGTTCAAGAAAGCAATTCACCACCTTCACGAGGACAATTAGGAACAGCCAGTAAGTGCACAGCCCTTGAATCTGCATTGTACTTCTTCAAAGGTTAATACATTGTTCCCAGAATACAATAACCCAGTTCAGTCAGAGCAAAGCTCTCTATAATAGAAGAGCCATTTTTACTTTTTGAATTTTAACCCCTTTAAGATAAAGGCCAAATTACATTTGCAATTTTTTGTCAAATTGCCCTGTGTGCACAGACACTTTGATCCTTTACAGTTTCTAGGTTTTTCACTACAAGTATTATACATAAAAGAATGGTAATTTTTTTTCCCTTTAAAAAAAGGAATTTTACTTTTTTTGAAGTAAATAAAGTAAAACAGTAAAAGGAACAGCCCAGAAAATAGTACATGATTCAATTTGATCATGATCTGAACCCAACTTCATTTTCTTGCCTTATTCCTTATTACCCTTTACCAAAAACATAAAATATACTCAGTCTTGGAAGTTCCAATTGTCACCCAGTATCTATAGGATAGTGGAAAGACAATGTTCACTGTCCTTAATTTCACTTCCGACCGGTCGAGCCCAAATTTTAAGATGTGACCACTTATTCTTGATTCCCCCGCCAAAAGGAAATAATTTCTCTGTACATCAAAATCTTGTAAAATTTTTGGACAACTTGATTAACTCAGCAATTTTCTAAATCTAAAGGTGATGCAGAACTGATCCTTAATTTAACCCTTTTAAAGGTTAAATCTGTCTCAGCTCCAAAGTTGATGATTTCACGCTTCCTGAAAAGAAAACCCATCTACTACAGTTTTGCCCAATTAATCTGTCAATGTTCCTTTAAAACCTTATCCTCTATCTACACAAATTACTATGCCTAACTATCATCCACAAACCTGGGAGTTTTCACCATATATATTGGCAAGGCACTGCAATTTTATATTTACAACATCTGGAAATGCCTTGGAATGAAGTCATTGGTTTCAATGTAGGACAGGAAGCCAATTTACACACTAAACACTCGCAACCAACAATAGTTTATATGGATTTTAGTAAGGCATTTGACAACATATCACATGGCAGACTGGTACAAAAACTAATAGCATGTGGAATTTGGGGTTCCCAAATGGCCAGACGGATACAGAACTGGCTTGGTTATAGAAGACAGTAGTGATAGGCGGGTGTTTTTCCAGAATGGAGATCTGTAGCTAGTGATGTTCCACAGGGATCAGTGCTGGGATCTCTGTCATTTGTAGTATATATAAGTTATCTGGAAGAAAACGTGGGTGGTCTGATTAGCAAGTTTGCAGATGACACGAAGATTGGTGGAGTTGTTGATAGTGCCAGGGATTGTCAGATGATACAACAGGATATAGATAGATTGGCGACTTGGGCACAGAAATGTCAGACACATAAGGTGATGCATTTTGGAGGATCAAATTTAGGTGTGAATTATACTGGAAATGGCAGAACCCTTAGGAACATAACACAGAGGGAGCTGGGTGTGCAGGTCCACCGTTCCCTAAAAGTGGCAACACAGGTTTCCAAGGTGATTAAGGCGGCACATGTCATGCTTGCCTTCAAAATCGGCCAGGGCACTAAGTTCAAGAGCTGGCAAATCATGTTGCAGCTATATAGAACTTTGGTTAGGCTGCATTTGGGAGTATTTTGTACAGTTCCGGTCACCACACTACCAGAAAGACATGGAAGTTCTTGAAAGGGTGAAAATAAGGTTCACCGGGATGTTGCCTAGTCTTGAGGCTGTTGACTATAAGGAGAGGTTGAAGAGACTGGGATTATTTTCACTGGAAAGACAGAGGCACCTGTTTGGGATACACTAGGGAGAATTTAGCATGGCCAGTGCACTTAACCAGCACATCTTTCAGACTGTAGAAGGAAATGGAGCACCCAGCAGAGGAAGCCCATTCAAACATGGGAAGAACGTGCAAATTCTGTACAAACAGTGACCCAAACCAGGAATCGAAACTAGGTCCCTGGTGCTGTGAGACAGCTTGCTAACCACTGTGCCACCCTGTATGGTCTGAGTAAGGGCAGAAGGTTTTGTTTAGTTTAGTTAGGGCATCATGATTGGCAAGGCTTGGAGAGCCAAAAGGGTCTGTGCCTGTGCTGTACTTCTCTTCGTTCTTAAATAATGACCACATCACCTGTTTTTGTGATGTTGGTTGAGGGATGTATACTGGCCAAGGAACAATAGATAATTCAATTTTTATTTGTATTAGGACCTTACGACCATCAACATACACTTGGGAGGGCAGAGGGGCCTTGGTTTAATATCTCACCTGAAAAGATGGCAAAATTTCAGGCAGATATTGGCAAGTTCCTTGCTGAGGAAATCATCCAGTTCAAGAGGGCACAGAATGGAAAAGGAGGAAAGTATCTTTACTCTAAATATAACTTGATTACACAAAAAACATACTTTAAAACTATCAACCTTTCAAAAGTATTCATGAGGAACACCAATCATACCACACATCCCCAGCTACTGATTGTAAATCAGAAATTGTGTGTTGCAGTCAAGTGAGAGAAAATAACATGGTCACCAAAAAGAGTTGGAAATAATTCAAGATTCCCAGGAAATTTCTGATACGTGACTTTTTGTTTGATCATATTTAATGTGATGTGCTACCATTTGCTGCCATAGAGATGGACATTGCCAGCCACAACCACAATTTAGAGAAACATGCACACCACTGGCAAAGCTTATTACAAATAACGGATAGTCCAGAAATATTAGTCAGCGTTCTCCAGATGGTTCAGCCAAGTATAGCTACTGAGAGTAACAAACCCGATCAAGCAAAACACTTCAACAGCCCCCAGCATCAACTTTTACAAACAGATTTCTTTGGAACTCTTGAATGCATTAGAGGCTAAGTTTAGACAAATGTGAGGTGATGCAGGACTTACTCAGTTAATGGTAGGGCATTGGGGAGAGATACAGAACAGAAATCTAGGGGTACATGTTCACAGCTCCTTGAAAGTGGAGTCACAGGTGGACAGAGTGGTCAAGAAGGCATTCGGCATGCTTGGTTTCATTGGTCAGAACACTGAATACAGGAGTTGGGACGTTTTGAAGTTGTACAAGACATTGGTGAGGCCACACTTGGAATACTGTGTGCAATTCTGGTCAACCTATTACGGAAAGGGTATTAATAAACTAGAAAGAGCGCAGAAAAGATTTCCTAGGTTGTTACCACGACTTGATGGATTGAATTAAAAGGAGAGGGTGGATAGACTGGGACTTTTTTTCTCTGGAGCATAGAGGATGCGGGGTGACCTTATAGAAATCTAGAAAATAACAAGGGGCATAGATAAAAGGTAGATAATCAACCAATATCTTTTCCCAAAAGGTAGGGGTGTCTAAACTAGAGAGCGTAGGTTTAAGGTGAGAGGGGAGAGATACAAAAGGGTCCAGAGGGGCAATTCTTTCCACACAGAGGGTAGTGAGTGTCTAGAACAAGCTGCCAGAGGTAGCAGTAGAGGCGGGTACAATTTTGTCTTTTAAAAAGCATTTAGATAATTACATGGATAAAGGTAGGTATAGAGGGATATATGCCAAATGTGGCAATTTGGATTAGTTTAGTGGTCTAATAGAAAATGGCGGCATGGACAAGTTGGGCCAAAGGGCCTGTTTCCATGCTGTAAATCTCTGACGCTACAAAATTAAGTTAATTAACAATAATCTTGTGTGCAGCTTGATTTGATGTTAACATGTCTCAAAATTAAAATCTTTAACTGCACAATTATAAACAAAATATATATATATAAATCTTCTGCAGCACTCTTATACACAAGGTATCCCAACCACACTTGGGAAACTTCTCAATATATCATTATGTTTCATAGTTGTGCCAAGGAGCAAAAGTAGATTCAGTGACAATGTTTAAGAAATGAAAATTCGTACCCAAGTAATGCTTGGGTACAATGCTACCAGGCCAGCTGCTCGCCTAGCTCATCTTCAGGCTTAAGGCAGGAAGGGGAATTTGATCAACTGTCAAGCCCAATCTTCATCTCACCCACATTCACACACATGCACTACCCAACCAGGAGAAAAAAACATCAGTTTTCTTTCATGTTCTCTACCAAGATCAACTGTAGCACCCCAAATAAAAACGTAACTAATGGCATATAGCACAAACCAAACTGGTCTTCAGGCATGAGGACTTGCACCAAGTCAGAGTTTTCAGTACTCAACTCAAATCCTTGCAGAATATCACTGACAAGTTGCTTATTCCACTTATGTCCAGTTGAATAGCTTGACAAAGACCAAAATCTATCTAACTCACTTTCGTCATCCTGACAGGCACACAATATTCCTGGTTTACAAGTTTAAGAAAGGAAATCAAGCCCAATCTAGTCTTACTTTTGTATCATATATTCTACAGTAATGAGTTGCTACGTAGAATCCCTATACTGCAGGATGGCATTCTGCATTGACAACAATCCCACCCAGATCCCATCTCTATAACCTATGTATTTACCCTGCAAATCCCCCTGCATAAAGGGCCAAGTCAGCATGGCAAATCAACCTAACCTGCTCATCTTTGGACTGAGGGAGGAACCTGAAGCACCCAGAGGAAACCCAAGCAGATACAGGGAGAACGTGCAAACTCCATAGTCACCCAAGGCTGGAATTGAACCTGGGTCCCTGGCACTGAGGGGTAACAGTGCTAAGCACTGTGCCACCGACATACAGGACTCCACTGATGCAAAACAGACTTCAGCAAAGTTTAATCGTACAGACATGGTTAAATCTGGAATACAGTGTTACAATTGGGCAAAGTGTAATTATAAAAGGTATGGGATTGCAAAATTAATGGTGACAATACAATGGAAGAACAACTGTGCCCAACAGTAAAGGGAAATGAACTATAAACAGAAATGGCATGTTTAACGAAATTGCCCACGTTCACTACTATCTTAGCAAAGATCAATTCAGCTTTTAGTAATATCTGTTCCAAACCAGCATCTTGATCCAATTAGATCAGCACTCAATTTATACAAAACCATACTTGTCTGACTTCCCCATACTAAAGAATCATCATTCTATCAGCATAGCTGATTTGCCACCATCCCACACCACATTCTCATGGCACCAAAGCCAATAACAGTACGTCCTTTGACCGTTCTGGCCTGGTTGGCAAACGCTGCAAATGCAATCTGATGCCACACATTTCAAGTCAGAATAAGATTCTCCTGGAAGTCTAATCACATAATGGGGACGGAGTATGTGTGTGTATATTGTATGAACTTCAAGGAATGGAATTCTAAAATAAGGAGAACAGAAAAAAAAACTAGAAATACAGACTAGTCAGCATCTGACAAAAGACGACAGCCTAATATTGTCTTCGTCAGAACATACAATTCGATTGACCCTTTCTCTTTCAGGTGCTGAGTGACCCAATGCCCATTTCCAGAATTACCCATCTTACTCTAGGTAACTGTATATCCTAGATAGTTCCCCAGGTAACAAGGACATGCTGAGAAAAGTTTAAAAATCACTAAAAATATTTACAGTAATAATTATAAAACAATGGACAGCTTAATTAAAATGGTCAGAGCAAGTATCACTATTCAACTTTTACCGGTATTTCTTTCCCCCCAGGATCAAGCACACCCACTGATCAAAGTGAAGTTAAAAAGCAAAAATCAGTCACCTGGTGCAGTGCTCAAACATGCCTCAGACTAAACTTCACATTGTGCTGTGCTTTTCAAACTCAACCTTGACTTGTTTTCTGTCTTTGATTGAGGTTGCCAATTTAGTTACTCACATTAAGATTTCAGTGTTAAGAATGGTGGTGATCTTTGTGGGTCACACAAGTTATGCAACTGGGTCTCATAATAGAGTGTTTAAATCATGCTGATTTATATACATCTTGAAGCTAATAGCAACAGCCAGATTTTGGATTTATTCAAAAGGAGAAGCCTTTTCCAAACCTCCCAAACTAAAAAGGTTGCACGATGACAAACCAAAAAAAAAATTAGAAATAAGACCAAATAGTTTGGGCTTCAGATTTGGGATGGAGTTGGAAAGCAGAGTGCTGGAATGGAAGGACTTGTTGGGGTGGGGAAAGACAATGTGAGGGAATACTAAGGGTGCTAATAGGCTACGGCCACAAATAACAGTGTGATAGATTATCTAGAGAATCTGGTAAAAGGTCAGGATAAAGTTAGTCAATGCAATGTTTAAGCATTACAATTTAAGATTCATTCCAAAAGTCTCTGTACTCTCACAAACCTGAATGTAAATATTGTCTTTGGAAATGGATGGTACAAGCATCAAACACCTTTACAAAATCTGGTAAACAATCATCCCCAAACATCTGAAAACAGGAAGGAAACTAGTCAACTCCAATAAGCCCAATGTGCTGCTTCAGAGTGGGGAGCTGCCAGATTTTGAAATATATCTTTAAAAAACAAAATGCTAACATGCTGAAAACAACAACAGGTTGGGCATCATCTGATTAGAAAAAGACAGGTTATGTTTTGATTACACGCTCACTTAAACGTTCTCTTTCCTGTAGCTTATATTTCATAAAGGTTGAGCTTCTGGGTATCAAGGTGAAAAATATATTAGCTACCCATGGTCCTGAAATGTGTAACATTTAGCTGCAGAGAATATGGTCATATATTGCAGGGTGCATTACAAACAAAATTGTGCATCCAAGTCCAAAGGGGTTGAAATGGTGACAGAATTAGATATTCAGGGCAATAGGAGTTGAGAGTGAACTATCTTAGTCTGTCAATTTCCAAAAACCCATGCCCCTTTCCCAACTCCATCACTGTCCCTTCACGTGATCCTTAATTTTACACAGAAGATGCAACTTGCAACATCTAAGTGGCCTCAGCCTGAAAACACCATACCCAGTAAGATATATGGATTATGTAGGACATTGGCATGCAATTAAAAGAAATATACATTACTATAAATATCCCTCTGATTGATATCGTAAGATCTTTACCATAGGACAGCTAGTAGTGTCTGCAAAGCATAAACACCACACAAAGCTTCACGTTCACATCTTTCCAGTTTGTGCCAAGGCAATTTAAGACAAAACATAAACCAAAAGTTTAACATCCTAACTCTACAAAGATTACTATTGAATATTTTAATCCTATTTTAAAAACCTTACCTTGGTGCAAACACATTAATATTAACCAGTGTAAACACCTTTGTAGACGGCAATCCATAGCATCCAATGGTGATAGAAGTTGTCTTGCAAAAGCTGTAGAGCAGAAGTGTTTTTTTCTCTCATCCTTTACAAAGTGTTTAACATAGCAGCTGCGAGGGAAACTCAGACCAGACGTCTTCTGTTAGTTAACAGTGCAAGCTTATCAGCTAGTTACTGGGCAATTCTATTCGGTTTTTAAATATATAAAAGGTCTCCTAGGTCAAAACACTGGAGTCGAAAGCTCACTGATGAGTTGAGGCAATACAGGTATAAATAAGTTTGGGTACCTAAGAAAGACATGCACATCCATGGGGTGTGAAACTGTTACAAGCCACAACGGATCCATCAAAAAAAGGCACCAGTAACACAGTAAAGGAAGTGTGTTTAAACCAACTGCTAGCCCTGATGACATATCAGGTGTATAGTACCTTTTCTTCCTCTCGAAATTAAGCACTCAAATGGCACGCTTTTAAAGCTCCAGGATATGGGGGCATTGCCTTACAATTCTAGGCAACGTTCGAGGAAAGCTGAATATTTTTACTTTGGGGAAGCACGGAATGCCTTGATTTTTTGGTTTGGTCATGGGTAGCAAGATCGAGACTTATTTTGAAGGATTCACATTCTTCAAACACTTCACAGATTTGTCAGGTCAAAAATAAATCAAAACTTTTTTTTATAACTCTTTCAAGCAATTCTGGATCTTCGATTAGAACAGCATCAAGATGATCAGCCAGCGGTCAATTCTCACACTTCAAGTGGGGAATGTTCCCCCCATTTCGTTTCTTGCAGGCCACTGTTAAGTTAACGGTGACGCTGATGTTTCCTCCTCAAATATCGGGGCCTTCCGAAACAAAAAGCCTCAAATGTACACAAGGGGGTCATTTTTTTTGCTTCATTCAAACTTACTCCAACGCAGTTTTTTCCTCAAAAGAAAACACATTTTATTGATTTTGGTTGACAACATAATCAGCTCAACGCACGTGTGTCTGTGAAAGCCTGTATTCAGCTGGTTGAGCCCGAATAGCTTTTCCTTTCTCCCCCAGAAATCAGCTATTAACAGCACACAGCAGCAGATCATCTTTCCCCTCAAAACACAGGACCTGGTTCACATTAGAAGATACAGGAACTTTTATATATATTTTTCAAGCTGCCATTCCAGCTCTTTAAAACAAAATAACAGAAATCTTTTCCCCCTGCAACAGGCCATTCTACTTCACACAAACATTGTCTTCGGTTCGTACTAAATTCCAGCAGGAAGTCTCCTCCTCAGCTTTGCCATTCAAATATTCTGTCACTTGGTTTTTGCAGGAAAGAAATATCAAATTAGACACAAAAAATACATGCAACACCAGTTTCTTCTATATAACTAACAAGAATACAGTAATTTTACACATAGCTTCAAAAAAAAAATAGTTCTAAGGAAATTCAGTTGGCATGCTACTGAGCAACTGCTTCTTACTAAGGCACCAAGACCCTAGATTTCTAAACAATTTTTTTTGATGTAGAGTTGTCAAAGACATTGTAAAAGCTGATTTTTCTTCAAGATAAAAGTCCTATGTTAAATAGTCCCTAATCAAGACTATCTGATGCAAGTCTGAAGACTTGCTTGAAGATTAAGATCCTTTACAGTTTTTTCTTAATCCTTGTTTACAATGGATTCTAACACTCTAGGTCATTTTACAGTTTGAAACATTTAAGACCATTTCTTCTCTTGGGATGGGGCTACCTGCACCAAAATAATTATACGCCTTGGCTGCCAGGAATGGGAAGAGAACAATACAGACCATAGAACATTAGAAGCATTATGCATTTTACAGTAATGACGGTGCCTAGAACTTGTCCTCATGATGTGAGTCTATGCAGGTCAACAAGAAATTTTTTTTAAAAAATGTATAAACTACTAGAACTCCAACCGAGTCAAGAGGACAGCAACACACTGACTAGAAAATAAAATTGGAAGAGTGCCTCTCACGAGTCACAGGTCTGTGTTTCAATACTACACCCCCAGCATCCAAGAGTCAACAATAAACAGATGTTCAACTATGCAGTGGTACCAGGTAGAACTGCCTACAATGTTCCCAATCTCAGCAGGAGAAGGGGAAAGAAAAACATAAAACAAAAGACAAAAATATTGGTTCCAATGACCATTCTCAAGCCTCCATTCAATTGGTGACATTGGCCAAATCTTGGGGATGGACTGTCTGCTGGCCTTTAGAGCCGCAGACTGGTGAGGAGAGGGGAACAGTTCTAGACTAAACTAGGCAAAAAGGAGTAAGTAGACTACCTAAACTTTAAAACTAAACCTATAACAGGATTCTGATAGTTATTTTGTCTAAGTGCTCCTAAGAGATCTTCCTTTAATTTCTAAGGAAAGTCAGTTATTCTACTGAAAACAGAAGTTCTATGGTTAGAGAAAGACTGCTGTTTTAGTGCTATGGGAATGAGAAAGCCAACACCCAAACACACTTTTGCACCTACACTCTCAGAATATTGAGGATAAACTAAATTATAGAATAACTGCAGCTTTTGAACACAGTTTGTGGGACAACATGCCAACTGTTCAAACGGGTGCGCCAGATTGATGCTTCATACATTTTACACTCCACTCCAATTGTCTAAAACAAAATTGTGATTAAACCAAAAACATCGGTGCTTTTTTTTTAAAGCATACATTTCACAACTTAAAATCATATTCAGGACAGTGCACACGGACTTGCTTTAATTGGATTTACCTCCTTTATTAAAAAATCTCCACGCCAATTTAATTAGACCAATACAGGTCAGTTGCAATTATCTTCCTTTGTTTTGTGAATCTTTATTTGGCCCAAAATCCCATCAAATGAAAGTACTCATTTTGGTTTTTAGCATGCACGTGTACAAGTATGCAAGCATCCAATTTCAGGGGGAAAAAACTTGCTACCCCACCCTTGTGCCAAAATGTGTTCCTGCTGTGTTAACATCTGCATTTGTTTGAAGTCATTTACTGCGTTGACTTGACATCAGCAAAGGGCGGTTCTTGTGGAATGCAAGTAAAATGATTTGATGGACCAGTACATCCTAACGCCAACAGTGCTGCATTCCAAATGCTGCTGGAAGCCTTAATATAAACAAATGTTTCCCACATGCATGTATGTGTACACATCAAGTAATTTTGGAGCATCCTATCTCTAGCTTTCTTCCCTCTTCATGCTCACATACACACAGTTCGCTTGACACCAAACAACACTTCTAAACCCCCATGCCCTCTTTCCTCACTCAAAGCTTAGTTTACCCATTCTGCCACTTATGTCAAGTTACACAGGGATCACAACCCAATCGTCTTCCCATTAGATAACTGCACAGAAATGTGACTGCTTCACAGCACAGACAGCAGTGGTCAAGGGTATAGCCCATCACCACCTTCTCGAATACAAAAGGACAGGCAATAAATTCCAACCTTGTTACTGACACTCATATTATGAGAAGTGATTTTTTTTAAACTGAGAGGGCAGTAATTTTTATTTGAGCAGGGGCACAAAAGCGAATTGTCACATTCCAACTGGTGCCTTGGCTAACGAGTTAAGTCACCACAGGCTGCCCTACAATGTGTATTCACTGGGGAGAGCTAGATACTTTAATTATGCTGGAAAGCAGGCCAGTTTCATCTTCAATGCTATGAAACAGTGACACTGAGCATTGCAAACTTCTCCAACAAGAGAAATACTACAGACTACTATTTAACTTTGTTTAAACAAAATACATAATCTTTGCAAGCTAGTACTGATCACCAGTGCCCCAACATCCCAGATCCAAAGAACTGAAGGTGGGAGAAGTACTTTCATCCAATAGGCAAGCAAAAGAGGAAGTTGACAACACACAACAGGTCAGTCAGCATCTGCAGCAAGACAGAACAATGACTGTTCCCTTCACAGACAGTGAGTGACCAGCTGAGAATTTAGGCTTTTCTGGTTTTGTCTTTCAGAAACATTCAGTGTGCACTTGCATACCTTTTTTTTTACATTGAAAGCATCTTTCTTTGGTGTCATTTATATAATGCCTGTGTACTTGTTCAAACAGCATTTCCCATTAGCTCAAGATCGTTGTAAATTGAATAGTTTCCCAACTTGTATCACATATTGAACAGTTCTTGCTTCTGTCTTTGTGACTAGGACCACACAGTTAGAGCTATTTGTTACATTAAGGAAGAAACAACAATGTCAAAATGTACATTTGGATAAAGCTGTATCAAAAATAGGAAATCTGAATCCTGTGTGTAGATTTTACTGGAAACTCTGCCCAAATGATGAACAGTAGTACTTAGACTACAGTAAATAGTGACATCATAGGACTTGCTCTGTTTTGCTTTTCATTTCCCTCGCCAAAAGACTTAATCCAGTTAAAAGTTGTCGCCCCAAATTAAATCTGGCCAGATAATTTTAGAAACACACAGGAGGTTCCTGCTCAGCTGGAAAAAAAAAACAAAATGTCCTAACATGGCTGTCCACCTCCAGTAACCACTTTCATTGCAAAGGATATTATGCTACTATACAGGATAAATGGTCTTCTATTTTTGATCATTTGATCCACCTGGTTTCCTAAATGCACTGACACTCGCTGGGGTGGTTCAATGGACTAGTCACTCTGCTGCACCTCAGTTCCGGTGATCACATTTATACAAATGCCAACAAACTGCCTAAAAGAAGAGGACCAAATATCCGAATTTGAGCCAGTCTCTGCAGGACTGGGCGGGAAACCTGGGCAACGACCCGGGACTTTTCTCAAATTGTTGTGCTTTGGCTCATTTTCTTCTTTTCACAAGTGACAAGTTAACCCTCTAAAGAACAAGTACATAGACACATTTTAAAACATTCACACAAGTTCTTTTCAACTCCAGATTCTTGACATATACAATTAAACTGTTGGCTTCTTTTTCTTGGCATAAAAATTGACTTTACTGTCCCGATCACTGGTTCTAAAAGCTTAAGCCATTTTCTTTAGGTATGTTAAAGATTAAATCAACCAAATTTGTAGATTTTGGACTGAAATCCAAGTAATTAAAAAAGGTTTTCTGAACCATCAGGCAGGAAAGACAAAGTATTACCTTACTCTGCTTCAACTCAGGTTTGAATATTACTGGTGCCTAAAAGATAATAAGTGCAAAACAGAACTGCCTACAACGCTTTACAGCACATTGTATAAAACAGTTTTCAAGGTGTCTGCTCTCCTGTATCGGTTGCCATATTTACAAAACTAGAAAACAACTGGATTTTCAACAGTTGTTTTGCCCTTCAACAATAACATTAAAGGAGTATCACGCTTAGGACTCTGTGTTTCCAATAGTGAATCCTACCTGAAGGAATAATCAACTACTGGCCTCTAGCACCAGCAGGTAGGCGCTACCTTAATGCAGGAAGCATTCAAGCTCTGTACAGTTCATGGTTTATAATCAAGTGACAACGCTGGTGTATTGAAATGTAGTACGGAATCTTTTTGAAAAAACAGAGTAAAGAAGTATCCATAACAAGTGGTGATTTCAAGAGAGTTTTTTAAAAACTGAGGACTTGGAGACAAAAGATAGAGAAATCAAATTTAAAACATATGGGCCACCCAGGCCAAAAAATGTTAATAACTACATACCCAGTTTATTATTGTGACTGAATTGGGCATTAGGCAGGACACTAGTCAAGGAAATTTCATAAGACAACCATAATACTTTCTATTAATTGGTAGAAGATCTACTTTTACTGGAAGCAAGGCTCCCAGCTCAGTCTTGTTGGTGTTTGTGTAAATAAAAACCTAGGGCTCCCAGAACTTGATGCAATTAAAAAGGGTCAGACAGTTTGGTGAACTTTGCCCTTTTTGCATTCCGTACACATCACAATACACAGCGGTAACACAACAAACACTTTCAATTCTAAGCTGTACCACGTACAATTATTATAACTAGACAGTCTTCTTCAGATTTGGCCAGGGCTCGAGCAGAGGTTTGCAGATACTGTTGAGAAAAATCACATGGGGGGAAAGCATGAAGCACACCAGTGTGGTCCTTCTCTTTGCTTCCTCCAACAGGCAGGCTTATGACACCAGCAGCCTGCTTTTGTTTTAGATAGGACACCAAGTTTCTTAGTGGTCTTTGTGGTGAAGTGGCTTGCTCTACAGAAGAGGGCATCCCTTCCGCATTTTCCATGTTGTTCAAAGCCGGTACGGCCAACAGGACACAATAGCCATTAGTGCCTGATGCCTTGATGCGTCTTGTTACCTCATCCAATTTTGGCTGATCCAGTCGTAAGCGCTGAGTGATTTTTAACTGTGCGACTTTTCCACCAGTTGAAACATCCACCAATAAGTTGGCTGCAACACTGAGATCACCCTCAAGGAAGTGCATGTTCGTGGAGAAAGAACTATTCTTTAGAACCAGCATACCATGCCACGCTACATTCAACTTGCGTTCATATTCCCGGAAGCTGTCAGATGCTTTGGCGTTGCCCAACTCAGATTTAGATTTGCTCCTCATGGGGCTTGCACATTCTGTAGTTCTATGTTTGCGGTCTTTATCCTTTTCATTTAAGTTTATAATTTTGACCTCATGTTTGCCACACGGAACTTTCTCTGTGCTGTTACACTGATCCCGACCTGGTGAATATCGTTCATTCTTCGCATCACGGTCTGAGTCACTGTGTCGTCCACCATCACGGCTGCTATTACCCGGGCTGCGATCAGGCGAAATACAACGCCGCTTTCTGGAGCGGTCATTGCTGGGTGAACAATCAGCCGGGCGTGTTTCTAGAGGGCCTCTCCTTTTTCTCCTTTGGTCCCAATTTTGTAAAATATGGTCACGTCCACGTTCAAGGGACCAGCTATCCCGGACTTCACGATCAAGATGGTCAAACGGTTCATGGCTATTCCGGTTTCTTTCCCGGACAGAAAGGACATGCCAGTCATTGCCTGGAAAAAGGTCCCTCTCTCTGTAATGCATTGGAGGAGAATTCCTTTCTCTACCCCTCAGACATTCCGCACCACGAGGAAGAAGGCCATCTCCAATCAAATCAAAATGAGGCAGAGGCAAAGCTTGTAGAAACTGTTGAGGGTATCGATGTTCGGTATCCGCAAAATCAACTCTGAGCCGCCGATCTGGTCCACCCAAAGGAAAGCCACGCATCTGAGTACAAGCAGCTTGTGCAGCATCCAAGCTTTCATACTGAATGTAAGCCCAATTGTCTCCCTTTCTGTAGTCAATAGATCTTATGGTCCCAAAGCGATCAAACTCTCTTGCAAGACCAGCTACAGGAACCCAGGCACCCAATCCCCCAACCCACAATCGAGTGGTGGGGGTTGCTTTTCCGTACCCAATCTTAATAGGATTTCTCCCGATCACTTTTCCTGACATTGCAATCTTTGCTCTGTGGGCCATATCCAAGTTTTCAAATTTCAGGAAGCCATATGAATTCCCTTGCCCACGTGGTGGTCGTTTGATATCGACCTCTAAAATTACTCCAAACCTTTCAAATGCAAGCAAAAGATCATTTTGTGAAACGGAAGGGTCCAAGTTACCAATAAACAACGTCCTATTAGCTCTTTTATCATCTTCTGGCAAGATCTCATCCTCCCTGAATGTGGTTCTGTCGAGTGTGTAAGCAGCTCGTGCCCGGCCTTCATAAAATGCATAATCCCGCTCTCTTTCTAAATCTCTCTGAGGTGGTGGTGGAGGTGGAGGTGGAGGTGGTAACTGACGCCCCAAAGAACTGCGCTGCTGAGTCCGGTGTTCTCTGTATCCAAGTCCTGCAGGAGACAGAGATCTCTGCCTATGACGGTTGCCTTGCACATTTGGAGTTGAATACCCATCCAGCTCAGGGGAGTAGCTTCTTCCTTTCGGAGGAGGGTAAACCGTTTCAATTTTCAGAGGTCGATCGTGCAACACCAGCCTGCCCTTGGCATGCCTGGCAGCTTTGGCATCCTCAGAATGCCTGAAATTCACCAGAGCAACTCTTTCATCCCCATCCCTGGAGATCTTCACGCTAACATCCCCAAACTTCTTAAACTCGTGGAAGAGCCCATCCTCAATGGCACCATCACTCAACTGGGAACCCAAATTGCTGATCTTCAGGGTTTTGTATTCACCAGGCTGTCTCTCAGCCCTACTTGTCCTTGAAGCAGAAGAAAGACTTAAGTTATTAGCAGTCCGGTTGGGAGGGTAAACATCATAGTCCCTGTTGTTGGTCCTCTTGCCGCTGACATTGCGAGCCCTTTTGGCATTGCCATGGTTCTTGTTGTTCCTGTTGATGCTGTTGTGGTTATTTCCCATTTTCCTGGGTTGTTGGTGATGGCCGCCTCGCCTTTCCTCCCCACGCTTTCCGCCAGCTTTGGGCGACACGTCTTTCTCCTTCATGTTCTCTCGCTGCCGCAATGACTAACGCAGATGGTATTGGAAGGTCCGGACCAAGTTTCTTGTGCGATTTTGTGTCGATCGAGAAGCCGGGCGGATTGCGCGGATTGCTGCCCGCCGCCGCTCCTTCACTGCAGCTCCTTCATTTCGCTTCCCCTCCGGGAGAGAATCGGAACAATCGGCGCTGTTTAATCGATACTTTACCTCAACGACTGGGGAGCTTTGCCGATTGAGCCGCTGCTCGGGTGCTTCCGACTGGATTTTTTCCCCCCCGCAGATTCTTACCGAGGCCCAAAGCCCTCCCGCTTCATCGCCGCCATTTTGTATCAAGCCCCGCCCCGCCACCTTGCACTGATTGGTCAGGAGGTCTAGATGCTGGGCTCTGATTGGTCGGGAGCTCCGGATTCTGGGCTCTGACTGGCCGGGAGCTCCGGGTTCAGGCTCTGATTGGTCAGATGGTCAGGGTGTTGGGCTCTGATTGGCGGACAGCTCTAGGTGCCGGGCTCTGATTGGCCGGGTGTTGGGCACAATTCGGCCGGGATCACCAGCCCCGGCTCCCCGAGCTCTCGGGCAATCAGAGCCCGGCACCCCGCGCTCCCGGCCTATCGGAGCCCAGCACCCAGAGCACCCGGCCAATCAGAGCCAGGCAACCAGAGCACCCGGCCAATCAGAGCCCGGCACACCGAGCTCCCGGCCAATCAGAGCTTAGCACCCCGAGCTCCCGGCCAATCACAGCCTAGCACCCCTGATTGGCTGTCAGTCAGCGGGCTGTTGGCCGGGGTTCTGCCGCTTTCCCCATTTTAACCCGATCCTGGGCCGCGGGTGAGGAATTCTGACTGACTTTCATATGTTTTTAAGCTGCTTTTCCCTGCTCTCTGTCAATCGTCTGGCGGGGTTTTAGCGCAGCTTTTATTGTTGTTGGAATGTCTGCAATCTGACTGAAAGAATGGAGAATCACACAAAATACAGCGTGATTCACGCCAGAGAATTCGCATCACCCCAGTGCTGCAGTCCCATTGGCTGCGATGCACACACTACGTGTACTCTCATTGGCTATTGGACACGTCAATCAGAAAGAAACACCCACCGCGTTACGTCATCAGTCAGCCAGGCCATTCAGCCCATCGTGTCTGTGCCAGTATTCAGCACTGCCCGCCAGTCCTCTGCTCAGTCCTTCATAAACCTCCAGACCTCCCACTCCAAACAATTACTTGTTCCCCTAAAGACGTTTTGATGAAGAGTTATACTGAACTCAAAAGTGAATTTGTATCTTTATATGCCCTGTTTGTGAATAGAATTCTCACTCACCTGATGAAGGGGCAGCGCTAGTGCCAAGCCACTAGCACTTGGCAGCTAGTGTCTTGTGCTGCCAAATAAACCTGTTGGACTTTAACCTGGTGTTGTGAGACTTCTTGCTGTTTATCCCAATCCAACACCAGGCTTCTGCAGAAAATGCAGATGTATGGGATTGGGGGTAATCTAGGTAATTGGATCAGGAATTGGCTAGCTGATAGGAGACAGAGGGTGGTGGTTGATGGTAAGTATTCATCATGGAGTTCAGTTACAAGTGGTGTGCCTCAGGGATCTGTTTTGGGGCCACTGCTGTTTGTAATTTTTATAAATGATCTGGATGAGGGTATAGTTGGGTGGATTAGTAAATTTGCTGATGACACCAAAGTCGGAGGTGTGGTAGATAGTGAGGAAGGGTGTCTTAGTTTGCAGGGAGACTTGGACAGGTTGCAGAGCTGGGCCGAGAGGTGGCGGATGGAGTTTAATGCGGAGAAGCGTGAGGTAATTCACTTTAAAAAGTCTGACAACACCAGGTTTTAGTCCAACCTATTTATTTGATAATATACAAGCTTTCGAGGGACACCCTCTTCGTCAGGTGAATGGAGAGTTCTGGCCTCAGACAGAGCATATAAAGCACAGACAGTTTAGAGATTACTGATTAGAATGCGAATCTTTACACCTAACCTGCTGTTCAAGACCTGAAGTGGCTGATAATGTGAGTGGAAGGAGCACTGATCACAGTTTAAAGAGATGTGTATTGTCTCCAGACAGTACAGTAAGTGAGGTTTTGCAAACCCAGGCAAGTCACGGGGGTTACAGATAGTGCGACATGAACCCAAGATCCCTGTTGAGACCGTCCTCACGTGTGCGGAACTTGGCTATCAGTCTCTGTTCAGCGACTCTGCGCTGTCGTGTGTCATGAAGGCCGCCTTGGAGAATGCTTACCCGAAGGTCAGAGGCTGAATGCCCGTGACCACTGAAGTGTTCACCAACAGGAAGGGAACAGTCTTGCCTGGTGACTGTCGAGCGATGTTCATTCATCCGTTGTCGACGCTACAACAACGGATGAATGAACATCGCTCGACAGTCACCAGGCAAGACTGTTCCCTTCCTGTTGGCGAACACTTCAGTGGTCACGGGCATTCAGCCTCTGACCTTCGGGTAAGCATTCTCCAAGGCAGCCTTCATGACACACGACAGCGCAGAGTCGCTGAACAGAGACTGATAGCCAAGTTCCGCACACGTGAGGACGGTCTCAACAGGGATCTTGGGTTCATGTCGCACTATCTGTAACCCCCGTGACTTGCCTGGGTTTGCAAAACCTCACTTACTGTACTGTCTGGAGACAATACACATCTCCTTAACCTGTGATCAGTGCTCCTTCCACTCACATTATCAGCCACTTCAGGTCTTGAACAGCAGGTTAGGTGTAAAGATTCGCATTCTAATCAGTAATCTCTAAACTGTCAGTGCTTTATATGCTCTGTCTGAGGCCAGAACTCTCCATTCACCTGACGAAGAGGGTGTCCCTCGAAAGCTTGTGAGTATATTATCAAATAAATAGGTTGGACTAAAACCTGGTGTTGTCAGACTTTTTACTGTGTTTACGCCAGTCCAACTCCGGCATACCCACATTGTAATTCACTTTGGCAGGAATAACAGATGTGTCGAGTATAGGGCTAATGGTAGGGCTCTGAATAGTGTGGATGAACAGAGGGATCTAGGTGTATGTGTACATAGATCCCTGAAAGTTGGGAATCAAGTAGATAGGGTTGTTAGGAAGGCATACGGTGTCTTGGCGTTTATTGGTAGGGGGATTGAATTTAGGAGCCGCAGCGTCATGTTGCAACTGTACAAAACTCTGGTGCGGCTGCACTTGGAGTATTGTGTGCAGTTCTGGTCCCCACATTATAGGAAGGATGTGGAGGTTTTGGAGAGGGTTCAGAGGAGGTTTACCAGGATGTTGCCTGGTATGGAGGGGAGGTCCTATGAGGAGAGACTGAGGGATTTGAGGTTGTTTTCGTTAGAAAGAAGGCGGCTAAGAGGGGACCTTATTGAAACATATAAGATGATTAGAGGTTTAGATAGGGTGGACAGTGATAGCCTTTTTCCTCGGATGGAGAAAGCTAGCACGAGGGGGCATAGCTTTAAATTAAGGGGTGGTAGTTATAGGACGGATGTCAGGGGTAGGTTCTTTACCCAGAGGGTGGTGAGGGATTGGAATGCCCTGCCTGCTGCAGTTGTAAATGCGCCTAGTTTGGGGGCGTTTAAGAGATCCGTGGATAGGTTTATGGATGGAAAGAGATTCGTTTAGGTTAGAGGGTCATTGTTTTTTAACTGGTCGGCGCAACATTGTGGGCCGAAGGGCCTGTTCTGCGCTGTAATGTTCTATGTTCTATGTTCTATCTCCACATCAAAGTGTGCTATCAGGGATTTAAGAAGTGCAGCAATTACTTCACTCTTTTGAAAGCTGTCTCCTGGGAAGTGTTTCCAGACAAATAATAGCATTGTTTAGCAGAATATGCAAAGGGCCAGTTTGGTAAAGAACGTCCATACTTTACCATCCCAAAAACAAGTTCACTTAAATTTGTGGGGGCAGGTTGTGGCGGCCTGATTGCTGGCCTCACAAACATGCTCGGGCCAGCCTCAACTTTCCACCCCACCCCCGCTGACCCACCTCAATCTGCCCCCCCCACCCCCATCGCCAGCAGTCCCAATACCGATTACCCCTTATAGTCCCAACCCCTCCCCACCTCGGACATGGATGGCCAGCCCCGACTGCTGCCCTCCCCCACCAATCCTAACTTCAGAGTGGCAGCGAGGACCCCCCCCACCTCCACCGATCACCACTCCAAAGGCCCACCTTCCATTAGGCCCTGCCCTTTTGGTACTGTCTGATGCCCAGTGAGCACTACCAAGGTGCCAGTGCCAAGGGGGCACCACAGCGTCCGACCCTCTGATTCCCCCAAAATGTATCACCGCATTTGTCCAGATTAAACACCATCTGCCATTTCTGTGCCCAAGTCTCCAATTTATCTATATCTTGTATCCTCTGACAATCCTCAGCATTTTCAGAAACTCTACCAATCTTTGTGTCATCTGCAAACTTGTTAATCAGACCACCCACATTTTCCTCCAGATCATTTATGTATACTACAAACAACAGAGGTCCCAGCACCGATTCCCGCGGAACACCACTAGCTACAAATCTCCATTCTGAAAAACACCCTTCCACTGCCACTTACTGTTTTCTGTGACCAAGCCGGTACCATGTCCATATAGCCAGCCCATCCCAAATCCCATGTGATTTTAATTTTAGTACCAGTCTGCCATGTGGACCCTTGTCAAACACTTTATTGAAGTCCATATAAACTACATCCACAGCCCTTCCCTCATTAATTGTATTATTGCCAGTGAGACAAAAGTCACAGAGCCATACAGCACAGAAACCAGCCCTTTGGCCCACTATGCCTGTGCCAACCATCAGGTGCCAATCTAAATTAATCTCATTTACCAGGACTTGGACCTTAGCCTGCTACGTCTTGGTGATTTAAGTGCTCATGAAGGAGGTGTATTTATACAGTACCTTCAACATCCTCAGGACATCACCAGTTGCTGCAAAGCCAATGGCATACTCATGAAGTTAATCAATTTCCAACAACATCAGCTTACATCAGGATAGCGGGAAGGATTTTATGGCCTCACTCAACCCAAAAGCGGAAAATCCTGTCCAAGGTCAACGGACATTTCCATTGTCCGCCCCTCACTGGCTCCAATTCCGTGGCAGGCGGGGAGTAGAATTCCAGAAAGCAACTTGAATTGAGTGAAAGATCTCAAACTGTTTTGCAGGATCATTATTGAGCAAAGAAAACTGAACTACACAAGGGAAGAGAAAAACAGGAGATTGGCTTTACCGATTGAATGATTTTACGCAGCATCCTTAAGAGGTGGAAAGATTCACAAAGGGAATTCCAGTGTTTTGAGCCCAGCAGCTGAAGGACGGCCACGAATGGGTCTTCTTGAACCTCGTGTGATTGTGCAAAGGGAAACTAATAGCAACAGGTAGCATTGAATTTCAGGTGGAAAAGTTCCTAAACACGCCTTGATTTGCTGTTAATTTGTTAAAGGCAAAATGAAGAAAGTGTTTGCAAACAACGCGTCAGTGAACTGCTTCATTCCATCCATGCTCTGGGACTGACGGGCATTGCTGATGCATCATGAAGTGGCCTAGAACGAATCAAAGGTTTAGGCCTGTGATCTGACAGTGCCAATCCTGTGGTGGAGGTGGTTTGCTGATCAGATTATATCATAGCTACAGAGAGCGAAACACTGAGAGCTGAGGTAAGTGTGGGAGTTTAGGGAAGTCGGGGGGGGGGGGTGATGTTGCTATGTTTTGTGTCCCTTACTAATGGCCACCGGTACAATGGGGGCAGGAGTCGACCAGACATTGCAGCTCAGAAAGTGATGTGGGACCAACAGAAGCAGCTGATTGGTGAGTAAGTCCTGGTGTGAAGGAACACCGAGCAGTTCCTGCTGACATCATAGCTTCAGGAAGTGAGAAGGGTTCCAGATTGGTGGCCAGCTAACAGTTACTGGTTAACCCTTTCTTACCCTTACAGATTCAGAGCAGATTTAGATTTTTGCTGGTGGGGTACAGTCTATGGAGTTCAGTGAGAAATTAGCTCAAAGTAGAAATTAGCAACAAAGTGAAAAATTAACAAAGTATAATTAAGTAAATAAAGTAGAGATGCAGGGCTAGGCGATGTGTTGTAGCTGAATGATGTAGGAGCTGGTGGACCCCATTGTGAGTCCTAATGACCACATCTGTGGCGAGCGTTGGTTGCTGAGAAACTTTGGCTCAGAGTTGATGAGTTGGAGTCTGAGCTTTGAACGGGTCAACATATCAGGGTGGAGGAGAACTACCTGCACGCTGTGTTTCAGGAGGCATAGAATTCAACCAGTGGTCAGGGACACATGAGAGTGCCTGGCAACAAGGCTGGGTGAGGAATTCAGGATGTAGTGTAAAAGAAATCTCAGTCCTTGAGCTTACCTAACAGGTTTGAGATACTTGCTTCCTGTATGGAAGAGAGCAGGGGCTGTAGGGAGGATGAGAAAACTGACTATAATACCATGGTTCAGAGAGCCATTCGATAGTGGGGGGAAAGAAAATGTGGCTGTAATTGGGGATAGTATAGTCAGGGGAATAGACGCTGTTCTCTGTGGCCAGGATCGAGCATCCCAAAGACTGTGTTAGCTGCCACGTGCCTGGGTTCAGGGCATCTCATTGGGGCTGCAGAAGAATTTGGAGTGGCAGGGGAAAGATCCAGTTGTTGTGATCTATGTGGGTAACGAAATAGGTAGAATAAGGAAGGAGATTCTGCTGAGGGAATATGAGCAACTAGGGACTAAATTAAAAAGCAGAACCACATAGGTAATAACCTCTGGATTATTACCAGAACCATGAGCTAATTGGCACAGGATCAATAAGACAAAGAGGTAAAGGCATGAAGATCGGGTGACTGACAAAAGGCACAGAATGGGGATGAAGGATTCCTTTTCAGGATGGCAGCTGGTGACTAGTGGAGTTCCGCAGGGGTCCGTGTTGGGACCACAACTTCTCACTTTATACATCAATGATCTAGATGAAGGAGGCTTTTAAAGGCTCTGGTTAGACCACATTTGGAATATTGTGAACAATTTTGGGCCTTGTATCTAAGGAAGGATATGTTGGCCTTGGAGAAGGTCTATAGGAGGTTCATGAGAAATTCTCTGGGGATGAAAGGCTTGACATGTGAGGAACATTTGAGGACTCTGGGTCTGTATTCAGGGAAGTTTAGAAGGATGAGGAGGGATCTCACTGAAACTTACAGAATACTGGATAGAATAGATGTGGAGAGGATGTTTCCATTGGTAGGAGAGACTCTCCTCCCCATCCTCACTTATGCCCCCTATCCAGGGACCAAAAGGACAGAGATAAGACCTCAGAGACTCAGTGGCTTTTCTGATGAGCTGAGTGTAGATTCAGATAATCTACCTGGGAAGTTCTGAGCACCTTTCAGTCCTTCTGTAAGCTCGAAAAGGAGTGAAGGCCGGACAGAACCATGGAGTTATCAGGCATGATATTATCAAATGGCAAAGCAGCTTGTGGGCAGAATGGCCACTCTTGCTCCTAGTTTTTATGTTCACTTCATAGGAGCAGAAATAGGCCATTCAGCCCATCGAGTTTTCTCCACAATTCGATCATGGCTGATATGATTCTCATCTCCATTCTCCCACGTTTTCCCCATAACCTTTGAATATTTAACAATCAAGATCTATCTATCTTTAAATACACTCAATGACCTGGCCTTCACAGTCATGTGTGGTAATGAATTCCATAGATTCACCATCCTCTGGCTTAAGAAATTCCTCCTCATCTCAGTTCTAAAAGGTCATTCCTTTATCTGAGGCTGTGCCCTCAGATCCCAGTCTCTCCTACCAATGGAAACATCCTCTCCACATTCATTCTATCCATATCTCCGACCCACCCTAATCTCCCACTCACTCCATTCGTATAATTAGGGCTGTAGATAGGGCTTTAAACTAAATAGTGGGGGGCAGAGTTCAGTTGCATGGAGAATTACAAAATCAAAGGTAAAGGAGAGGGTACGAGTGCAGGTTAATGATGAGGACATTCAAATATTTAAAGGAGACGAGGGCTCAGGAGAGGTTAGTTTTCAGACCATGTAATAGGACAGAGAGAATAGAAGGTGGCAGGAGTCTAACCTCAGGCAGAGTAAAAAAGGTGACAAGCACGAGAAGGGAGGTGGTCAACGCAGTGCAGGGAGATGGTCTGGGGAAGAATAACCAGTCTGTGACAGGAAGGGACAGAGCGTGCAAACAAAGGAATGCACTAACAAATCGGGTCCAGGTAAAGGTTAGCATAAAGACACTTTACCTGAATGCGCAAAGCATTCGGAACAAAGTGAATGAGTTGACGGCACAAATCAGTACAAACGGGTATTATCTAGTGGCCATTACAGAAACGTGGTTGCAGGGTGACCGGGACTGGGAACTAAATATCCAGGGGTATCAGACATTTCAGAAGGATAGAGAGGGAGGAAAAGAAAGCAGGGTAGCTCTGTTAATTAAAGATAACATCAGGGCGGTAGTGAGAGACGATATCATAGAATCATAGAAAAAAACTACAGCACAAACAGGCCCTTCGGCCCACAAGTTGCGCCGATCTTATCCCTACCTACTAGGCTTACCTATAAACCTCAATCCTATTAAGTCCCATGTACTCATCCAGAAGTCTCTTAAAAGACCCTAACAAATTGGCCTCCACCACCACCGACGGCAGCCGATTCCACTCACCCACCACCCTCTCAGTGAAAAACTTATCCCTGATATCCCCTCTGTACCTACTCCCTAGCACCTTAAACATGTGTCCTCTCATAGCGACCATTTCAGCCCTGGGGAAAAGCTTCTGAGAGTCCACCTGGTCAATACCTCTCATCATCTCATACACCTCTATCAGGTCCCCTCTCATCCTTCGTCTCTCCAAGGAGAAAAGATCGAGCTCTCTCAACCTATCCTCATAAGGCATGCCACCCAATCCAGGTAGATATAGGCTCTAAGGAGCAAAATGTGGAATCAATGTGGGTGGAGATAAGGAATAGTAAAGGGAAAAAATCACTAGTGGGTGTAGTCTATAGGCCCCCAAATAATAACTTCAAGGTGGGGCAGGCTATAAACAAACAAATAACAGAGGCATGTAAAAATGGAACAGCAATAATCATGGGGGATTTTAACCTCCATATTGATTAGTTAACTCAACTTGGACACGGTGGACTTGAGGAAGAGTTCTCAGAATGCTGTTGAGATAGTTTCTTCGAACAGTATGTTACAGAACCTGCGAGGGAGCAAACTATCTTGGATCTGGTCCTGTGTAATGAGACAGGTAAAATTAATGATCTCCTTGTGAGGATCCTCTTGGAATGAGTGATCACAATATGACTGAATTTCTAATACAAATGGAGGGTGAGAAAGTAGGGTCCCAAACCAGTGTCCTCTGCTTGAATAAGGGGGAGTACGATCGGATGAGGGCGGAATTGGCTAATGTAGGCTGGGAACACGGACTGGTTGGTGGGACAGTTGAGGAACAGTGGAGGATTTTAAGGAGATCTTTCTCAGTACTCAGCAAAAATATATGTCAGTGAAAAAGAAGGAATGTAATAAAGGGATAACCAGCCGTGGATAACTAAGGAAATAAAGGAGAGTATCAAATTAAAAACTGATGCATACAAAGTGGCCAAAACTAGTCGGGAACTAGAAGATGGGGAAAGCTTTAAGAAACAAAGAACTACTAAGAAAGCAATAAAGAAAGGAAAGCTAGATTATGAAAGACAAAAGGCAGGTAACTACAGGCTGGTTAGCTTAGCGTTTGTGGTTGGGAAAATGCTGGAATCTATCATTAAGGAAGAAATAACAGGACAGCTGGAAAAGAATGGTTCGATGAAGCAGACGCAACATGGATTCAAGAAGGGAAAGTCGTGTTTGACGAATTTACTGGAATTTTATGAAGATGTATCGAGTGCGGTTGACAGAGGGGAACTGGTCAATGTGGTGTTTTTAGATTTCCAGAAAGCATTCGATAAGGTGCCTCACAAAAGGTTGCTGCAAAAGATAAAGGCTGGGGGTAAAGTGTTAGCATGGATTGAAGATTGGATATCTAACAGAAAGCAGAGAGTCGGAATAAATGGGTGCTTTTCCAGTTGGCAGTTGGTGACTAGTAGAGTGCTGCAGGGATCGGTACCGGGGCGTCAACTGTTTACTATATATATAGACGATCTGGAGGAGGGGACCGAGCATAGGGTAACAAAATTTGCTGACGACACAAAGATAAGTGGGAAAGCAAATTGCGTGGAGGACACAGAAAGTCTGCAGAGAGATTTGGATAGGCTCAGTGAGTGGGCGAGCATCTGGCAGATGGAGTATAATGTTGGCAAGTGTGAGGTTATCCACTTTGGAAGGAATAATAGTAAAATGGACTATTATTTAAATGGTGAAAAATTACAACATGCTACTGTGCAGAGGGACCTGGGGGTCCTTGTGCACAAATTGCAAATCTCAGTTTGCAGGTGCAGCAGGTGATCAAGAAGGCGAATGGAATGTTGGCCTTTATAGCGAGCGGGATAGAATATAAAAGCAGGGAGGTCTTGCTGCAACTGTACAAGGCACAGGTGAGGCCGCAACTGGAGTACTGTGTGCAGTTTTGGTCCCCTTATTTGCGAAAGGATATATTGGCCTTGGAGGGGGTACAGAGAAGTTTCACCAAGTTGATTCCGGAGATGAGGGGGTTAGCTTATGAGGAGAGTTTGAATAGACTGGGCCTGTATTCATTGGAGTTTCAAAGGTTGAGGGGAGATCTTATAGGGACATATAAGATAATGAAGGGACTAAGATAAGGTAGAGGCAGAGAGATTATTTCCACTTATAATGGAAACAAGAACTAGGGTGCACAGCCTCAAAATATGGGGGAGTCAATTTAGAACACATTTGAGGGGGAACTTCTTCTCCCAGAGGGTAGTGAATCTTTGGAATTCTCTGTCCATTGAAGCAGTGGAGGCTACCTTGTTAAATGTGTTTAAGTCACAAGTAGATAGATTTCTGATCGATAAGGGAATTAAGGGTTATGGGGAGCGGGCGGGTAAGTGGAACTGAACCCACTATCAGATCAGCCATGATCTTATTGAATGATGGGGCAGGCTCGTGGGGCTCGATGGCCTAGTCCTGTTCCTATTTCTTATGTTCTTATGTTCTCCATTCCGCACAAATCTCCCCTCACCCCAATCTCCCACCCACCTCAATTTCTCATTCACCCCAATCGACCCCCCACCCCAATCACCCAATCACCCACCCACCCACCCCAATTTCCCTCTACCCCAATCACCACCCACCCCAATCTCTGACCCTACGTCCATGTTGTGGTAACAATAACGTCTGCTGAGTCTGAGTGATGAAAGCAAGCAAACGTTTTATTTAAGCAAATGCAAGGGGAAGAGAAACTCAGTCACCCAAGGAGCATCTCAATGATACAAAGTTGATAATACATATTTACATTGTTCTCTTCTTCCTGCTTTCACTACAATGTTCTACGATAGTCATTAATCCTTAACCATACTTTTCCATAGTGAACTGGATCATTCCAGTACAGCAGATGGTCCTGTTATCGCAACTGCAGCCTTGGCTCTGCTGGTTTCCATAGTGAATGAACCGAATTGTATGGCCTTCGCTCCCCTTATCTCCTTCCTCCATTTAGCAATAAATTGTCTGATTTTACAGCCTGTTAAGGCTGTTATTGCTCTGTGCTGAACCAGCATCCCAGAGCCACCTTTAGTCATGTATCCCATCATGCCCAGCGAGAGAGGCCTCATTTTATGATTAGTAAGAGCTTTTAATATTAATCATACCATTTTAAGCTCCCTGGTCACAGTTCACCGTACAATCTCCCCACAATTACAAACCTCCCACAATTTCCCTCGTCCTCCCGTTCTGCTCTATTTCTTAGCTATGGTCTTAAGCTTTCTTGCTTTTCAGTCAGTGGTCTTATTTATCAATCAGCCTGATTGTTGGGCAGAAAACCTGATTTGAGCAATTTCCTGCAGTTAATCCACTCACAAATCTGGGCTCTCCATCCAAAACTCTTCCCTTCAATCCTGCCCAGAAATTTGGGGACTATTTATTCCGACCAACTTTCGATCGTCTCAGCCATATCTCCATTCAATCTGCTTTTCTCTAATGACACCTATCTCAGCTTCTCTGGTTTCTCTCCATAACTAAAGCTTCTGATCTGTAGGATCATCTCAGTGAACCTTTGGCATTCTCTCCATGGCCTATAAGAACATGAAGTGGAATCTCACAAACTGTTGGTGTTGCAGAAAGTCCCAGTCTCACCACCAGATGGCAGTATATGTCTATGTGATGAATGTGGGGTAAACCCAACACCAGTAAACTATCAAATAAACCTGTTGGACTTGAACCTGGTGTTGTCAGACTTCTTACTGTGTTTACCACAGTAAGAATGCCGGCATCTCCACATCATGAATGTGGGGAGCAGCAAGGACCCCTGGAACTGATCCATCATCAGAAACATCATCTGTTTTGACCCAGAGGCTCAGCACTGGACATTTCTGACCTATCGCACCTGTACTGATTTGCTGTTCACTTCTGAATCTACGAAATAATCATGTGTATGGTATGTCCCTAAACACCAACAGGCGATATTCCCCCCACAATCGCACACTCTGCTATTTCCTAATCTACCCAAATGGCATAAAATTGAACATGGTCGGATGACCAATCGCCAACCACACCTCCCAGGGGAGTCTCATAGGAAACTATAAAATTCTAACAGGACAAGACAGGGTAGATGCAAGAAGGATGTTCCTGATGGTGGGGGAGTCCAGAACAAGGGATCACAGTTTGAGGATACGGGATAAACTGGTTAGGATGGAGAAGAGGAGAAATGTCTTCACCCAGAGAATGGTGAGCCTATGGAATTCACTACCATAGAAAACAATTGAGGCCAAAACATGGTAGATTTAGCATTTGGGGCAAAAGGGATGAAAGGATATGGGGTGAAAGCTGGAATTAGACTATTGAGTTGGATGATCAGCCATGATCATAATGAATGGTGGAGCAGGCTCAAAGGGCCAAATGGCCTCCTCCTGCTTCTATCTTCTATGTTTCTAGGTCACATTTGGTAAACGGCATTGTTTAATGAAGTATACTGAGGACATTTAATCAGGGATTGTGACTTGTTTTTCATGGATGTGATGTCTCTTTAAGGGGCTGCTCTCTTGATCTATTAGTTTAATAGATTATACTAAAAGAATATAAACAGGGGGTAATTGTCCTCCACGCCCTTTTGCGCTGCGTGGAGGGGTTTCCTGGATAGGCTGCTGCTTCACTTCCCTGCCTTTGCCGTCAAGTGGCAGAGGTGCCCGGTGGAGGTCTCTCTATGGAGGGCCCCCCATTCCTCTCTCTCCCCTGCCTGGGGTTGAGGCCATTGCATGCAACTGTCCCAGAAAATCATGGGAAGCAGCGATTCATGGACTCCCAAGACGTTTGCCTTTTTGTGGTCTTGTGGAGTGTGTGGACCACGTTTATATCGGGTGTTTGAGTCTGCACTTCCTTTTCAGTTATTTGAAAAGCCTTTTAGAACATAGAACATAGAACATTACAGCGCAGAACAGGCCCTTCGGCCCACGATGTTGCGCCGACCAGTTACAAAAACAATGACCCACTAGCCTATACCAATCCCTTTTCGTCCATAAACCTATCCAGAGATCTCTTAAACGCCCCCAAACTAGACGCATTTACAACTGCAGCAGGCAGGGCATTCCAATCCCTCACCACCCGCTGGGTAAAGAACCTACCCCTGACATCCGTCCTGTAGCTACCCCCCCTTAATTTAAAGCCACGCCCCCTCGTGCTAGCTTTCTCCATCCGAGGAAAAAGGCTATCACTATCCACCCTATCTAAACCTCTAATCATCTTATATGTTTCAATAAGATCCCCTCTTAACCGCCTTCTTTCCAACGAAAACAACCCTAGATCCCTCAGTCTCTCCTCATAGGACCTCCCCACCATACCAGGCAACATCCTAGTAAACCTCCTCTGCACCCTCTCCAACGCCTCCACATCCTTCTTGTAATGCGGGGACCAGAACTGCACACAGTACTCCAAGTGCGGCCGCACTAGAGTAGTGTACAGTTGCAACATTACACTGCGACTCCTAAATTCAATCCCCCTACCAATAAACGCCAAGACACCGTACGCCTTCTTGACAACCTTATCTACTTGATTCCCAACTTTCAGGGATCTATGTACACACACACCTAGATCCCTCTGTTCATCCACACTATTCAAAGTCCTCCCGTTAGCCCTATACTCGACACATCTGTTGCTCCTACCAAAGTGAATTACCTCACACTTCTCCGCATTAAATTCCATCCGCCACCTCTCGGCCCAGCTCTGCAACCTATCTAAGTCTCCCTGCAGACTATGACACCCTTCCTCACAATCTACCACACCTCCAACTTTGGTGTCATCAGCAAATTTACTAATCCACCCAACTATACCCTCATCCAGATCATTAATAAAAATTACAAACAACAGTGGCCCCAAAACAGATCCCTGAGGCACACCACTCGTAACTGCACTCCATGATGAATATTTACCATCCACCACCACCCTCTGTCTCCTATCTGATAGCCAATTCCTGATCCAACTTCCTAGATTACCCACAATCCCATACATCTGCATTTTCTGCAGAAGCCTACCATGGTGAACCTTATCGAACGCCTTACTAAAATCCATGTATACCACGTCAACTGCCTTACCCCCATCCACCTCTTTGGTCACCTTCTCAAAAAACTCAATAAGGTTAGTAAGGCACGACCTACCTGCTACAAAACCATGCTGACTATTTCTAATCAATTCATTACACTCCAAATAACTATAAATCCTATCCCTAATAATTTTTTCTAAAACCTTGCCCACAACAGAAGTAAGACTCACCGGTCTATAATTCCCGGCAAAGTCTCTGTTCCCCTTCTTAAACAATGGGACAACATTCGCTATCCTCCAATCCTCCGGGACTACACCAGAGACCAATGACGACCTGAAGATCTGAGCCAGAGGCTCTGCAATCACCTCTCTAGCCTCCCAGAGAATCCTAGGGTAGATCCCATCCGGACCAGGGGACTTATCTATTTTCAGCCCCTCAAGAATTTCCAGCACATCCTCTTTATCAACCGTAATACTGTCTATTTTACACCCCTGCAACCCAATGTCCTCCTCAGCTATATTCATGTCCCCCTGCGTGAACACCGAAGAGAAATATTGGTTCAATACTTCTCCAATCTCCTCCGGTTCCACACACAACTTCCCCCTGCTGTCTGTAACTGGCCCTAATCTTGCCCTGACCAACCTTCTGTTCTTGACATACCTATAGAATGCCTTAGGATTCTCCTTAATCCTATCAGCCAAAGTCTTCTCATGTCCTCTTTTAGCCCTTCTCAACTCACTCTTCAACTCCCTCCTAGCCAATCTAAAGCTTTCTAGTGCACTATCTGAGCCCTCCAATCTCATCCGAACATAAGCCTCCTTTTTCTTTTTAACCATCGACTCAACTCTTTTAGTGCACCACGGTTCCCTAGATTTACCAAATCCACCATGCCTGACAGGGACATACCTATCAAGGACTCGCAGTAGCTGCTCCTTGAAAAAACTCCACATTTCAGACGTTCCCAGTCCCTGTAATCCCCTAATCCAATCCATGCTTCCTAATTCACTCCTGATAGCCTCATAATCGCCCTTACCCCAGCTAAAATTGCTGACCCGAGGTTCATGCCTATCTCTTCCCATCACTAAGGTGAACGTAACCGAATTGTGGTCACTATCACCAAAATGCACACCAACTTCCAAGTCTAGCACCTGGTCTGGCTCATTTCCCAGCACCAAATCCAATATAGCCTCACCTCTAGTTGGCCTGTCTACATACTGAGACAAAAAACCTTCCTGCACGCTTTGTACAAACACTGACCCCTCTAGCGAGCTAGAACTATAGCAACTCCAATCAATATTCGTAAAGTTAAAGTCCCCCATAACAATTACCCTATTACTTTCACTCCTAACCAGGATTGTCTCCGCAATCCTTTCCTCAACCTCTCTAGAACTTTTAGGAGGTCTATAAAAGACTCCCAACAGGGTGACCTCTCCTCTCCTATTTCTAATCTCCGCCCATACTACCTCAACTGACAAGTCCTCATCAAACTTTCTCTCCGACACTGTGATACAGTCCTTGACTAGCAATGCTACCCCACCCCCCCTTCTACCTTCTTCTCTACTCCGACTAAAGCACTTGTACCCCGGAACCTGCAACATCCATTCCTGACCCTGCTCTATCCATGTCTCAGAAATGGCCACAACATCAAAGTCCCAGGTACTGATCCACGCTGCAAGTTCATCCACTTTATTGCGAATACTCCTCGCATTAAAGTACACGCATTTCAAACCCTGCTCCGCCCCACCCCCACTATGCCGTGCCTTGCATTCCCCAACTATGCCCCCCTCACTTTCACCCCCTTTCCTCACTATCCCTCCCCCCCTCCGAATCAGTTTAAACCTTCCTGCATCGCTTTTGCAAATTTACCCCCCAGGATATTGATTCCCCTCTGGTTCAGGTGTAGACCATCCCTCTTATAGAGGTCCCACCTTCCCCAGAATGAGCCCCAATTGCTCAAGTACCTGAACCCCTCCCTCCTGCACCATCCCCTCAGCCACGAGTTCAAACTTTCCCTCTCCCTATTCCTCTCTAAACTATCCCGTGGCACAGGCAAGAGTCCAGATATAACTACTCTTTCTGACTTCGCCTTTAGTTTCCACCCCAACTCCATAAATCTTTGCTTAATATCCCCTTCCCTTAATCTCCCTATGTCATGTGTCCCCACATGAACTATAACTTGGGGTTGATCTCCCTCTCCCCTAAGAGTCCTGAATACTCTGTCCGATACATCCTGGACCCCAGCCCCTGGTAGGCAACACACCAGCCCAGAGTCCCTACCCTTACCTCCAACTCTCCTATCCGTCCCCATAACTGTGGAGTCCCCAATCACGAGGCCCAATCTCTTACCCCTAACCACCTGAGGCTTGCCAATAGGCTCACCCCCAGAGACCTGCTCCCTTTGGCTATCCCCAGTTGATTTCTCCTCAACTGTAGCCTCCAGGACCGAGAACCTATTTTGGAGGGGAACAGCCCCAGGGGATTGTCCCCCCAACTGCTTTTTGCCCCTCTTCCTGGCAGTGACCCAAGACTTATTCCTAGGAGTGACTATCTCCTTATAACTCCTTTCTATGTCCGCCTCCACTTCCCGAATTATACGGAGCTCCTCTAATTCCCCTTCCAGCTCCTTTACACGCTCCTCCAGAAACTGCAATCTAACACACTTCCCACAAGTAAAATCACCTGAAACACTGTGGGAGTCCCTCACTACATACATCCCACAGGAGATGCAGCTTACAGCCTGAACTGCCATCCCTGAATCAATTACCAGCAGAAAAGTAAAAATATAAAAAAAAACTTCCCTCACACTTATAATTAGGTTAGAGGAGGTGGAAGGGTGGGATTCTCTACCAGTGTAGAGAATCGGGAATCCTCCCTGCACTAATTTATAGTGTTAGGGGCACGAGAGAAAAAAAAAACTACAACTACCGGTAAGCGTCCTAGTGACGACTTCCGGTTTCTAACTAATTTAAAAAAAAACCGCCGAAACTCGCGACTTAACACTAAAAATAAAAAGTTAAACGGAATAAACAGAAAAATATACCTTATTTTTGCTTCCTCGCACGCCCAAAAATCGCTGCCTCTCGACTCTGCTCCACAGGAACAGTTACAGTTACAGTTTTGTTTGCACTTTAGACCCACGCTGTTAATGTACATAAGAACATAAGAAATAGGAGCAGGAGTAGGCCATCTAGCCCATCGAGCCTGCCCCGCCATTCAATAAGATCATGGCTGATCTGTCGTGGCTCAGTTCCACTTTCCCGCCCTCTCCCCATAACCCTTAATCCCCTTGCCTATCAAAAACCTATCAATCCGCGGGTTAAATATATTTAGCGAGGCAGCCTCCACCGCTTCAACGGGCAGAGAATTCCAGAGATTCACCACCCTTTCAGTGAAGAAGTTCCTCCTCAATTCCGTTCTAAACCGCACCTCCCCTTTATCTTGAGGCTGTGCCTTCTAGTCCTACTGTCTTTTCTGAGCGGGAAGAGCCTCTCCACCTCTATCCTATCCATCCCATTCATTATCTTGTATGTCTCAATGAGATCTCCCCTCATTCTTCTAAACTCTAACAAGTACAAGCCTAGTTTATTCAGCCTCTCCTCATAGTTCAACCCCCTCAACTCCGGTATCAGCCTAGTAAACCTCCTCTGCACTCCCTCCAAGGCCAAAATATCCTTGCGTAAGTGCGGCGACCAAAACTGCACACAGTACTCCAGCTGCGGCCTCACCAGCGCCCTGTACAGTTGCAGCAAGACCTCCCTACTTTTATATTCAATCCCCCTCGCTATGAAGGCCAGCATCCCATTCGCCTTCCTGACCACCTGCTGCACCTGCAAGCTGGGTTTTTGCGACTCATGCACAAGGACCCCAAGGTCCCTCTGCACCGTTGCTTGCTGCAGTTTTTCGCCATGTAAGTAATAGTCCTTCCTACCATTATTCCTACCAAAGTGGACAACTTCACACTTGCCAACATTAAATTCCATTTGCTAGTTCCTGGCCCATTCGCCCAGCCTATCTAGATCCTTCTGCAGACTTTCCACACCCTCCGCACAATTTGCCGTTCCACCAATCTTGGTGTCATCAGCAAATTTCGACACCATACACTTGGTTCCCTCCTCCAGATCATCTATATAAATGGTAAATAGCTGAGGCCCCAGCACCGATCCCTGGGGCACTCCACTAGTCACCAACCGCCAATCCGAATAGCACCCATTGACCCCCACTCTCTGCCTCCTATTTGACAGCCAATCCCCTATCCACGCTAACACCCTACTCCCAACTCCATGCCCCCTAACCTTCTGTAACAACCTCTTGTGCGGCACCTTATCAAACGCCTTCTGAAAATCAAGAAACACCACATCTACCAGCTCTCCTCTATCCACCACACTAGACGCATCCTCATAGAACTCCAATAAATTCGTCAGACACGACTTCCCCTTAACGAAACCGTGCTGCGTCTGCTCTATCAAACAATTCTCCTCAAGATGCCTTGCTATTTTCTCCTTGATCACGGATTCTAACATTTTACCTACAACAGACATTAAACTAACCGGCCTATAATTTCCTGCCTTTTGCCTGCCACCCTTCTTAAACAACGGCGTAACATTAGCCGTTTTCCAATCTTCCGGCACTTCCCCGGAATCCAGCGAGGTTTGGAAAATAATCACCAAGGCATCCACTATCACCTCCGCCATTTCTTTCAGATGCATTCCATCCGGTCCTGGGGACTTGTCCACAGTCAGTCCCTCCAGTCTGTCGAGCACTGCCTCTCTAGTAACAATAATGTCATTCAGGCCCTCCACTCCTACCATCTTTCCATCGCTAACACCCGGCAAATTATTCACGTCCTCCTCCGTGAAGACCGAAACGAAAAAGTTATTCAAGGCCTCAGCCATTTCCCCAGCCCTTACCACTAAGTCTCATCCTCTAAGGGTCCAACGTTCACCCTAGCCAGCCTCTTTCTTTTTATATATTTATAAAAACTCTTACTATCCTTTTTTATATTTAGCGCTAGCCCAGCTTCATAGTTTATCCTACCCTTCTTTATCAACTTCTTCGTCATTCTTTGTTGATATTTAAATCTCTCCCAATCCTCTTCTCGCCCACTACTCTTAGCTACTCTAAACGCATCTGCTTTTAATTTAATACTCTCCTTTACCTCCTTCGTTATCCGGACAGTAAGAAGTCTCACAACACCAGGTTAAAGTCCAACAGGTTTACTTGGTAGTAAATGCCACTAGCTTTCGGAACGCTGTTCCTTCGTCAAGTGAGTGGGGAGTTCTGATCACAAACAGGACATATAAAGGCACACACAGTTTACAGAATACTGATTAGAATGCAAGTCTTTGCAGCTAATCTGCTATTCAAGTCTTAAAGGTGCAGACAATGTGTTGGAGATAGCATTAACCCCATAGGTTAAAGAGATGTGTATTGTCATAGTGTTTAACCTGGTGTTGTGAGACTTCTTACTGTTTACCCCAGTCCAACGCCAACATCTCCACATCAATGTGCGGACACCCAGTGCAGAGTGTGGTGGGGAAGGAGTGTGGGCAAGATGGCCATTAACAAGTCTGGGCAAGGGGCCTTGGGGGATATGCAGCTAACGTATGAAAGAGTTATTGTGTATAGACCAGCGCTGGACAGAATCGGCACCTACCTAAAGCAGATTCAGTGTTGGAAGATCTGTCAGTATTAATAGAAATAACAATCACAGCAACACCAAATTGAGAAATTTCCCAAAACTCAGAGCTCAGTGAGTTCAAATAGACAGTGTACAAATTCACATCGAACCACAGTGGTTAGCACTGCTGCTTCACAGCTCCAGGGTCCTGGGTTCAATTCCCGGCCCGGGTCACTGGCTGTGTGGAGTTTGCACATTCTCCTCATGTCTGCATGGGTTTCTTCCGGGTGCTCCAGTTTCCTCCCACAGGCCAAAAATGTGCAGGTTAGGTTGATTGGCCATGCTAAAATTGTCCCTTAGTGTCCTGGGATGTGTAGGTTAGAGGGATTAGTGGGTAAATGTGTCGGGATATGGGGATAGGGCCTGGGTTGGGATTGTAGTCGGTGCAGACTCGATGGGCCGAAGGGCCTGTTTCTGCACTGTAGGGTTCTATGTTCTATGTTCACATGGCAAATTCCAGGTGTGTGGGTGTGTGTTGGGGGGGGGTGGGGTGGGGCGCCTTCTCTTAAACTGCTCTTAAACGGCATGGGGGGAGGGTGGGGATCTCTTTCTATTAAACTCCAGGCTGAGGAGAAAGGAGAATTGCTTCTATCAGCAGATTAACAAGAGCAAGTGCAATAAACTCAGTAATTACAGGCCAATTAGCCTGATGCGAGGGAGCTTTTAGAGATATCAATCTCAGACTAAATGAATTGGCAATTGGAAAAGTATAACACGATGATTGATGGCCAGTCTGGGTTTGAGAAAGGCAAATAATGTCTGAGAAACATGCTAGAATTCACCAATGAAATAAAAGAGAGGGCTGATAATGTGGTTGCTGTTTTGTTTACAGAATTTCAAAAGTTGTTTGCCACATAATAGACCTGTTGGCTAAATTAGTGGCTTTGTAATTTAAGGGACAGAGTCAGTGTGGGTATAGAATTGGGTCAGAGATGGAAAACAGGGAGGTGGTGACTGATGGCTCTTCAGGGTGGAGGAAGGTCCAGAGCAGAGTTTCTCAGTATTTACACCATTGTTTTCCAATGTATGTTAATGATCTGGGCTGAGGTTTACAGGGCAGAGCCTCAACATTTACAGCTGACACGAAACTCAGAAATATAGCAAAGAGTGAAGAGAACATCAAGAGGCTGGTCAAATGGGTAAATTCATCAGGTGAGTGTAGGATTTGTTTCAGAAACAGGGCATACATAGACACAAACTCAATTACAAGATAATGGTTGGAATGCAAGTCTTACTGGATAATCAAGTCTTTACAGATGCAGACAATTTGAGTGGAGAGAGGGTTAAGCACAGGTTAAAGAGATGTGTATTGTCTCCAGCCAGAACAGTTAGTCAGATTTTGCAAGCCCAGGCAAGTCATGGGGGTTATAGATAGTGTGACATGAACCCAAGATCCTGATTGAGGCTCTCCTTATGTGTACAGAACATGGCTATCAGTTTTTGCTCGGCGATTCTGCATTGTTGTGTGTCTTGAAGGCTGCCTTGGAGAGATCAGAGGCTGAATGCCCTTGACTGCTGAAGTGTTCCCTGACAGGAAGGGAACAATCCTGCCTGGTGATTATCAAGTGGTGTTCAATTAATGCATCTGTATGCTCTCGCCAATGTACCATGCCTTGGGACATCCTTTCCTGCAGCATATAAGGTAGACAATGTTGGCCGAGTCGCAGAAGCATATACTGTGTTCCTGGTGGATGGTATTCTCACTTAAGATGATGGCATCCGTGTCGATGATCCGGCATTTCTTGCAGAGGTTGCTGTGGTCGGGTTGTGTGGTATGGTGGTCACTGTTCTCCTGAAGGCTGGGTAGTTTGCTGCGAACAATGGTCTGTTTGAGGTTGTGCGATTGTTTGAAGGCAAGAAGTGGGGGGTTGTGGGGATGGTCTTGATGAGATGTTTGTCTTCATCAATGACATGCTGAAGGCTGCGGAGAAGATGTTATAGCTTCTCCGCTCTGGGGAAGTACTGGACGACGAAGGGTACTCTGTCCACCGTGTACCACGTTTGTTTTCTGAGGAGGGCGGTGCGGTTTTTTTGCTGTGGTGCGTCGGAACTGTCAAGCGATGAGTCGAGCGCCATACCCTGTTCTTACGAGGGTGTCTTTCAGCATGTATACTGCCTGTTGTGATCCTTCTCATCTGAGCAAATCCTGTGTTTACGGAGGGCTTGTCTGTAGGAGATGGCTTCTTTAACATGTTTTTTAGGGTGGAAACTGGAGAAGTGGAATATCATGAGGTTATCCGTGGGCTAGCGGTACAGTGAAGTGTTGAGGTTACCATTCTTGATGGAGATGCGTGTGTCCAAGCGTGTAGCCGATTCTGGAGAGTAGTCCACGGTGAGTCTTATGGTGGGATGGAATTTGTTGATGTCATCATATCGTTGTTTTAGTTTAGCTTGCCATGAGTCCAAAGGAAGAAAATATCATCAATGTATCTAATGTATAGCATCGGTTGCAAGTCCTGTGTTGGCATATGGAGGTGCAAATTTGGTCCCCATGGCTGTTCCATGTGTCTGGATGAAGAACTGGTTGTTGAAGGTCAAGCCATTGTGGTCCAGGATGAAGCAAATGAGTTGTAGAATTGCATCTTGAGATTGGCAGTTGTCAGTATTGAGGCAGTTGCAGCAATGCTGTCATCGTGAGGGATGCTGGTGTAGAGTGCCAAGACATCCATTGTGATGAGGAGTGTTCTGGTTCAACTGCTTCATGGGTGTTGTGTTTCTGTAAGAAGTCCGTAGTGTTGCGACAGAAGCTGGATGTCCTTTGTATGATATAGCCAAAGAGGTTCTCACACAGGGTCCCATTGCCTGATATAATGGGGACGGCCAGGTGAGTTGGCCTTGCATGTCTTTGGGAGACAGTAGATCTCCAACGTGAGGAGTACATGGGACGAGAGCACGGAAGGTGCTCTGAAGGTCTGGCTCAAAGGTCTTGATCAGTCTGTTGAGTTGATTGATCTGTTCTTTGGCCTTCATAGTGAGAGGATATGAGTACGGGAACAGGGATGTCTTGATGCAATTACAGAGCTTTGGTGAGGCCACACCTGGAATATTGTCTGCAATTTTGATCGCCTTATGAAGAAGGATTTTTTTTGCCATAGAGTGCAGAGGTTTACCAGGCTGATTCCTGGGATGGCAGGATTGACGTATGAGGAAAGATTGAGAAGGCTAGGATTATATTTGCTGGAGTTCAAAAGAATGAGGGGGGATTTCATAGAAAGAGAATTCTAAGAGGACTACACAAGGTAAATTCAGGAAGGATCCTCCCAGTGATGGGGGTGTCCTGAATCAGGGATCACAGTCTAAGGATACAGGGTAGACCATTTAGGACAGAGATGAAAAGAAATGTCTTTTTCCAGAGAGTGGTCAGCCTATGGAATTCACTACTACAGAAAGTCGTTGTGGCCAAAACATTGAACGTTTTTGAGAAGCAGTTAGACATAGCACTTGGGGCAAAGGGAAGAAAAGATAAGGGGTAAGGCAGGATCAGGCTATTGAGTTGGATGATCAGCCATGATCATGATGAATGGGAGAGCAGGCTCGAAGGGCTGAATGGCCTCCTTCTGGTCCTGTTTCCTGTGATTCTATATTTAATGGCTGCAGTTGGACCCAGAAGAATGCGAGTTGTTTCTTTTCTGTTGAAGAGTACGCTTCCTGTCCATCAGCATTTCATCTTCCAGCTTGTTTCTGGCTATGTTATAAATTTCAAACATCCAATCACTTTCAGGAAAAGTGAAATTAACAATAACACGAACTTACATGATCAAAATTGTGTACATGTAACTGAGGTTGACAGACCATCCCACACATTCTGCCCTCATCAATTAAACCATTGTTGGCTTTGAGAGATAAAGCTTAACATGTAATTGGGTTTGCAAATTGTAATTGATAAATTTTGAGCAGCATCTCCCCAGTTTGAACATATAGTTGAGTGAAAGGAAAATGACTTTATATTTTACTGAGCTCTTGCTAAAGTTGATGAAGCCAATTGCTGAGTCCAAGATGTCTACAATGTTTCATCCTTCATTGTGTCTATTTTTAGCTTTCCACACTAACACGGGATGATTACAGGCTTTACCAATGCTTCATAGCAGTCAGGGTACAATCGAGGCAGAGACACTGGTTTGGTAATTGCTTCAGTCAGGCTTTCGCTGGCCAGAATTTCCGTGGGGGTCTCGGGGATGAGCTTGTGTGGGGCTTCAATCCAGCACCTTTCCCATTGTTGTCAGGGAGAGAAAGAAAGAGACGTGATGGGTGGAATGATCCCTGCCAGAAACTGCAGCAGGCGACGGTGCAGAGGGACCTCGGGGTCCTTGTGCATGAGTCACCAAAAACCCAGCTTGCAGGTGCAGCAGGTGGTCAGGAAGGCGAATGGGATGCTGGCCTTCATAGCGAGGGGGATTGAATATAAAAGTAGGGAGGTCTTGCTGCAGCTGTATAGGGCATTGGTGAGGCCGCAGCTGGAGTACTGTGTGCAGTTTTGGGCGCCGCACCTGCGCAAAGATATTTTGGCCTTGGAGGGAGTGCAGAGGAGGTTTACTAGGCTGATACTGGAGTTGAGGGGGTTGAGCTATGAGGAGAGGCTGAATAAACTGGGCTTGTACTCGTTAGAGTTTAGAAGAATGAGGGGAGATCTCATTGAGACGTATAAGATGATGAATGGGATGGATAGGATAGAGGTGGAGAAACTCTTCCCGCTCAAAAAAGACAGTAGGACTAGGGGGCACAGCCTCAAGATAAAAGGGGGGCGGTTTAGAACGGAGTTGAGGAGGAACTTCTTCACTCAAAGGGTGGTGAATCTCTGGAATTCTCTGCCCGTTGAAGTGGTGGAGGCTGCCTCGCTAAATATTTTTAAGACGTGGGTTGATGGGTTTTTGATAAGAGAGGGGATTAAGGGTTATGGGGAGAAAGCGGGAAAGTGGAACTGAGCAGCGACAGATCAGCCATGATCTTATTGAATGGCGGGGCAGGCTCGAAGGGCTAGATGGCCTACTCCTGCTCCTATTTCTTATGTTCTTATGTAGCATTGATGCTGTGAGTGGCACAGGCTCCACAGAGTGAAACAGATACATTTACAATCACCCACCCTGATTAAAGAGGACTGACTGGTTGCCTGAGGATCAGTTTGCTAAGCACTGTTGAGAGGAAATCCAGAAAAGAATATGTCACTGTGAATTTGGGACAGGGTCAGCGCCAGTTACAGTCTAAACACTTGGACACCTGAGAATCACACCACCTACATTGACCAGTAACTCTCAACATATCGAACTGTTCCAGATAAAATCAATCTCCTACCTGTCTACATCATATGGCAGTGTGGTTACTGGGACTCATGCTTTGTCTATCTTTGGAAAAATGATGGTTATCTCTGTTTTTGTCATGCGGCCTTGTTTACGGGTGACACTTTCACCTCCAATTCCCAAGATTCTGGGTTCAAATATCACTCAGGCTCCCCTGAGAGTAAACACATAGCATGACAATCCCAGTGCAATATTGAAGGAGTGCTACATTGTCAGTTGATGCATTTGGAACCAGGTCCCATTCACTGAGTTCTTCACAGTCTCTGTATTCTGTACTGTGGTCCTTCGTGAGTTTTGTCTTTGGTTTCTCTGCCTTCCACTTTTCCCTTGCTGCTTTTGTTTCTTTTCCCACTTTGTTTCCTCTGACTTCCTGCATCGCTTCCCATCCCCCTGCCACATTAGTTTAAACCCTCCCCAACAGCACGAGCAAATACTCTCCCTGGGACATTGGTTCCGGTCCTGCCCAGGTGCAGATTGTCTGATTTGTACTGGTCCCACCTCCCCCAGAAACGGTTCCAAAGTCCCAGGAACTTGAATGCCTCCCTCTTGCACCATCCCTCAAATCACATATTCATCTTAGCTATCCTGATATTCCCACTCTGACTAGCACGTGGCACTGGGAGCAATCCTGAGATTACTACCTTTGAGATCCTACTTTTTAGTTTAACTCCTAGCTCCCTAAATTCAGCTTGTAGGGATTCATTCTGTTTTTCCCTATATCGTTGGTGTCTATATGCACCATGACAGCTGGCTGTTCACCCTCCCCCCTCCAGAATGTCCTGCAGCCCCTCAGAGACATCCTTGACCATTGCACCAGAGAGACAACATATCATCCTAGAATCCCGTTTGCGTTTGCAGAAACGCCCTTCTATTTTCCTTACAGTTGAGTCCCCTACCCCTATCCCTGTGCCACTCTTTCTCCTGCCCTCCTGTGCAGCAGAACAAGCCACAGTGCCATGAACCTAGCTGCTGGCACCTTCCCCTGGTGAGCCATCTCCCCCAACGGTATCCAAAACGGTACATTTGTTTTGGAGGGAGATGACCACAGGGGACCCCCGCACTGCCTTCCTACTCTTCCTCTGTCTGGTGATCACCCGTTCTCTATCTCCTTCAGTAATTTTTATCTGCAGTGTGACCAACTCACTGAACATGCTATCCACAACTTCCTCAGCATCATGGATATTTGTTATGTTCTATATTTGATGGACAGATTTAAATCCAAGGTTTTCAGTTTTCTGTAATGTGTGTTCAAGTAGCCAGGGCCTGGTCCTGAATAATATGCTGGATTGTTTGATTGAGAGGGGATTAATGAATGGACAGTATTGGCTCCTGAATGTTTCTGACTGATGCTCATTCACTGTTGCTGCTGAAGGTTTCCCTTCACTGAGATTCCAGTCTGTTGAGGCCAGTGGTGGCAGAATGGAGCAATTTACAAAAATAGATTTTCAAAATTGTATCTTCGATGATTCAAGAAAATGTTAAACCAAGGAGATTGAACTTCAGAAAGCAAAATGATAAGAAATTATCTGAGCTTCTTCGCAGTAACTCATGGATCCAGGAGATGAAATCACATTCACCCTCAGTCTTTGATAATTAATTGTCAACGGGCGATGTACTGATTAAAGATTATCAATGAAGGTTATTGATTCTCCAACACGGCTGGGGAAATGAAAATCTGGGGAAAATGTTCAAAATGAAATGTCATCGCCATCAAACATTAACTCAGTTTCTCACTGCCAGACCTGCCGATTTCAAAGATCTACCTTCAGAAATCACACTGGGGATGGGCAGCCCAGCAGGAGAAAGTGACAGAGACCCCCTAATCCCGGGAGGGAGACCCTTTCACCTTGGGAAGGAGACCCCTGTTACGCTGGGAGGGAGATCTCCCCCTCAACCCAAGAGGGAGACTCAGCCCAGGAGGGAGACCTCCCTCACCCTGGGAGGAAACCCCTTCATCACAGGAGGGAGACCCTCTTATCCCAGCAAGAGACCTCCTTATCCCGGGAGGGAGACCCCCACATTCTGGAAGGAAGGGAGATCCCTTCAGCCCGGCAGAAACCCCCTCATCCATGGAGGGTGATCCGCTCATTCCAGCAGAGACTCAGTCATTCCGGCAGAGATTTCCTCATCCCGGGAGGAAGATCCCAGTATCCCAGCAGAGAGATCCCAGGGCTGATTCTCCCATCCCATGGCACTAATTTTTTAGCTAAGCGGGCTGGGAGAATCGAGCGGGAGGTGTGCATAGGTTTGCACCCACTAGTGGGGGCAGAGCCTAGGGGGCAATTGATGCGGGTGAGGGGTCCCGCTGCTATTCTACACTGGGATCAATGGAGACATGAGGGAAGCCAATGATCGAAGCAGGCTGGGGGCACTCTGTCAGAGGAGTTGGCTGGATGGTGGAGGGGGTTTGTGGGGAGGGTGGTGTCTGCCTGTGGGGACATCTGCACTGGGGGTTGGGAGGCTGGAGATCGGTGTGGCCTGGGATGGGGGAGGCGGGAATGGTCAGAAGTTGCGAGGGGGTGGTTAGGGAGGCAGAGTTGTGTGTGTTTGGGGGGGGGGGGGGGGGGGTTGGTCCCTGGCTGGCCGGCTGGCCAGTGATCGGGAGCTGTCAGTTTCAGATCCCTGGCCAGGAATAGGTCCCATCTTGTGTAATCTAACGATATTCACACTGGAGCCTCTGCAGTGCACAGAGTGTGGGAGATTCTAGTCTGAACTCCCACTGAAAAAAACAGCCTGAATTACTCCAGTTTTCCTGCAAATTCGACACTTAGGATTTTTTGGGGAGAATTTCACTCCCCCATTTCTATCGCCACTTTAGAGACAGATCCCTCGATCCCACCCCTTGCCCCGAGATCTGGAGCTTTCCCTCAGGCCGTGAGATCAGATTCTGTTCCACCCAATCGAATGGCTGACCACGGTGTTTATTGGTGTTAATATCCAGACCAGGGAGAGGCAAGAACCCAAATATTCCCACTTGTGACTGGAGCGAATCAGCCAATAATCAATAACAATCACCAATCAATCATCACATTGACCAAGGGGACCCCACTGGGAGACTTTCCCTTCTCCTGATCTTGTCAATGAGTGAACTTGCTGCCATTTCTATAAATCAAACAATTGGAGTTGTTAACACAGAGACAGGTTAATATTCCGAGTCCATCCCTAATCCTCACTGAAGTAGCAAAACAGTTAGCAGAACCAAACGGATGGAAAATTGCTCAATCTGTGTCTCTGAGACTGGGACCAAACTGTTGCCTCAGGAAGAAACTGTTTCTGAATTTACAGAGACTGAATCAACAGGTAGCCAGACAGGAGCTGGGCTTGATACAGTCTGGGAGCTCAGACACGGTCTGCTCTGGATCTGTCCCACACACGGTGAAGTCTGGGATTAGTCTGGCGCTGTTCACTCTACGGTCTGTCTCAGACGGGGTGGAGTCTGGGGTCTGGGTCCAGTCGGGACTCTGGGTGTCTGGCCTCTGTCTGGGTGCCTGGCCTCTGTCTGGGGGCGGTTCCCACTCTCTCTGCCTCACCTGTTTGCTCTCTCCCTGTCTCACCGCTAACTGGATCCGGTTTTTACAAATCGCAGGAGTGAAGAAGGGGATTAGAAGCGGCTCCTCCCGGGGGAGAGTGAAGCCGGAGCTCCGCATGATAAACTCGGTGTGTGTTTCATCTTACCGAGGACGAAAGTCTGGGAATAAAGCTCCGTCTAAACCATGTCTGCAAGCGGAGATGGCCAAAGGAGAGGAGAGCGAGAGAATCACCATTAATGTGGGTGGCACCAGGCATGAGACTTACCGGAGCACCCTGCAGACCCTGCCAGGGACCCGGCTGGCTGCCCTGACCGAGCCGGGAGCCCGGGGCAGCGGGCAGAGCCCGGACTCCTCCCGGAGCCTCTTCTTTGACCGGCACCCCGGTATCTTCGCCTATGTGCTGAACTATTACCGCACGGGGAAGCTGCACTGCCCGGCTGATGTGTGCGGACCCCTGTTCGAGGAAGAGTTAGCTTTCTGGGGGCTGGATGAGAGCGATGTGGAGCCCTGTTGCTGGGTGTCTTACCGGCAGCACCGAGAGGCGGAGGAGGCGCTGGAGACCTTCCAGCCCCCGGAGCCGGGAGAGGGGGAACCGGGGCTGGAAACCGAGCCCAGCCAGAGCCCTGTCCCCCGGGCACACTCACCCAGCCCGCGGCTCCTGCCAACTACTGGAGGAAGTGGCGACCCAGAATCTGGGCACTTTTCGAGGATCCCTACTCCTCCCGGGCAGCAAGGGTAAGGACAGGGTTAAACAGCCCATTTCCCTGAGAATTCCGGGTAAACAGACCACCATATCCCCCCCCCCCCCATGGGAATCCCCCCTCCATTCCCACCTCAAGAATTCCCCCCCCCCGAATCTCCCCCCCCCCCCCCCGAATCTCTCCCCCCCCCCCCCCCCCCCCCCCGAATCTCCCCCAGCTCCCCAGAATCCCCCCCTCCAGGAATCCATCCCATTTCCTCCCCCCGCCCCCCCCCCCCCCCCCGGAATCCACCCCATTTCCCCCCCCCCCCCACCCCCACCCACCCACCCACCCACCCAGGAATCCGTCCCATTTCTTCCCCCCCCCCACCCAGGAATCCGTCCCATTCGCCCCCCCCCCCACCCACCCAGGAATCCGTCCCATTTCTCTCCCCCCCCCCCCCCCCCCCCCCCAACCCAGGAATCCATCCCATTCTCTCCCCCCACCCACCCAGGAATCCGTCCCATTTCCCCCCCCCCCCCCCCCCCATCCCACCCATGAATCCGTCCCACCCCACCGGAATCCTCCCCATTCCCCCTCCACCCCACCGCACCGGAATCCACCCCATTCTCCCCCACCCCCACCGGAATCCGCTCCAACCCCACTTTTATTATTACAGCAATAGCTTGGAAATAATCAAGCTTATGGTCAAACCAAAACCATCTTTATATTGAAATAGATCCAACTAATGTATAGAAAGTCAGGCTTTGTGGATTCAGATGCCTGTTGAATCAACAAATGTTCTGTGCAGCTCTGGCCTGAAGCAAGGACTATCTGAAATATATTTAAAATTAAAGGCTGATAACTATTGAATCTTAGCTGCAGTCTGGGAAGATCAGAGACTTGGATACTGAATAAATACACAGCCATTCCATATCAGAGCCAGGGAGTTCTGCCAGTTGTTTAGTATTACCTTGAGTTTTTAAACTACAATCCCACTGTTCAGAAGATTTATCCATCGGTTTGGTATCTATGGTTTAGAAGGGAGTCGTGAGCAAGATCAACACACAGACCCTCCTAGACATAGACACAGACACCCATCCGGGCAGACACAGACGTACACCCAGACAGACACACGAGGTGGCATGGTGGTTAGCACTGTTGCATCACAGCGCCAGGGACTCGGGTTTGATTCCCGGCATGGGTCACTGTCTGTGTGGAGTTTGCACGTTCTCCCCGGTTTCCTCCTACACTCCAAAGATGTTCAGGTTAGGTGCATTGGCCATGATAAATTCTCCCTCACTATACCCAAACAGGTACCGGAGTGGGGTGACTAGGGGATTTTCACAGTGACTTCATTGCAGAGTTAATGTAACCCTACTTGTAAGGCACAAACAGACACCTAGGCATATACACAGAGACACAGACAGGCACCCACATCCAGACAGACATGTCCAGACATACGCACACAGAGACATAGGCAGATATCTACCAAGACATCGTTTGATAAGGTTCACCATGGAAGGCTTGTGCAGAAAATGCAGATGTATGGGATTGAGGGTGATTTAGGTAATTGGATCAGGAATTGGCTAGCTGATAGGAGACAGAGGGTGGTGGTTGATGGTAAGTATTCGTCATGGAGTTCAGTTACAAGTGGTGTGCCTCAGGGATCTGTTTTGGGGCCACTGCTGTTTGTAATTTTTATAAATGATCTGGATGAGGGTATAGGTGGGTGGATTAGTAAATTTGCTGATGACACCAAAGTCGGAGGTGTGGTAGATAGTGAGGAAGGGTGTCATAGTTTACAGGGAGACTTGGACAAGTTGCAGAGCTGGGCCGAGAGGTGGCGGATGGAGTTTAATGCGGAGAAGTGTGAGGTAATTCACTTTGGCAGGAATAACAGATGTGTAGAGTATAGGGCTAACGGGAGGACTCTGAATAGTGTGGATGAGCAGAGGGATCTAGGTGTATGTGTACATAGATCCCTGAAAGTTGGGAATCAAGTAGATAGGGTTGTTAGGAAGGCATACGGTGTCTTGGCGGTTATTGGTAGGGGGATTGAATTTAGGAGCCGCAGCGTCATGTTGCAACTGTACAAAACTCTGGTGCGGCCGCAGTTGGAGTATTGTGTGCAGTTCTGGTCCCCACGTTATAGGAAGGATGTGGAGGCTTTGGAGAGGATGCAGAGGAGGTTTACCAGGATGTTGCCTGGTATGGAGGGGAGGTCCTATGAGGAGAGACTGAGGGATTTGAGGTTGTTTTCATTAGAAAGAAGGCGGCTAAGAGGGGACCTTATTGAAACATATAAGATGATTAGAGGTTTAGATAGGGTGGACAGTGATAGCCTTTTTCCTCGGATGGAGAAAGCTAGCACGAGGGGGCATAGCTTTAAATTAAGGGGGGGGTAGTTATAGGACGGATGTCAGGGGTAGGTTCTTTACCCAGAGGGTGGTGAGGGATTGGAATGCCCTGCCTGCTGCGGTTGTAAATGCGCCTAGTTTGGGGGCGTTTAAGAGATCCGTGGATAGGTTTATGGATGGAAAGGGATTGGTTTAGGTTAGAGGGTCATTGCTTTTTAACTGGTCGGCGCAACGTCGTGGGCCGAAGGGCCTGTTCTGCACTGTAATGTTCTATGTTCTATGTTAAGACATTGAGACAGACACACACACACACACACACCCAAACAGACACACACACCCATGCAGACATACAAAAAGTGTCACAGATTGACATCAGCACAGACATAGCCACAAACAGACACACACACATAGCCATTCACAAACATAGACACGTGGATATAAGTTCCTGGCATGGATAGAGGATTGGTTGACTGGCAGAAGGCAGAGAGTGGGGATAAAGGGGTCTTTTTCAAGATGGCAGTCAGTGACTGGTGGTGTGCTTCAGGGATCAGTATTGGAACCACAACTTCTCACAATATGCATGAATGAGTTGGAGGAAGGAACTGGAGGCACTATTGCTAAGTTTGCAGATGAAACAAAGATATGTAGAGGGACAGGTAGTACTGAGGAAGCAGGGAGGCTGCAGAAGGACTTGGACAGGTTTGGAGAGTGGACAAAGAAGTGGCAAATGGAATACAATGTGGAAAAATGTGAGGTTATGCACTTTGGAAGGAGGAATGGAGGCACAGACTATTTTCTAAATGGGGAAAATGCTCAGGAAATCAAACACAAAGGGACACGGGAGTCCGTGTTCAAGATTCTGTTCAGTTGGCAGTTAGGAAGGCATACGCAGTATTAGCTTTCATGTCAGGAGGGCTAGAATACAAAAGCAGGGATGTATTTCTGAGGCTCTATAAGGATCTGGTCAGACCCCATTTGGAGTATTGAGAGAGTTTGGGGCCCCGTATAGAACCATAGAAAATTACAGCTCAGAAATAGGCCTTTTGGCCCTTCTTGCCTGTGCCGAACCGTATCGAAGGAAGTATGTGCTGGCCTTGGAAAGGATCCAGAGGAGGTTCATAAGAATGATCCCTGGAATGAAGAGCTTGTCGTATGAGGAACGGTTGAGGACTCTTGGCGTTTAGAAGGATGAGGGGAGATCTTATTGAAACTTACAGGAAACTGCGATGTCTGGATCGAGTGGATGTGGAGAGGAGGTTACCACTAGTAGGAAAAACAAGAACCAGTGGGCACAACCGCAGGCTAAAGGAACGATCCTTTAAAACAGAGATGAGGAGGAATTCCTTCAGCCAGAGTGTGGTGAATCTGTGGAACTCTTTGCCGCAGAAGGCTGTGGAGGCCAGGTCATTGTCTGTCTTTACGACAGAGATAGATAGGTTCTAGATAAGAGGATCAGGGGTTATGGAGAAAAGGCAGGAGAATGGGGATGAGAAAAATATCAGCCATCTTTGAATGGTGGAACAGACTTGATGGGCTGAGTGGCCTAATTCCACTCATGTCTTATGGTCTTATAGTAAAAGTCTCAGAACACCAGGTTAAAGTGCAACAGGTTTATTTGGTAGCACGAGCTTTCAGAGTGTCACTCCTTCGTCCGGTGAGTCAATTATGGTCTTACAGACAGACATAAACACAGACATCCAGTCATGATATCGATACAAAAGTGCACACATTAGCATACTGATATAAACATAAACTCTTTAATATTGGGATGTAAATGGAGATAGGAACAAAATTGTAAATCTGTGCAGCTGTTTGCTGGGAGCAGTCTCCCTCGTTCCTCAAAGCTTCATCATAACCTCTGTCTGTGAAGATGACCAGACATCATTGAGCCTGAGGATAAAATGGTGAAACATTAACTGACCCAGAGAACATTAACAATGGTACAAAGCTGTCCAATAATAATTCTACTTTGAGACATGAACACATGTTCACCAGACATGTTTTTAATTAAGATTTAGTTTGAAATTGATTATTGAAGAGGTGAAAATATAATGAAAGAAATGTTCAGTCTGATTTTGAAAATTCTCTGTATTTTGAACGTGCTTTGCTTTGAGAGCAGCTGTGACATCACAAGTGGTCAGTTCACTGTGTCCGTGAATGCAGATGGTGTTCGGCAGGGATCGGTGCTGGGTCTCTTACTGTGTGTGGTGTACATTAATGACAGTAAGAAGTCTGACAACACCAGGTTTAAGTCCAACCGATTTATTTGATAGTAAACTCTCAAGCTTTCGAGGTGCCCCTCTTCGTCAGGTGAATGAAGAGTTCTGAGGCCAGAACCCTTGGACTTAAACCTGGTGTTGTCAGACTTCTTACTGTGTTTACCCCAGTCCAACGCCGGCATCTCCACATCATGTACATTAATGATCCAGATGTGAATGTGGGGGTATGACCAGTAAGTTCACAATTGACATGCAAATTGGTGGTGTGATAAATAGTGAGGAGGAAAACATTAGATTACAGGATGATATAGACAGACTGGTCGATGGATAGAGCAGTGGCAAATGGAATTTAACCCTGAAAAGTGTGAGGTGATGCATTTTGGGCAAAGGGAGTACAGAATGAACAGTAAGATACCAGGAAGTACAGAGCACCAGGGGGACCTCGGGTTCATGTCCAAAGATCCTTGCATGTAGCAGGATCGGCAGATACAAGAAGGTTTTCATCTTAGGACAGGTTGATAAGTTGGTTAAGAAGGCATATGGGACACTTGCCTTTATTAGCTGAGGCATAGAGTGTGACTTCATAAAATATAGGAGAGCATCAGGCCATTTGGCCCAACAAGTCTGCTCCGTCACTCAATCATGGCTGACATGCTGTAAACCTCTATATGCTCCTCATCCCTATTTTTCTGCCTTCTCATAACCCTTCAGCCCATTACCAATTAAAAATCTATCTAACTCCTCTTAAATTTACTCTGTCCCAGCATCCACCGTACTTTAGCGTAGTGAATTCCACAGACTCACAACCCTTTGGGAGAAGTAGTTTCTCCTCAGCTCTGTTTTAAATTTGCTGCCCCTTATCCTAAGACTATGACCTCTCACCCTAGAATGCCTCACCAGCAGAAACATTCACTCCACGTCTACTTTATCCGTACCTTTGATCATCTTGTATACCTCAATTTGATCTCACCTCATTCTTCTAAATTCCAGAGAGTATCGGCCTGAACTGTTTGATTTCTCTTCATACGATAAACGCCTCTTCTCTGGAATCAATCTAGTGAACCTCCTCTGAACTGCCTCCAATACCACTGCATCTTTCCTTAAATGCAGAGACCAAAACTCTGCAGAATACTCCAGCTGTGGCCTCACCACTGCCTTGTGTAGTTGCAACAGTACTTCCTTACCTCTATATCCTATTCCTTCAGCTATAAATGCCAACATTCTATTCACTTTCTTTATTATCTGCTGTATCTGCATGCTAGTTTTCTGTGACTCATGAACGAGATCCCTCTGCACCGGAGCACCCCGAAGTCTCTCCCCATTTAGATAATTTGCTTTCCTATTTTTCCAACCAAAATGCATGAGCTGATACTTATCCACATTAAACTTCATCTGCCACATTTTGACCCATTCTCCAAACCTATCTATATCCATTTGTAAGGTTCTTATTTCCTCATTGCAACTTACTGTCCTGCCTAGTTTTGTGTCATCTGCAAATTTGGTTATAGAACCTTCTATCCCTGTATCCAAGTCATTGATATAGATTATAAATGAGAGCAGAGAGATTATGATGGAGCTGTGTAAAATATCAGCCACAGCTGAAGTACCGTGTGCAATCCTGGTCATCACAAGAACGTAAAAACTAGGAGCAGGAGTAGATCTTCTGGCCCTTCCAGCTTGCTCCACCATTCAATGAGATTATGGCTGATCATTTCATGGACTCAGCTCCATTTACCTACTCACTCAACATAAAATTTCTTTACTGTTTAAAAAATTATCTATCCTTGCCTTAAAAACATTCAATGAGGTAGCTTCAGCTGCTTCACTGGGCAGGGAATTCCACAGTTTCACAACCCTTTGTGTGAAGAAGTTCCTCCTCAACTCAGTCCTAAATCTGCTTCCCCTTATTTTGAGGCCATGCCCCCTAGTTCTAGTTTCACCTGCTTCTATCTTATATGTTTCTATAAGATCCCCCCTCATTCTTCTGAATTTCAATGAGTTAGCCCCAATTACTCAATCCTGCCTCATAAGCCAACTCTCTCAACTCCAGAATTAATCTTGTGAATCTCCTCTGTACCTCCTCCAGTGCCAGTATATTGTTTCCCAAGTAAGGAAACAAAGACTGTACACAGTACTCCAGGTGTGGCATCACCAGCACCTTATACAGCTGTAACAGAATCTCGCTGTTTTTAGACTCCATCCTTCTAGTGATGAGGGAAAAATTCCATTTTGCCTCCTCAATTACCTGCTGCACCTGCAAACCACCTGCTTGAGATTCCTGCACAAGGACACCCAGGTCCCTCTGCACAGCAGCATGCTGCAATTTTTACCACCATTTAAATAATAGTCAGTTTTGCTTTTATTCCTACCAAAATGGATGACCTCTCATTTACCAACATTGTACTCCATTTGCCAAATCCTCTCCCACTCACTTAGACTATCTATATCTCTTTGCACACTTTCAGCATCCTCTGCACACTTTGCCCTGCCACTCATCTTAGTGCCAACTGTGAATTTTGACACACTACACTTGGTCCCCAACTCCAAATCATCTATGTAAATTGTAAACAACTGCGGTCCCAACGCTGATCCCTGAGGCACTCCACTAGTCACTGATCGCCAATCACATTTTAGGAGAGGAGATACACCAGGAGGTGATCTGGGCTGGAGGAGAGGGTTTGAAGAGAAGCTGGTTAGGCTGGGGTTGTTTTCCTTAGAGCAGAAAAGACTGAGTGCGGACCTGATCGAGGTGTACAAAATTATGAGGGACATCTGGATAGGAAGGAGCTGCTCCCACGGTAGAGGGGTCAATAACAAAGGGCAGAGATTTCGGTGAGGAGCAGAAAGGAAATTAGGTGGGCATTTGAGAAAAATGGTCTCACCCAGAAGGCAGTGGGGACCTGGAATTCGCTGCTTGAAAGAGGGTAGAGGTGGGAATCCTCAACATTTAAGAAGCATTGAGATGAGTGTGTGAAAACCCATTGGGCACAAGGCTTGAGGCCAGGAGCTGGAAAATGAGATTAAAATAGATGTTAGTTAATGGTCAGCACGGTCACAATGGGCTAAAGGGCCTCTTTCTGTGCTGTATGACCATATGTTGACACTTTTTGTTTGTCATTAGACAAGGAAATATTGGCAGCTGTTTTATTAAGGATTCTATGAGCCTGTACAGAAGGGTCTCTTATTGTACCTACGGCTAACAGGACAAGCACCTCATTGAGGCAAAATAAGATGAGGTTTCTAAAAGATGGACACAGATCACATGCAGAGGAGCTTGAGGCAGGAGGACCAGATTCATAGTCAAAGAGGAAGACATTTGCAAGCAGGTGGAGAGGTGGTAGCCATCCCTTGACTGTCACTGGACCAAAATCCTGGAACACCCTCCCTAACAGCACTGTGGGTGTACCTACACCTCAGTGACTTGCAGCGGTTCAGGAAGGGAGCTCACCACGACCTTCTCCAGGGCGACTAGGAATGGGCAACAAATGACAAGCTGGTCTGTAATGCCTACATCCAATGAAAGAATTCGAAATGATAGACTGGAGGACACTTTAGGAGGAGGGAAATGTGGAGAACATGAAAACTGAAAGCCATTCAGTATCTACCAGATATGTAGGGCTGGGAAGGGTTTTTAAAGTCTGGTGAGACTTGCGTGAGAAAGATCTGTAAATGAGATAAGATGAAGAAAAATGGTCATTGCAGCATCATTTTGAGGGATGCCTACTCACAAATAGTGATTGGGGAAGTGATGTATTATTGTTGACAGCACTGAGTCATATTGGAAAATATGTGCAAGATGTTCCCTTCATCAAGATCATAAACATCATAGGAACTAGGAGCTACAATTCAATTTAGGCCAATCAGCCCCTCAGGCCTGCCCTGCCATTCAATACTATCACAGCTGATCTCATCTCAGCCTCACTCCCCTTTCTGGCCTGTTCACCATGACCCTTCAAACCCATTACTAACTAAAACTCTGTCTGTCTCTGCTTTAAATTTACTCAATGTCCCAGCATCAATCACCCTGGGGGAATGAATTCCACAGATTCACAACCTTCTGAGAGAAGTAATCTCTCCTCGTCTGTTTTAAATCTGCTACCCCATAATTTGAATCTAGTGTCAGGGGCGTTAACAGGGTAAATATGTGGGGTTACAGGAATAGGTTCAGGGTGGGACTGTGGTTAGTGAAGACTCAGTGGACTGAAGGGCCTCCTTCTGCACTGTAGGGATTCTATTCCTAACTCTGGCCTCTTGTTCTAGATTGCCCCACGAGAGGAAACATCCTGTCCACAACTACTTTCTCAGTTCTCTTTGTCATCTTGTGCACCTCAATTAGGTTTTCTCATTCCCCAGGATGTATCAGCCTAAACTGCCCAATCCCTCTTCGCAAGACGAACCTCTCATTTCTGGAATCAATCTAGTGAACCTCCTCTGAGCCGTCTCCAAAGTAGCTACATCCCTCCTCCAGTAAGGAGACCAAAACTGTGCACAGTATTCTAAATGTGATCTCATTAATGCTTTGCACAGTAGCAGCAACACTTCACCATTTTTATATTCTATTCCTTTAGTACAAAGGCTCTGGATAAGGATGGAAAGCTGGTCAGAATGGTTCATTATGTCATCGGATTCTGCTCCTGTGATACAACTGCTGCAGATTTCACTGTACAAATTGTTCCAAACAATAATAATATAAGGTAATCCAGCAGATATTAAACATAATACACATTCCTACTGGTATGGGATTATTTGGTTCCCAGTGGCACATTTAGCAACTTTGAAAAGTATTTCACCTCCTGAGTGAGCTTAATCTTTCAGTAAACAGCAGGGTCATAGGGCATTCCAGCAGGCTGCTGACTGGCCACTGCAACCATGAGTTAGAGAGGGGAAGTGGTCAGGGGTCCAGCAGGCTCTCCCCCCACCCCCACCCATTGTCTTCACAAAGTGACCCTATTTTCAGGCTGCTCTATGGGATAAACAAAGCAGCATGTGACAATGTGGTTGTGGTTGTGTTCACCAGGGAGAGGCACCTCACTGCTCTGCTTGTTGTGCTGATCTGAAATAAACAATTTACTAATTGGATCTCAACATCCAGCAATTAACAGAACTCAAATCCTGCTGGCTCCCAACTCCCCTGGTTCATACCAATAGAGGCCACTCGGCCCCTCTATCCTGCTCTGCTATTCAATAAAATCAGCACTGATCTGATTGTAACCTCAGCCCCACATTCCTGCCCACTCCCAACAATCTTTCACCGTTTCTCCCCCCCACCCCCCCTTGAAAATCAAGCATCTACCTCACTCTGCCTTAAAAATCTTCAAAGACTCTCTGCTTCCACTGCCTTTTGGGGAAGAGAGTTCCAGAGACTTGCCACCCACTGAGAGATAAACATTCTCCTCATCTCTGTTTAAACAGTGCTCCTGGTTCTAGATTCTCCAATAAGAGGAAACATCCTCTCCACATCCACCCTGTTTTCTCTTTCACTCCACAGGTGCGTCGTTCCATCTTGTTGTCTAACAAAGGGCATACACGCGGTGGGTCGTGCGTGGGCTGCTCTTGGTTGTTTCAAGAGTAGCCTAGTACTTCGCGTCATTTGTGTATGCTTAAAACTGGACCAGCAGATGGGCACCACGACAGCTCAGTGACTATCACTGTTAGCTGTGCAGATACATGGATTTGGGCCAGTATCTGTGGGAGTTTGTGCATTCTCCCTGTGGTTGCGTGGGTTTCCTCCCACACCCCAAAGATGTGCTCTTAGGCTGATCGGGGTAACAAATTGTCCCTAAATTATTCTCCCCTTAATCTGGTTTCCAATGGGGGTACCATAAGCATAGACATGGGTCAAGGGTGGAGGAGGAAAAGCACGTTGTTAAGATGGTGGCGCGGGCTCGTTGGGCCGCAGGGCCTGTTGCCCGTGCTGTGTTGTTGTTTGTTCTTTGTCAACACCCCTCAGCATCTTATATCTTTTAATCAAGTTCCCCCCAGTGGATACAAGTCTAGCCTGTCCGACTTTTCCTCATTAGATAATGCAACCATTCCAGGTATTAGTCTAGAAAGCATTCTCCTAATTACTTGCTGCACCTGTATGCTAGCTTTTTGTGATTCATGCACTAGGTCACCCAGGTCCCTCTGCACCTCAGAGGCAAAATCTTCCAGCTGTTCATGCCGGTGGGACCTTCCAGTCCCGCAGCTGGCTTGCCCCTGCCACAGGTTTCCCGGAAGCAAGGAGTACATTCAATGGGAAATCCCATTACTTATGGTGGAACACAAGGGACCTGCCGCTGGAAAATGCACTGTGATGGGTGGGGGGGGGGGTTCAGAAAATCTCTCCCCAACCTCTCATTTGGATAAGAAGCTTCTTTATTCTTCTAGTCAAAATGGACAGTTTCACATTTGCCCACATTGTTCTCCGTTTCCAGATTTTTGCCCACTCACTTAAACTGTCTATATCCCTTTGTAGCTTCCTTATGTCCCCTTCAGAACAAGGAACAAAGAAAATTACAGCACAGGAACTGGCCCTTTGGCCCTCCAAGCCTGCACCGGCCATGCTGTCCGACTTAACTAAAACCCCCTACCCTTTGGGGGACCATATCCCTCTATTCCCATTCTATTCATGTATTTGTCAAGACACCCCTTAAAAGCCACTACCGTATCCACTTTCATTACCTCCCCCAACAACACGTTCCAGGCACCCACCACCCTCTCTGTATAAAATCTGCCTCGTACATCTCTTTTAAACCTTGCCCCTCACACCTTAAACCTGTGCCCCCTAGTCATTGACTCTTCCATCCTGGGAAAAAGCTTCTGACTATCCACTCTGTCCATGCCTCTCGTAATCTTGTAGATTTCTATCAGGTCTCCCCTCAACCTCTGCTCCAGTGAGAACAAACCAAGTTTCTCCAACCTCTCCTCATAGCTAATGCCCTCCGTACCAGGCAACATCCTGGTAAATCTTTTCTGTAACCCTCTCCAAAGCCTCCACATCCTTCTGGTAGTGTGGGCGACCAGAATTGAACACTATATTCCAAGTGCGGCCTAACTAAGGTTCTATAAAGCTGCAACACGACTTGCCAATTTTTAAACTCAGTGCTCCGGCCAATGAAGGCAAGCATGCCGTACACCTTCTTGACTACCTTCTCCACCTGCATTGCCACTTTCACTGACTTTCCTATCAATCTTCATGTCATTATCAAATCATAGCAAACCTACCTTCAGTCCCTTCATGCAAGATATTTGTATAAGTTGTAAAATGTTTAGGTCCCAGCATTGATCCCTGTGGCACATCAATCCTAACTTCCTGCCAACCAGAAAAAGGTTCATTTACACTTCCTCTCTGTTTCCTGTCAGCGAGCCAATCTTCAATCCATGCCAGTATGTTACCCCCGACACCATGAGCTTTTATTTCCTACAAGAACTTCTGATGTGGCACCTTATCAAGTTCCTTTTGAAAATCTAAATACGGTGCATTCACTGGTTCCCCTTTCTCCGTGGCACATATCACTTAGAGTCATAGAGGTTTACATTTTGGAAACAGGTTTTTTGGCCCAACTTGTCCAAGCTGCCCATTGAGCTAGACTCAATTGCCCATATTTGGCCCATATCCCTCGATACCTATCTTACTATATAACTGTCTAAATGCTTTTTAAAAGACAAAATTGTCTTTTGCCTCTACTACTACTTCTGGCAGCTTGTTCCAAACACTCACCACCCTATATAAGAAAAATTGCCCCTCTGGACCCTTTAGTATCTCTCCCCTCTCACCTTAAACCTATGCCCTCTAAGTTTAGACCCCCCTACCTTTGGAAAAAGGCATTGATGATGTACCTTATCTATGCCCCTCATTATTTTATAGACCTCTATAAGATTGCCCCTAAGCCTCCTACACTCCAGAGAAAAAAGTCCCAGTCTATCCAGCCTTTCCTTATAACAAGCCATCAAGCCCCAGTAGCATCCTAGTAAATCTTTTCTGCCCACTTTCTAGTTTAATAATATCTTTTCTATAATAGGGTGACCAGAATTGCACACAGTATTCCAAGTGTGGCCTTACCAATGTCTTGTATAACTTCAACAAGCTGTACAACTCCTGTATTCAATGTTCTGACTGATGAAACCAAGCATGCCAAACGCCTTCTTCACCACTCTGTCCACCTGTGACTCTACCTTCAAGGAGCTATGAACCTGTACCCCTAACTCTTTGTTCTATAACTCTCCCCAGTGCCCTACCATTATCTGAGTGAGTCCTGCCCTGGTTCAATCTATCAAAATGCATTAGCTCACATTTATCTAAATTAAACTCCATCTGCCATTCATCAGCCCACTGGCCCAATTGATCAAGATCCCATTGCAATCCAAGATAATTTTCTTCACTGTTCACTATGCCACCAATCTTGGTGTAATCTGCAAATTTACTAACCATGCCTCCTAAATTCTCATCCAAATCATTCGTATAAATGATAAATAACAGTGGACCCAGCACTGATCCCTGAGGCACACCACTGGTCACAGACCTCCAGTTTGAAAAACTCTACAACCACCCTCTGGCTTCTGCCATTGAGCCAATTTTGTATCCAATTGGCTACCTCACCCTGGGTCTCATGAGATTTAATCTTATGCAACAACCTACTATGCGACACCTTATGAAAGATCTTGCTAAAGTCCATGTAGACAACGTCAACTGCACTGCCTTCATCTATCTTCTTGGTTACCCCTTCAAAAAAGTCAATCAAATTTGTGAGACGTGATTTTCCACTCTCAAAGCCATGCTGACTGTCTTTAATCAGTCCTTGCATCTCTAAATACCTGTAGATCCTGTCTCTCAGAATACCTTCCAATACCTTACTCACTCCAGATGTGAGGCTCACCAGCCTGTAGTTCCCAGGCTTTTCCCTGCAGCCCTTCTTAAACAAAGGCACTACATTTGCCACTCTCCAATCTTCAGACACCTCACCGTGACTATCGATGATTCAAGTATCTCCGACAGGGAGCCCGCAATTTCCTCCCTAGCTTCCCACAATGTCCTGGCTTACACTTCATCAGGTCCTGGGGATTTATGTACTTTGATGCGCTTAGTCTTCCAGCATCACCTCCTCTGTAATATGTACACTCCTCAAGACATCACTGTTTATTTTCCCAAGTTCCCTAACATCACCTGGGCAGGCCCGGGACTGATGTCCTAGGGGAAGTGTTGGCTAGAGCGGTTGAGGAGGATTTAAACTAATACGCCAGGGGGGTTGGGAACCTATGCAAGGAGTCCGAGAAGGAGGGAGCAAGGACAAAACGTGGGGAGAGTGTTCCAAATACATCAAAAATCAGGAAAAACATTAAAAGGAAGGAGAACTCAGGAGATGTTATTAATGGAAGTGTTAGAATTCAAAAAGAAGGTACAAAAACTAGAATAAGGGCATTTTATCTAAATGCTCGTAGCATTTGAACAAGGCAAATAATCTGACGGCACAAATCATTGCAAACGAGTATGATTTGGTGGTTATTTCAAAGACACGGTTTCAGGATGGTCACAACTGGGAGTTAAATATCCAGGAGTATCGGACTGTTCGGAGGGAGCGACAGGAAGGTAAGGGAGGTGGTGTAGTTCTGATATTTAAGGATGATATCAGGGAGGTAGTGAGAGATGATATAGGTTCTATGGAAAAAAAGGTTGAATCCATTTGGGTGGAAATTAGAAAAAGTAAGGAGAAAAAGTCACTGATAGGCGTAGTCTGTAGGCCACCAAATAATAACATCACGGTGGGGTGAGAAATAAACAAAGAATAACTGATGCATGTAAAAATGGTACAGCAATTATCATGGGGGATTTTAATCTACATGTCAATTGGTCAAACCAGGTCAGTCAAGGCAGCTTTGAGGAGGAGTTCATAGAATGTATCCGTGATAGCTTCCTTGAATAGTATGTAATGGAACTGACAAGCGAGCAAGCTATCCTAGATCTGGTCCTGTGTAATGAGGCAGGAATAATTAGTGACCTTGCAGTTAGGGATCTCAGAAGAAGCGATCACAGTATGGTTGAATTTAAAATACAGATGGAGTGTGAGAAAGTAAAATCCAATCCCAGTGTCTGGAGCTTAAACAAAGGAGACTATAAAGGATGAGGGAGGAGTTGGCTAAGGTGGACTGGGAGCAAAACCTTAATGGTGGGACAATTGAGGAACAGTGGAGGATTTTCAAAGTGATCTTTCACAATGCTCAGCAAAAGTATATACCAGTGATAAGGAAGGACTGTAGAAAAAGAGATAATCAGCCATGGATATCGAAGGAAATAAAGGAGGGTATCAAATTGAAAGAAAATGCATACAAAATGGCAAAGACTAGTGCGAACCTAGAGGATCGGGAAATCTTTAAAGGTCAGCAGAAAACCACGATAAAAGCTATAAGAAAAGTACGATGGATTACGAGAGTAAACTAGCTCAGAATATAAAAACAGATAGCAAAAGGTTCTGCAAATATATAAAACAAAAAACAGTGGCAAAAGTAAACATTGGTTCTTTAGAGGATGAGAAGGGGGATGTAATAACTGGAAATGAGAAAATGGCTGAGGCATTGAACAGGTATTTTGTGTCGGTCTTCACAGTGGAAGACACAAATAACATGCCAAAAATTGATGACAGGAAATCTGTGGCAGGTGAGAACCTAGAATCTATCATTATCATGAAAGAGGTAGTGTTGGGCAAGTTAATGGGGGGGGGGGGCTAAAGGTAAACAAGTCTCCTGGCCCTGATGGAATGAATCCCAAGGTACTAAAAGAGATGGCGGGGGAAATAGCAAATGCACTGGTGATAATTTACCAAAATTTACTGGCCTCTGGGGTGTTTCCCACAGATTGGAAAACAGCAAATGTGACACCACTGTTTAAAAAAAGGAAGTAGACAAAAGGCAGATAACTATAGGTCGGTTAGCTTAACTTCTGTAGTAGGGAAAATGCTTGAACCTCTCATCAAGGAAGAAATAACGAGACATTTGGATATAAATTGTCCCATTGGTAAGACGCAGCATGGGTTCATGAAGGGCAGGTCATGTTTGACTAATTTGGTGAAATTCTTTGAGAACATTCCATGTGCAGTGGACAGTGGACAGTGGGGAACCTGTGGATGTGGTGTATCTGGATTGACAGAAGGCATTTGACAAGGTGCCGCACCAAAGATTGCTGCGTAAGATAAAGGTGCGCAGTGTCATGGGTAATGTATTAACATGGATAGAGGATTGGTTAACTAACAGAAAGCAAAGAGTGGGGGCAAATGGGTGTTTTTCTGGTTGGTGATCAGTGACTAGTGGTGTGCCTCAGGGATCAGTGTTGGGATCACAATTGTTTACAATTTATATAGATGATTTGGAGTTGGATCAAGTGTAGTGTGTCAAAATTCACAGATGACACTAAGATGGGTGGAAGAGCAAAGTGTGCCGAGGATGCTGAAAATCCGCGATATAGATATAGATAGTCTAAGTGAATGAACGAGGGTCTGGCAGATGGAGTACAATGTTGGTAAATGTGAGGTCGTACATTTTGGTAGGAATAACCGCAAAATGGACTATTATTTAAATGATAAAAAATTGCAGCATGCTGCTGTGCAGAGGGATCTGGATGTCCTTGTGCAGGAATCTCAAGGAGTTGGTTTGCAGATACAGCAGGTAATTAAGAAGGCAAATGAAATTTTGTCCTTCATTGCTAGAGGGATGGAGTTTAAAAACAGCGAGATTCTGTTGCAGCTGTATAAGGTGCTGATGAGGCCACACCTGGAGTTACTGTGTACAGTTTTGGTCTCCTTATTTGAGAAAGGATATACTGGCACTGGAGAGGGTGCAGAGGAGATTCACTAGGTTGATTCTGGAGTTGAGAGGGTTGGCTTATGAGGAGAGACTGAGTAGACTGGGGCTATACTCATTGGAATTCAGAAGAATGAGGGGAGATCTTATAGAAACGTATAAGATTATGAAGGGAATAGATAAGATAGAAGCAGGGAAGTTGTTTCCACTGGTGGGTGAAACTAGAACGGTGGGAGCATAGCCTCAAAATAAGGGGAAGCAGATTTAGGACTGAGTTGAGGAGGAACTTCTTCACACAAAGGGTTGTGAATCTGTGGAACTCCTGCCCAGTGAAGCAGTTGAGGCTCCCTCATTGAATGTTTTTAAGGCAAGGATAAGTGCAACTTTGAACAGTAAAGGAATTAAGGGTTATGGTGAGCGGGCGGGTAAGTGGAGCTGAGTCCACAAAAAGATCAGCCATGATCTTATTGAGTGGCGGAGCAGGCTCGAGGGGAAGATGGCCGACTGCTGCTCCTAGTTTTTATCTTCTTATGGCACAGAGAGGTCCGGGAGGCCAGCGATAAGGGGTGAGGGGGTGGCAGTCAGAAGACCAGCAATGTGGGATTTTGGGGAGCTGGCCAGCGATTGGAGGCTGGCTATGAGGTGGGGCTACTGCTCAGACAGATTGGTGTATGCACAGAGACCCATTCATGTTATGCTCGAGCCTCTCCAGTGGGAATAGGCCATGGCCCCAGTTTTCCACAGTGAATCTCACTCAGACCCTCTGTGATACGCTGAGTGTCAGAGATTCATTCTGGAAATCACGCTAAAAACTCGGTGGGATTTACTCCCATTTTCCCACACGTTAGGGACTTAGAATTTTCTAGAATATTTGAAGCAAAGCCAAGGATTTAGAGAGAAAAACTTAAATGATGAGCATCCATGTGGCAGAGTCTGTCAATCAGTTTTCAGCTTCCTCAAAGCCTGTTGAACCTGAATGGAACGAGTTAGGTTCGATGCCAAGGGACTGCCAAAGAAGAAGATACATGTCTGTCTGTGCGTGCGTGTGCCTGTGTGTGTGAATGCATGTGTCTGTACATACTTAGGGCGAGGCAGTAGCTTTGTAGTATTATCATTTGATGATTAATCCAGAAACTCAGCTAATGTTCTGGGGACCCGGGTTCAAATCCCACCAAGGCAGATGATGGAATTTGAACTCAATAAAAATATTTGGAATTAAGAATCTGCTAATGGCCATGAAACCATTGTCGATTGCCAGAAGACCCTATCTGGTTCACTAATGTCCTGTAGGAAAGGAAATCTGCTGACCTTACCTGGTCTGGCCTACATGTGACTCCAGAGCCACAGCAATGTGGTTGACTTTCAACTGCCCGCCAAGGACAAGGATGAATGGGCAGTAAATGCCGTGGAGTGGAAATGCCAGCGTTGGACTGAGGTAAACACAGTAAGAAGCCTCACAACAGCAGGTTAAAGCCCAATAGAAACCTGCTGGACAATATGTACAGGCTGGCCAGCGATGCCCATGTCCCATGCATTAATAAAAAATTTAGCGGTAAATGTATGGAAGAACCTGCATGTGTGTGTTTGTCTATGTGCATTGTGTGTGTTTGCATGCCGAAATGTGGATGTATATATGAATGCATGTGTCCATGTGAATATTTGCACACACACGTGTAGTTGTATGTGTGTGTTTGCTTAATGTTCAACAGTCACGAGTGTTTGAAGAATATGTTGTGAGGAGCGTGCACACTAATTAATAAGTTTAATAACTTGCAGTAGAAAAATCTAATTTGACATTTAAAAATGATTTTATTTAGGCAAATAGTCTTGAATCATTCCTGACCCTTGATTTTGGATTTGATTTTCCTCAAACCGTTCAGTCTAAGACAGAGAAACTGCTTTGTTAATGTCACTGGGGACACTGCAACCACAAGGACCTGATCCAGACTGAAATTGGCAGGCTGGGGGCTGGGCAGTGGGATGGTAAATCCACTTGTTTCCCACTGCTTGCTGAAGTCTGGGTCTGAGGCTTTCCAGTCAGGTGATCCTGAGCTATACAAGTAATCTAGATACGATCCATAGAGATACCAAAAGACAGAACTGTACCAAGCTAGTCACACAGACCCCCACCCACTATGGCAAGGTCTGCAAGACATAACAGGCTACAAGATGAAGGCACGAAAAATCACCGGCTCCAAGGCCTGTCTCCCCAGTGAGCTCAATGCATTCTATGCCTGTTTTGTGCGAGAGGCCGTGAGAGCATGCCCTCCGTTCTGGATGAACCTGTATCTGGAGTCACCATTGTAGATGGCAGAGCAGCAATGGGAAAGTCAACCATGGAAAGTGACTGATGGGGTACCCAGATGAGCACTCCGATCCTGTGCGGATCAATTAGCGGGGGTATTCACAAACATCTTTAACCTCTCCTTACACCAACCTGGGGTCCCTATCTCTTCAAGAAGATGACCACCATCCCAGTACCAAAGAAAGGTGTGCCTTAATGACTACCGTCCAGTGGCTCTGACATTCATCATTATGAAGTGCTTCAAAAGGTTAGTCACGGCACGAATCAATTCCAACCTCCCAGACCACGTGAATCCACTACAGTTCACCTACCACCACAACAGGTCCACAGCAGACGCCGTTTCCCTGGCCCAGCACTCATCCCTGGAATGCTTAGCTAACAAAGACACCTATGCCTGATTCCTATTTATTGACTATAGCTCAGCCTTCAACACCATTATTCCTCTGAAACTCATCTCCAAACTCTGTGGCCTGGGCCTTGGCTCCTCTGTCTGTGACTGGATGCTGAACTTCCTAACTCACAGACCACAATCAGTAAGGATAGGCAACAACACCTTCTCCATGATCATCCTCAACATCGGTGCCCCACAAGGCTGTGTCCTCAGCTCCATACTATACTCCTTATACACCAATGACTGTGTGACCAAATTCCCCTTCTGTACTGTAGTGGGTCAGATCTCAAACAAGGACAAGATAGAGTACAGGAATGAGACAGAGAATCTGATGAACTGGTGCAGCAAACAGTAATTTCTCACTCAATGTCAACAAAATGAAGGCAATTGTCAGCGATTTCAGGAAGGTATAGTGGAGAACATGCCCCTGTCTACATCAATGGGGATGACGTGGAAATGGTTGAGAGCTTCAAGTTTTTAGGTGTGCAGATCAGCAGCAACCCGTCCTGGTCCCTCCATGCAGATGCTATAGTTAAGAAAGTCGACCAACACCTCTACTTTCTTAGGAGGCTAAGAAAATTTGGCATTTCTATTACAACTCTCACCAACTTTTATAGATGCACCGTAGAAAGCATTCTTTCTGGTTGTATCACAGTTTGGTATGGGCTCCTGCTCTGCTCAAAACCAGAAGAAACATCAAAAGATCATGAATGTAGCCCAATCCATCTCACAAACTAGCCTCCCATCCATTGACTCTGTCTACACTTCCACTACCTCAGAAAAGCAGCCAGCGTAATCAAGAACCCCACGTACTTTGGACTTTCTTTCTTCCACCTTCTTCCATCGGGAAGAAGACACAAAAGTCTGAGGTCACATACCAACCAACTCAAGAACAGTTTCTTCCCTGCTGCTGTCAGACTTTTGAATGGACTTACCTCACATTAAGTTGATCTTTCTCTACACCCTAACTATGATTGTAACACTACATTCTGCACACTCTCATTTCCTTCTCTATGAACAGTATGCTTGGTCTATATAGCACGCAAGAAACAATACTTTTCACTGTATGTTAATACATGTGACAATAATAAATCAATCAAAAATAAAAGGTGAACAATCTCAACCAAAACCTAGCTGTCCAGAAACTCAGTCCTGGTTTCAACCATGTCTGAATAGGGGCCGATCAGACCGTTATGACATCAAGGAAGGACATGGGGGAATCATCAATAGATGGTGGCACGGTGGTTAGCACTGCTGCCTCACAGCACCACGGACCCCGATTCAATTCCAGCCTTGGGTCACTATCTGTGTGGAGTCTGTACATTCTCCCCACGTCTGCATGGCTTTCCTCCAGGCGCTTAGTTTCCTCCCACAGCTCAAAGATGTGCAGGTTAGATTGATTGGCCATGCTAAATTGCCCTTTAGCATCAGGGGGATTAGCTGGGTAAATATGTGGGGCTAAGGGAATAGGGACTGTATGGGATTATGGTCAGTGCAGACTCAATGGGCTGAATGGCCTCCTTCTGGGATTCTTCTGTGATCTCCCCATGGAGCCTCCTTATTGAGTGAGTGGAGGCTTGCCCAATAAGAAATGGTCGGTGGGGGCTTTTAAACCTGCTCCTTAACTAGGACTGTTGTAGTTACGTGGCATCGCCTCTCTGGCCGTAAACCATAAATACGGCCCGTCTGTTTAACGAGGAGAAACTGGTGTTTGGCTGAATTACGACACAATCACACTAAAAGATTTATAAGATTTGGGTGGAGTTCCCTGGCCGCACTCGCCCCGAAACCAGAAACCCTTGCCCGAGCTCAATGGATCTTTCCATGTCTGCCCCTTGCCTACTACAATTCCTCGGAAAATTCACACCTTTATCTTTTTTCTGGGTTTAATCCTGGTGCCAATGTTTGCTGGGTCTGTGGGCCACACTCCTCCATCTGCTCCCAGCACCACTTCCCCCTCCCCTGGCCTACTCAGGCTAATCTGTAACCTCTTCACAATTGCTCACTTCCAAACCAAGGATTGTTCCCCAATGTGGTTGCCCACATCAATCTTCTTGAGCAAATGCCACCAATTGCAAGCCCTCAGTGATTGGATTCCATCCAAAAGATCATTGAATCTCACTGCAACTGACAAGCACGCGCCCATTGTGATCAAAATCAACTCTAAATCTCTCACTATCCGAACACTGCTCCCTAACAACTTGTATTATTCATCATCACGGATCCAGTCTCAGAGGAACTTCTGCAATTGCTAATTATTGTCATGTTGAATGAGTCTTTTGGTTAGGTTTGTTCAACTAGTCGATCCATCAAATAGGAAGCAAGTCCTACATTCAAAAAGGGAGGTAGAGAGAAAACAGGGAATTATAGCTCAGTAAGCTTAACATCGGCAGTGGGGAAAATTCTCGAATCCATTAGTAAGGAATTTCTAGCAGAGCATTTAGAAAGCAGTGGCAAGATCAGACAGAGTCAGCATGGATTTATGAAGGGGAAATCATGCCTGACAAATCTGTTGAATTCTTTGAAGATGTAACTAGTAGAGTTGACAAGGGGGAGCCAGTTGATGTGTTATATTTGGATTTTCAGAAAGTGTTTGACAAAGTCTCGCGTAAGAAATTATTGTGCAAGATTAAAGTCCATGGGTTTGGGGGAAGTGTATTGAGATGGATAGAAAACTGGTTGGCAGAGAGGAAACAAAGTAGGAATTAATGGATGCTTTTCAAATTGGCAGGCAGTAACTAGTGAGGTGCCACAGAGATCAGTGCTGGGACCCCAGCTATCCACAATATATATTAATGATCTGGATGATGGAACAAAATGTAACATCTCAAAGTTTGCAGATGATACCAAGTTGGGTGGGAGGGTGAACTGTGACAAGGATACAGAGATCCTTCAGAATGATCTGGACAGGTTGGGTGAGTGGGAAAATCAATGGTTGATGCAGTATAATTTGGATAAATGTGAAGTTATTCACTTTGGAAACAAAAACAAGAAGGCAGGTTACTACCTGAATGGCTGTAAATTGGGAGAGGGACCTGGGTGTCCTTGTACACCAGTTACTGAAGGTAAGCATGCAGGTGCAGCAGGCGGTAAAGAAGGTAAATGGTATGCTGGCTTTCATTGCGAGAGGTTTGGAGTACAGGAGCAGGGATGTGTTGTTGCAATTATTCAGGGGTCTTGGTGAGGCCACACCAAGAGTATTGTGTGCAGTTTTGGTCTCCTTTTCTGAGGAAGGATGTTCTTGCTCTGGAGGGAGTGCAGTGAAGGTTTACCAGGCTGATTCCAGGAATGGCGGGACTGATGTATGAGGAGAGATTGACTAGGTTAGGATTGTTTTCACTGGAGTTCAGACCAATGAGGGGAATCTCATAGAGATTTATAAAACTCTAACAGGACTGGACAGGGTAGATGCGGGGAGGATATTCTCGATGGTGGGAGAGTCCAGAACAAGGGGTCACAGTCTGAGGATTCGGGGTAGGCCATCAGACGGAGGTGAGGAGACATTTCTTCACCCAAAGAGTGGTGAGCCTGTGGAATTCATTCCCACAGGAAGTAGTTGATGCCAAAACATTGAATGTATTCAAGAGGCAGCTGGATATAGCACTTGGGGTGAATGGAATCAGAGGTTATGGGGAGAAAGCAGGATGAGGCTTTTGAGTTGGAGGATCAGCCCTGATGGTAATAAATGACAGAGCAGGCTGGAAGGGCCGAATGGCCTCGTCCTGCTCCTGTTTTCTATGTTTCAATGAATCAGAACTTAATAAAAGATAATAAATCAGCTCAATGATGGTGATGTCCTTTAATGAACAGTTACATCAGCAAGCAACAACTTCACTTTTATTTTAACTAGAGGTTTCAGAAATGTAGTAAAGATGTTTACTGATGAAAGAGTGATTACTCATAACACCATGGAGGAGAGGATATGGAAAAGAGGATGTGAAAGGCGTGATAGCGTAAAATAGAGGAGATGTGAAAAACTATAGGACAGTAGTGGATACAAAAGATGGAACCTGGGAGAAATCCTGGGACTGGGAAAAAACCAGGAGCAAATTAGCCACGAGTAATTTGCATCACTGTCTCCTCCAGGAGAGGAGAAAACTCAGAAATAAACAGACAAAATGAAATAAGAACACAAGTAAGAGGGAGGCTAAATAAAACAGGATTGGAGACTAGCTGAAACTCAGCACGGCCCTTAACATCCAGAGGGAAGCAGGTAACTGAGGAAGCAGAGTTTCAATGTTTACAATTATCTGGGAACGTGTTGGCAGCTTTGAAGCTTCTACAAAACAATCCACTTGTCTTCTGCTTTCATTTTCACATCTCTGCCCTTAGTCATTGATTGGATCTTAGCACGCTGTTATATAAATGTCATCCGTTCCTTTGGAATTAGAGTTGTTGTACGAAACTCAAAGCTCTTCCCAAGTTTGTGAAACAGAATGTCCATGTTATTTCAGGTAGTGATTTTTATAGCGTAAAGGAGAATTCAGCCACAAAGCTGCTTAATTTCTACCTATTATGATATAAATATGGACAATCCCTTTAAAACATTTTTATTGGTAAAGAGGAGAGATCAAGAAGATTTAACTTTTTATAGAATATGATAATTAATGTATTCCTTTCTCTCTATCTCACTTTCTGTCTCATTCTCTACCTCCCTCGGTCAGTTTTCTCTCTCTCTTTCTATCTCTAACTCTCTCCAATTTTGGTCACTTTGCCAGTTTGTTCCTATGTGATTGCACTCATGCAGTTTACAGAAGATGTTCCCAGAACCCCAACCTAGTGTGACAAGGGATTTTCTGTTAGATGTCTGGATTAATGAGCTAGCACGTCATTTGATAAACAGGTCGTACCAGATGTGCCCCTGCTGTGGTGTCAGTGGTCGGTTGCTGCAGCTCATCTGTAAACAGGCATAGCAACACATCTCTCAACACCATAGCAACACTGCAGTGAAGATGATAATCTCATCAGACAGAGCGTCCACGGTGCCTGTATTCAGCCTTCCTGTGAGTTCAGGTGATAATAAATTTTTCTCAGCACATTGAATAATGAAGTAGGATTTATATACTTGTATCAGAAGGCTTACGCTGCAAAAGGATAAAGAAAAATCCAGGGAAAGAATAATCAACAGAGGGAAAGAGCTTCAAAAGGAGTAAGAACAGATCTAGGCCAAATAAACTGAAGCCAAAGGTTCATGGGAAAAACACTAACTAACCAATGGGCTGCCTTCAAAGCAGAGATGATTCAGGACAGTTGAGATATATTCCCTGGAAAGGGGAAGGTCGGGAAAATAAATCCAGAGCGGACTGGAAGACAAAAGAGCAGAGATAAAGGAGAAAGAGTTTGTTTATAAGGATGTCAGGTGGAAAATACAATTGAGAATCACAGAATCTTTGGCACAGAGACAGGCCCTTTGGACCCAAACAGGTCCATGCCAACCAAACAGCCCATCTAAGCTAACCCCATTTGTCTGTATTTGGCCCATATCGCTCTAAACCTTTCCTATCCATGTATCTGTCCAAATGCCTTTTAGATGTTGTCAATGTCCCTGCCTCAACTACTTCCTCCAACACCTCACGTACCACTGTGTGAAAAAAGTTTGCTCATCAGGTTCCTATTAATTCTTTCCCCTCCCAACTTAAACCTCTGACCTCTAGTTCTCGATTCACCAACCTTGGAAAAAAGATTGAGTGCATTCACCCTATCCATGCCTCTCAGCAACTTATACACCTCGATAAGATCACCCCTCAGTCTCCTATGCTCCAAAATAAAACAAACTGACTATAGAAACAAACAAGAACAGCAAGTGAGAGTATGAAAAGAGGCTGGCAGCTAACATTAATGGAATCCTAGAGTTTACATTGGCATATAAATAGGAAAAGTATGTTAAAAGGAAGAAAAGGACTGATTAGGCACCAATAAGGAGAGTTATTCAAGGAGACGGAGGCATGGTTGAGGTATTAAACAAATATTTTACATCAAGGAATACTTTACCAAGTGAAAGTAAAGGTAATACAGACACTAGAAATTTTTTTTAATTTGATAAGGAGGTGGCATTGGATAGGCTGTTTGTACTTAAAATTAATAATGCTCTAGGACTGGGTGAGAATACTGAGGGAAGCAAGAGTGGACATTGCAGAGGCACAGGCCAGAATTTTTCAGTCTTTCTTAGCCAGAGGACTGGAGAATTGCAAACGTTACACACTTGTTTAAAAAGTGTGTAAAGATAAGCCCAGCAACATAGGCCAGTCAGTTTCAGTTCACTGGTGGAAAAACTTCTAGAAACAGCAATCCAGGGCAACATAAATATTCCCTTGGACAAACGTGGGTTAATTAAGGAAAGACAGCTTGGGTTTTTTTAAGGGGAAGTTATGTTTAACTAAAGATAAAAGTAAATTACTGTGGATGCTGGAATCTGAAACCCAAAGAGAAAACACTGGAAAATTTCAGCGATCTGGCAGCATTTGGAAGGAGAGAAAAGTGCTGATGTTTCAAGTCCAGATGACCCTTTGTTAAAGCTGAAAGGTGTAGACAGTGGGAGGGAATGAAAGATGAGTCATAGGTACAGAAACAAGGGGAAAGGCTGCTAATGGCAGCCCACAGAGAGAGTGAAAGGTGTGAACGGCCAAACGGCAGAGAAGCTGAAATCAGAGGGTAAACTGTGAGAGATGAAGGTGTGGGGGGAGAGGGGAGATGGGTGGGAGAGAGGAAGCAAAGGGGGAGAAAAGGGAAAGGGGATAAAATAGGGAGAAAGATTGGGGAGGAAGAAAAAAATGAAAGACAATTAAGAAATTAAAAATAGAGAACAGTTACAAAATAAAATAAAATGAAAACAGAGGGATTGAGTTGGGATAGAGCTAATCATCTGACATTGTTAAATTTGATATTGAGACCAGAAGCCTGTAAAGTGCCGAGCCGGAAAATGAAATGCTGTTCCTCCAGTTTGTGTTGAGCTTCACTGGAACATTGCAGCAAACCAGGGACAGACATGTGGCCATGGGAGCAGGATCGTGTGTTAAAATGGCAGCAGCCGGAAGGTCAGGGTCCTGATTGGGCACAGAGCAAAGGTGTTCAGCAAAGTGATCAGTCTACGTTTGGCCGCTCCGATATAGAGGAGACCACATTGGGAACAGAGAATGCAATACACCAAATTGAAAGTGGTGCAAGTGAAACGCTGCTTAACCTGGAATGAGTATTTTGGACCTTGGATGGTGAGCATAAAGGAGGTAAAGGGACAGGTGTTACACCTTCTGTGATTGCATGGGAAGGTGCCATGAGTGATGGGAGAGGTGTTGGGTACAGTGGAGGAGTGGACTAGGTTAGGCCAGGGGGAATGTTCTGTGTGGAATGCTGACAGAGGGAGTGAAGGGAAGATGTGTTTGGTGGCGGTATCATGCTGGAGTTGGTGAAAATGGCAGAGGATTATACTTTGCGTGCGGAGGCTGGTAGAGTGAAATGTGAGAACAAGGGGGACTCTATCCTTGTTCTAGGAGGAAGGGGAGTGGGTGAGGTTCATGGTGTGGGAGATGGACCGCACCCTGTTGAGAGCCCTGTCAAAAACTGTAGGTGGGAAATGATGGTAGACGAAGAAGAAGAGTACACATCAGAAGCACCACTACGGAAAGTGACATAATCAGAGCAAATGTGACGGAGGCAAAGTAGCTGAAAGAAAGGATGGAGTTCTTACAGGATGTAGGGTGTGAAGAGCTGTAGTCCAGATAGCTGTGTGTCAATGGGAGATATTGGTAGGTACCACCACCAAACACATCTTCCCTTCATTCTCTTAGTGAAGTATCGATTGAGATCACAGACTTTCTTAATTTCATATTGTTTGTTGACATAATTGAAGTGGTTTCAAGTGTTTGTGATCTTTGAAACTTCAAAAGGTCTGGATGATTGACATTTTTATCAGCTTGGTCCAGAATCATTTCCAGCTTAGGAGCAAGTGATGAGTGGATAACTTTCACAAAGCTTTGTTTTTATATAAGCATGCAACTTTACACAGTGGTTTCATTGGTTTTGAAACATGTAGGGGATGATTCTCCCAAAAAGGTTCTAAGTGCTGAATTTGAGGGAAAACTGGTGTATTTGCCACACTCTGCAATGCAGAGATCACAATCGTGAATATCATTAAAAGCTCGTGGGGGGGCGGGGCCTATTCACACCAGAGTCTGACAGTTCCAGAACTCCGCACATGCGCACTGGCCCTGAACTGTCAACCTGCAGTTTGCTGGCCAGTCCCAACAATCCCCTGTCGCAGAATACCCCGATCTCCAGCCGTCCATCCTGCTAACCTCCCACCCAGCAGTGACGATTCCCCACCACACTCCCCACCTCGACAGACCCTAACCATGGGAGGCAGAATCTCCCCCATGGGAGGCAGATCTTCTCCCCCTTCACCACCCTGGCAGATTCCCCGCCCCCCACCATGGGAGGCAGACTTCCCCATCACTCACTCCAGCAAATCCCCCACTACAGGAAGGCAGACCACCCCCCCAACCCCCCACCCCCGCAGCCTGCCCTGATAGTTGGCCTCCCTTCAGTCCTGACCAGATCCAATTGGCACAGTGGCAGCAGGACCCCCCACGATCACCATTCAGACCTGTCCATAATATGCCCCGCTCCCTTGGCCTCACCCCTTTGGCACTTCCTGATGCCCGGTGGACAGTGCCAAAGTGTCACCTGGGCACAGGCACTTTGCCCCTTGGGCGGTGCCAGAGGCACCGGCTGGCACTACCAGGGTTCCGATGTCCGGAGCACCACCCTCCATCTCCCGACCCCCTGGGTCGATTGCGCCCCCCCCCCCCCCCCCCCCCGCCCCATCACTCCAGCAGGGTCTCCCACTAGTTCCCGAAAGTGGGGATCTACTCTCAGAGTGAAATGGCGTTGGCAGGGTGGGAGATTCTAGCGGACCAGAGAATTCGGCACCAGGCCCGATAGCCACATGCAAATAACATTAAAAATAGATTTAAAGTACTTACATGGCCTTCCTGCCGATTTCCTGCATGGCCTCGACTGCACCAGTTTTCTTGAGGTGGGAGAATCGCGCCCGTACGGTGGGTAAATGAGCCTGGAGGTGCCGCAGCTTGGCATGTAGGAATAGGGGGAGAAAGGCCAGAGCCTTGTACGTAGGGCATGAAGGGACAAAGGGAGTGAGTGAAAAGGCAGAATTTGCCGTAGGAGACATGAGTGACATAGATAAGGAGTGTCTAGTGGGTGTGAGTGGTGAGGGCTGGTGAACCTTTGTGTTTTATTTCACTGGACAGCATGTGGGCTTATTTAAACATCCCTCCTTGGCACTATACCACTTCTGTGGCTGCCTCTGCACTTGCTCCCAGCAATGAAGATCCGCTTTTGGGGATGTCTCCCAGTAATGCCAGGAGTGGGGGTGGTGCAGAATCCAGATTTCTCCCAACTCCTCCTATCTGCCTCAGGGAGTTCTATGGTTCTACCAGGAAGGATATTAATAGAGGTTGAAAGAGTGCAGAGAAGGTTTACAAGGATGTTGCCGGGACTTGAGAAACTGAGTTACAGAGTAAGGTTGAATAGGTTAGGACTTTATTCCCTGGAGTGTAGAAGAATGAGGGGAGATTTGATAGAGGTGTATAAAATTATGATGGGTATAGATAGAGTGAATGCAAGCAGGCTTTTTCCACTGAGGGGAGAAAAAAAACTAGAGGACATGGGTTAAGGGTGAAGGGGGAAAAGTTTAAAGGGAATATTATGAGGCGCTTCTTCATACAGAGAGTGGTGGGAGTGTGGAATGAGCTGCCGGATAAAGTGGTGAAAGTGGGCTCACTGGGGTGTGGAGGGATATGGTCCAGGTGCAGGTCAGTGGGACTAGGCAGAAAGATGGAACAGCACAGCCAAGAAGGGCCAAAAGGCCTGTTTTTGTGCTGTAATGTTCGATGGTTCTATGGATATAAATCCAGGCCACTGGCTCAGGATCTGGGGCCAATCATTTCGGACAGAGCTGAGGACAAATTCCTTCACTCGGAGGGCTTTGAATCTTTGGAATTCACCATTCCCGATGCCATGTGGATGTTCCATCGTTGAATATATTTGATAGGACAGATGCCAAGAAGATGTTTTCCCTTAGACTAGACTTAAACTAGAACTAGGGGCCAGAGTTTAAAAATAAAGTTTAAAAATAAAATCAATATGCAGATGAGAGGTGTTTTCTCTCAGAGTGTCATTAGTCTGTGAAATTCTCTCCCCAGAGAGCTGTATGGGCTGGGTTATTTAACATATTTCAGGCTGTGTTCGAGAGATTCTGAATAGACAAAGGTATAGGGAGTGGGAAGGAAAGCCCACAATCAGATCTACCTTGATCTTATCAATTGGCAAAACAGGCTCAAAGAGCTGAAAAACTCACTCCTGCTCCTAATCCATATGTTTGTAGGTCTGTCTACTTTTTGAGATGTGGCAGACAGATCTTTGGCCTCTTTGGGATGCAAAGGGTAATGGGGAGAAGGCAGGAAAATGGGACTGATGCTGAAGATCAGCCATGATTGTATTGAATGTTGGAACAGTCTTGATGGGCTGAATAGAACATAGAACATTACAGCACAGAACAGGCCCTTCGGCCCACGATGTTGCGCCGACCAATTAAAAAGCAATGACCATCTAACCTAAACCAATCCCTTTCCATCCATAAACCTATCCACGGATCTCCTAAACGCCCCCAAACTAGGCGCATTTACAACTGCAGCAGGCAGGGCATTCCAATCCCTCACCACCCTCTGGGTAAAGAACCTACCTCTGACATCCGTCCTATAACTACCCCCCCTTAATTTAAAGCTATGCCCCTTCGTGCTAGCTTTCTCCATCCTAGGAAAAAGGCTATCACTGTCCACCCTATCTAAACCTCTAATCATCTTATATGTTTCAATAAGGTCCCCTCTTAGCCGCCTTCTTTCTAACGAAAACAACCTCAAATCCCTCAGTCTCTCCTCATAGGACCTCCCCTCCATACCAGGCAACATCCTGGTAAACCACCTCTGCACCCTCTCCAAAGCCTCCACATCCTTCCTATAATGTGGGGACCAGAACTGCACACAATACTCCAAGTGCGGCCGCACCAGAGTTTTGTACAGTTGCAACATGACGCTGCGGCTCCTAAATTCAATCCCCCTACCAATAAACGCCAAGACACCGTATGCCTTCCTAACAACCTTATCTACTTGATTCCCAACTTTCAGGGATCTATGTACACATACACCTAGATCCCTCTGTTCATCCACACTATTCAGAATCCTATCGTTAGCCCTATACTCTACACATCTGTTATTCCTGCCAAAGTGAATTACCTCACACTTTTCCGCATTAAACTCCATCCGCCACCTCTCAGCCCAGCTCTGCAACTTGTCCAAGTCTCTCTGTAAACTATGACACCCTCACTATCTACCACACCTCCGACTTTGGTGTCATCAGCAAATTTACTAATCCACCCAACTATACCCTCATCCAGATCATTAATAAAAATTACAAACAGCAGTGGCCCCAAAACAGATCCCTGAGGCACACCACTTGTAACTGAACTCCATGACGAATACTTATCATCAACCACCACCCTCTGTCTCCTATCTGCTAGCCAATTCCTGATCCAATTACCTAAATCACCCTCAATCCCATACATCTGCATTTTCTGCAGAAGCCTTCCATGGTGAACCTTATCAAACGCCTTACTAAAGTCCATATATACCACGTCAACTGCCTTACCCCCATCCACCTCTTTGGTCACTTTCTCAAAAAACTCAATAAGGTTAGTAAGGCACGACCTACCCTCCACAAAACCATGCTGACTATCTCCAATTAATTCATTACTCTCTAAATAACTATAAATCCTATCCCTAATAATTTTTTCTAAAACCTTGCCCACAACAGAAGTAAGACTCACCGGTCTATAATTCCCGGGGAAGTCTCTGTTCCCCTTCTTAAACAATGGGACAACATTTGCTATCCTCCAATCTTCTGGCACTATACCTGTGACCAATGACGACCTGAAGATCAGAGCCAGAGGCTCTGCAATCGCCTCTCTTGCCTCCCAGAGAATCCTAGGGTAAATCCCGTCCGGCCCAGGGGACTTATCTATTTTCAAACCCTCAAGAATATCTAGCACATCCTCCTTATCAACTGCAATACTGTCCAGTTTACAACCCTGTAACCCAGTGTTCTCCACAGCTACATTTATGTCCCCCTGCGTGAATACCGAAGAGAAATATTGGTTCAATGCCTCTCCAATCTCTTCCGGTTCCACACATAGCTTCCCACTGCTGTCTCTAACTGGCCCTAATCTTGCCCTAACCAATCTTCTGTTCTTAACATATCTATAGAACGCCTTAGGATTCTCCTTAATCCTATCAGCCAAAGTCTTCTCATGTCCTCTTTTAGCCCTTCTTAACTCACTCTTTAACTCCCTCCTAGCCAATCTAAAGCTTTCTAGTGCACTACCTGAGCCCTCAAGTCTCATCCGAACATAAGCCTCCTTTTTCCTTTTAACCAGCGAATCAACTTTTTTAGTGCACCACGGTTCCCTAGCTCGACCATTTCCTCCTTGCCTGACAGGGACATACATGTCAAGGACTCGCAGTAGCTGCTCCTTGAAAAAACTCCACATTTCAGACGTTCCCAGACCCTGTAGTCTCCTAGTCCAACCTATGTTTCCTAATTCTCTCCTAATAGCCTCATAATTACCCTTCCCCCAGCTAAAACTACTGACCTGAGGTTCATGCCTATCCCTTTCCATCACTAAGGTGAACGTAACCGAATTGTGGTCACTATCACCAAAATGCTCACCAACTTCCAAGTCTAACACCTGGTCTGGCTCATTTCCCAGCACCAAATCCAATATAGCCTCACCTCTAGTTGGCCTATCAACATACTGAGTCAAAAAACCTTCCTGCACGCTTTGTACAAAAACTGACCCCTCTAACGAGATAGAGCTATAGCTATTCCAATCAATATTAGTAAAGTTAAAGTCCCCCATAACAATTACCCTATTACTTTCACTCCTATCCAGGATCGTCTCCGCAATCCTTTCCTCAACCTCTCTAGAACTTTTAGGAGGTCTATAAAAGACTCCCAACAGGGTGACCTCTCTCCTATTTCTAATCTCAGCCCATACTACCTCAACAGACAAGTCCTCATCAAACTTCCTCTCTGACACTGTGATACAATCCTTGACTAATAGTGCTACCCCTCCCCCCCTTCTACCTGTTCTGGTCTGTTCCTGCTCCCATTTCTCCTGTTCTTATGTTCGCCCACGTTATTTGAGTTTCTACTTGCCGGGGTTATCTTAATATGATCAGAAAGATAGTATATTTAACTGAAGTTAGAAGCATGTTTTGCTTCACAATGGATAGATTTTTAATTTATTAGGTTTGTTTAACAAGCTGATATTTGTGTCTAGAATCCTGTGCAGTGTGAGTGGTCTTTGAGAAGGCCCTCTGATTTCACAACTTGCCCCCCTGGGGACATGGATTGGTTTCAGGAGAGACTTGAGGCTGCACAACAGAAACCCAAGTTGCACATTTACTCCAAGCAGATCAAGTGCTTGCCTCAGAGATACGGGCTAGGGAGGTGGGGAAGAGGAAGGGGAACATTCTGTCAAAGTGAACAAGCTGTGAACAGCCCAGATACATAGGGCATCAAATCTAACAGTTTCTATTTACTGCATCTGACAACATGACCTGTTATAAATTTATTGATTCACTGTCGCTTGATGCCTGATTTAACTATGAACCCTTAACAGGATGAGAGACAATAGCAGCAGGAGAACATTAGCTGTTAGAATAGTGACAGCGCTGCTGCCCTGATGAAATGTTCACTGCCTTTTATCTGTATCCTGGCTGTAACACTAAATTCTGTGAAACCCCTCAGTAGAAAACGAATGTGAAAGGATGTGTGGTGGGACTGTCAGTGTTGGGAACGTGTGTGACTGTGACTGACTGCAGTCCTTCCTCAGGGAGTGTGCATCGCTGCCTGAGAGCTGAGTATTTCCACAATTTCAGATTCCAGCATCTGCAGTAATTTGATTTTAGGGAACGATAAACAGTCCTTTTCCAGAGACAATTCCATCCTGACTGGAAGCAAGTGGGCTTTCAGCTGGGTGACAATTTGCTTCTTTTTTTCACTGATTTCATTCTGATAACTGTGGACCTTTCTCCACCTGAGGGGCTAGAACGATAACTTCCCACCTCCACCTGAATCAGCAGAGGGCCTGAGAGAAACTCAGTGTGTTCATTCAATGGGAATCAGCCTGACAGCTTCTCCAGTCCTGCACACATCTCATCCCTCCTTCTCCCATCACCCATCAATCCCACATCCCCTCTGCCCACCCTCTCACCACCATCTCCTCACTCCAGGCCTACCCCATCCTTCAAACCCATTCTTCAACTTACATTCTTGTCTGAAGGAGAGGGGTGGAGGCATGGGGGGGGTGGAAGGGGGCAAGGAGCAGGATGCTGTGGAGCTTGTCTCTGTATTCTGGCCAGTGTTAATCCTCAAATCAAAATCAGTAAAACCAGTTGTCTGGCTGTATCACATTGTGGCTTGTGGGAACTTGCTGTATACAAATTGACTGCCAGCTTTCCTATATTACAACAGTGACAAAACTTGACAAGCCATTCATTGGCTATAAACCTCTTTGGGAAGTTCTGGAGCTAATTTTCGCATAGCAACATCTTCAATTCACCAAAGATCCTTAGAGAGCACCTTCCAAACCCATCACCACTTCCATCTGGAAGGATAAGAGCAGCAGATACATGGGAACACCACCACCTGCAAGCTCCCTTCCAAGTCACTCATTATCCTGACTTGGAAATACATCGGCCGTTCCTTCACAGTCGCTGGGCCAAAATCCTGGAATTCCCTCCCTAACGGCATTGTGGGTCAACCCACAGCACGTGGACTGCAGCGATTCAAGAAGGCAGCTCACCATCTCAAGGGGCAACTAGGGATGGGCAATAAGTGCTGGCCAGCCAGCGATGCTGATGGCCCACAAATGAATAAAAAAAAGTTGGCAACCTCAAGGTGACCTTTGATTCATTCAGGAAACACAAGTTGATGTAATGGAGAATTGTTTGATTTCTTGGTGTGTGTTGTAAGAGTATAAACCATATATTTGACTAAACAAGGAACCAGTCCATTGTCTTGTCAGTGACACCTGTCTATACACACACTAGGGACAAAAGAACCAACATTCTATTCATCACTTTAACAAATGTTCAATTCTGAACTTATACCTGTATTAAATAAATGCTTTACAATGGATTAATTGCATTAATGGCTGAATTGCATTACTGACCTGAGAATTTCACAAGTAAATAACCAGCAACTCTCAGGGAGTGTGCCAGTGAAACATATTATTGATATTCATTATCGGTAGAAACAGTCTTGTATAAAGACTGATAGTTCTTATTACAAATGGAAGCACCCACAATTGGGACAGGTAGTATTGAGGAGGTGGGGAGACTGCAGAAGGATTTGGACAGATTAGGAGAGTGGGCAAAGAAGCGGCAGATGGAACAGTAAGTAAATTAGATGTGTAGACTATTGTAATGAGGCGGGTAGAATTAGGGACCTTGCGGTGAAGGATCCTCTTGGAGAGAGTGATCATTGTATGGTGGAGTTTCTGGTGCAGATGGAGGAGGAGAAAGTGGGTTCCCGGACACGCGTCCTTTGTTTGAATAGAGGGGAGTACGGTAGGATGAGAGAAGAATTGGCGAATGTGGACTGGGGGAGTGCATTGGAGGGAGGGTCTGCTGGGGAGCAGTGGAGGATCTTCAAGGAGATCTTTCTTGGTGCTCAGCAGAAATTTATTCCGATGGTCAAAAAGGACTGTAGGAGGAGAGGTAATAAGCCGTGGATAACGAAGGAGGTGAAGGAAAGTGTTAAATTAAAAGCGGAGGAATTTAGAGTAGCTAAGAGTAGTGGGCGAGAAGAGGATTGGGAGAGGTTTAAATGGCAACAAAGATTGACAAAGAAGTTGATAAAGGAGGGTAGGAGAAACTATGAAGCTGGGCTAGCGCTTAATATAAAAAAGGATAGCAAGAGTTTTTATAAATATATAAAAAGGAAGAGGCTGGCTAGGGTGAACGTTGGTCCTTTAGAGGATGAGAAAGGGGACCTAGTGGTAGGGGATGGGGATATGGCTAAGGTATTGAATAACTTTTTTGTTTCTGTCTTCACGGAGGAGGACGTGAATAATTTGCCGGGTGTTAGCGATGGAAAGGTGGTAGGACTGGAGGGTCTTAATGACATTACTGTTACTAGAGAGGTGGTGCTCGACAGACTGGAGGGGCTGATTGTGGACAAGTCCCCAGGACCAGATGGAATGCATCCGAGGGTTCTGAAAGAAATGGCGGAGGTTATAGTGGATGCATTGATGGTTATTTTCCAGACATCGCTGGATTCCGGGGAAGTGCCGGAAGATTGGAAAACGGCTAATGTTACGCCGTTGTTTAAGAAGGGTGCCAGGCAAAAGGCAGGGAATTATAGGCCGGTTAGTTTAACGCCTGTGGTAGGTAAAATGTTAGAATCCGTCATTAAGGAGGAAATTGCGAGGCATCTTGAAGGGAATTGCTTGATAGAGCAGACGCAGCACGGTTTCATTAAAGGGAAGTCGTGTCTGACAAATTTACTGGAGTTCTATGAGGATGTGTCTAGGGCAGTGGATAGAGGAGAGCCAGTGGATGTGGTCTTTCTGGATTTTCAGAAGGCGTTTGACAAAGTACCTCATAAGAGGTTATTGCAGAAGGTCAGGGGACTTGGAGTTGGGGGTAAGGTGTTAGCGTGGATAGAGGATTGGTTGTCAAATAGGAGGCAGAGAGTGGGGGTCAACGGGTGCTATTCGGATTGGCGGATGGTGACTAGTGGAGTGCCCCAGGGGTCGGTGCTGGGGCCTCAGCTTTTTACCATTTATATAGATGATCTGGAGGAGGGAACCAAGTGTAGGGTGTCGAAATTTGCGGATGACACCAAGATTGGGGGAACGGCAAATTGTGCAGAGGGTGTGGAGAGTCTGCAGAAGGATCTAGATAGGCTGGGCGAATGGGCCAGGAAATGGCAAATGGAATTTAATGTTGGCAAGTGTGAGGTGGTCCACTTTGGTAGGAAGAATGGTAGGAAGGACTATTACTTACGGGGCGAAAAACTGCAGCAGGCGACGGTGCAGAGGGACCTCGGGGTCCTTGTGCATGAGTCGCAAAAACCCAGCTTGCAGGTGCAGCAGGTGGTCAGGAAGGCGAATGGGATGCTGGCCTTCATTGCGAAGGGGATTGAATATAAAAGTAGGGAGGTCTTGCTGCAGCTGTATAGGGCATTGGTGAGGCCGCAGCTGGAGTACTGTGTGCAGTTTTGGGCGCCGCACCTGCGCAAAGATATTTTGGCCTTGGAGGGAGTGCAGAGGAGGTTTACTAGGCTGATACTGGAGTTGAGGGGGTTGAGCTATGAGGAGAGGCTGAATAAACTAGGCTTGTACTCGTTAGAGTTTAGAAGAACGAGGAGAGATCTCATTGAGACGTATAAGATGATGAATGGGATGGATAGGATAGAGGTGGAAAGACTCTTCCCGCTCAGAAAAGACAGTAGGACTAGGGGGCACAACAGATCAGCCATGATCTTATTGAATGGCAGGGCAGGCTCGAAGGGCCAGATGGCCTACTCCTGCTCCTATTTCTTATGTCCTTATGTTCTTATGAGAGAATTCAGAAATTGGAAGCACAAAGGGGCTTGGGATTCCTAGTTCAAGATTCTCTTAAGGCTAATCTGCAGGTTCAGTTGGCTGGTTGGAAGTAAAATGCAATATTAGCATTCATTTTGAGATGACTAGAATACAAGAGCAGGGATGTACTTCTAAGGCTGTACAAGGCTCTGGTCAGACCCCATTTGGAGTATTGTGAGCAATTTGGGCCCCATATCTAAGAAGGGGTGTGCTGGCATTGGAGAGGTCAGAGGAGATTCACGAGAATGATCCCTGGAATGAAGAGCTTGTCATATGAGGAACGTCTGAGGACTTTGGGTCTGTACTCATTGGAATTTAGAAGGATGAGGGGGGATCTCATTGAAACTTTTAGAATAATGAAAGGCTCGGATAGAGTGGATGTGGGGAAGATGTTTTTATTAGTAAGAGAGACTAGGATCCAAGGGCACAGCCTCACAGTAAAGGGACAACCCTTTAGTACAGAGAAGAGAAGGAATTTCCTCAGCCAGAGGGTGATGAGTCTGTGGAATTCATTGCCACAGACCAGGCCGGGTCATTGAATGTATTTAAGACAGACTTAGATAGGCTCTTGATTGGTAAGCAGACCAAAAATTACAGGGAAAAGGCTGGAGAATGGGGTTGAGAAACTTATCAGCCATAGTCGGGAGGTAATGCAGCAACTTTATAAGACCCTTGTCAGACCCCACTTGGAGTACTGTGCACAGTTCTAGTCGCCTCACTACAGGAAGGATGTGGAAGCTATTGAGAGGGTGCAGAGGAGATTTACAAGGATGTTGCCTGGATTGGGAGGCATGCCTTATGAAGATAGGTTGAGGGAGCTCGGACTCTTCTCCCTGGAGAGACGAAGGTTGTGAGGTGACCTGATAGAGGTTTATAAAATGTTGAGAGGAATAGATAGGGTGGATTCTTGGAGGCTATTTCCCAGGGCTGAAATGGTCGCTACGAGAGGACACAGATTTAAGGTGCTGGGGAGCAGGTACAGAGGAGATGTCAGGGGTAAGTTTTTCACTCAGAGGGTGGTGAGTGAGTGGAATCGGCTGCCGTCGGTGGTGGTAGAGGCGAACTCGCTGGGGTCTTTTAAAAGACTTCTGGATGAGTACATGGGATTTAATGGGATTGAGAGTTACAGATAGTTCTATGGCTTGGTAGGTATAGATGTGATTGGCGCAACTTGTGGGCCGAAGGGCCTGTTTGTGCTGTAGTGTTCTATGTTCTATAATCGAGTGGCGGAGCAGATATGGGCCAAACGGCCTTCATTCTGCTCCTATATCTTATGGTCTAATTGGCCTGATACAGACTCAGTGCTGCACACAAAAACATTGTCTGTCTGTAGCCCTGAGCCAATCAGAGCACAAAGTCCAAGCCCTCAGTTACCAGAGCCATGAGTTACCAGTGCTGAAGCTCAAGGAGCGAGTACAGGTCTGACACCAGCAGAGGGAAGGCAGCATCTCTGAAAACCACCACCAACATCATACAGGATTGAGACAGACCAGGAGTCTCTCCACAAGAACAAACCACAACATCAGAACATCCTCGGAGAGAAAGCCAATAGAATCCTGAGCTTACCACTCAGATCCTGGTGAAACAGAAAGATTTATTTCCAGCTTTACAGTCACCAGGACAAGGACACTCACACTGACAGAAGGGAGAGGACAGAATAAACTCAACCTGAAAAGGAGGTCAGAACAAGATCACAGAGATTGGTCAAAACACCTGAGAGATTAACGCTGTGAACTCTGAGCCTTTGTGGGGAGATACAAGCAGCTGGAATATGATGGGAGATATAGTTCAGAAGCATATTTGATTGTGATGTTACACTGATGTCAAATCACACAACTGAGATGTAAGAGAAATCTAGAAGAAGGAGGATCTCCGGCTTTGTGTCGAAGTCTAAAGGACTAAACACCAATAAACGGTTGAGGAACAGGGCAGTGTAATTTTGGGAGAGTAGACAACCTCCAAACCCTGTCTAAACACTGACCACACAATGAAACACCTGCCTCTCGGCCACAGAGTCCAGTGATTCTTAACAATTTCTCATCCTTCATCTACAGTACATTTGGAGTGCAATAATGTGGAACCAATGTACCTTTCTCCGTGTGAAAGTTTTATGTTTGCTCTTGGACACTGCAGTTACCAATCATTCTACAGTTGGTTAGAGATAATCATAGAATCATGCAATAACTGGACATGGAAAACAGAGAGGAGGAGGCCATTCAGCCCTTTGAGCCTGCTCCAGCATTCATTAAGATCATGGCTGATCATCCAAGAAGGCTGATCCTGCCTTCCCTCCATATGCTTTGATTCCCTGTAGACCCAAGTGCTGTATCTAACTTCTTGAAAACATACAATATTTTGGTCTCAACTACTTTCTGTGGTAGTGAATTCCGCAGGTTTCCAGCTGTCTGGATGAATAAATTTCTCCTCATCTCTGTCCTAAATGGTCTACCCTGTATCCTCAGATTGTGACCCCTGGTTCTGGACTCCCCCACCATTGGGAACGTCCTCCCTGCATCTACCCTGTTTAGTCCTCTTAGTTTTAAAGGTTTCTATGAGATCCCCCCTCATTCTTCTGAACTCCAGCGAATACAATCCTAACCAACTCAATCTTCTCTTTATACACCAGTCCCACCAGCCCAGATAAGGAGACCAAAATTGCACATGGTGCAGTGATTTTTTTAACTTGGACTAATAATCCAGAGACCCAGGGTGATGCTCTAGGAACTGTGTTCGAATCCCACTGTGGCGGCTGCTGGAATTCAATAAAAATCTGGAATTGAATGCCTAATGATGACCATGAAACATTGTAGATTATTGTAAAAACTCATCTGGTTCACAAATGCCCTTTAGGGAAGGAAATCTGCCATCTTTACCCAGTCTGGCCTACATGTGACTCCTTGGCCTAGCAAGCCACTCCATTCAAGGGTAAACTGCGATGGGCAATTAATGTTTCCTTGCCAGCGATGCCCACATCTTATAAATGAAATTTCAAACTATGAAACAACTGCCAGGTTTGATGTCACCCAATTCTCATAGCAAAATTTGAATTCTGAATCAGAAATTTAACAAGGACCACTTATTTCAATTTCCATAACATTGCCTCCCTTCAGTTCATTTCCTGCCAAAATCCTTATTTATCCCTTTGTAGGTTAGCTCACTTGGCTGGACAGCTGGTTAATGATACAGAGGATGTCAACAGTGTCAGTTCAGTTCCTGTACCGGTTGAGGTTATTCATGAAGGCCCAGCCTTCTCAGCCTTGCCCTCCCCTGAGGTGTGGTGATCTTCACCACTGGTCAGCTCTCTCCCACAAAGCGGAGAGCAGTCTATGATGATCTGGGACATTCCTTTGGTATCCCCTCAGACTTGCCAATTCCAATACTCCGCAAGCCAGCTTCCCACATTCTACTGCCCATAAGCTTGAGGTCATCTCAGACTCCCACCTGTCCTGACTTGCACCAAGTTCATTCCCCTATAATCCTTGTGCTCACTGACCTACATAACCCTGGATCAAACAGTGTAGACTCATAGATCACAGAGTTTTACAGACAGAAAGAGGCCCTTTAGCCCATCATGTCTCTGACAGCCATCAAGCAACTCTAGAAACTAAAAGCAGGAGGAAGCCATTTGGCCCTTTGAGCCTGCTCCACCATTCATTTTGATCATTGTTGATCATCAAATTCAATATTCTGATTCCCCTCTTCTTCCCATTTCCCTTGATCCCTTTAGCCCGAAGTGCTATATCTAATTTCTTCTTGAAATCAGACATTTTGGCCTCAACTACTTTCTGTGGTAGTGAATTCCACACATTCACCACACTCTGGGTGAAGAAATTTTTGCTCACCTCAGCTCTAAAAGCTTTACCTGGTATCCTCAAACTATGACCCCTAGTTCTGGACTCCCCCACCATCGGGAACATATTTTCTGAATCTACCCTGCCTAACCCTGTTGGAATTTTATAAGTTTCTATGAGATCCCCTCTCAGTCTTCCAAACTCCAATGAGTATAATCCTAGCTGATTTAGTCTCCCCTCAAATGACAGACCTGCCATCTTAGGAATCAGCCTGGTAAACCTTCGCTGTGCTCCCTCTATAGCAAGACATCCTTCCTCAGATAAGGACACCAAAACTGCACACAATACTCCAGGTGTAGCCTCAACAACGCCCTGTACAATTGCAGCAAAACATCCCTATCCCTGTACTCAAATCCTCTCACTATGAAAGCCAAGATACATTTGCCTTCTTTACTGCCTGTTGCACCTGCTGAGTATCCACCTCTCTCAATTTACGCCCATTCCAGAAATAATCTGTCTTCCTGTTATTGCTACCAAAGTGAATAACCTCACATTTATCCACATTATACTGCATTTGCCGTGCAGATACCCACGCACTCAACCTGTCCAAATCACACTGAAGCATCTCTGCTTCTCCTCACAGCTCACCCTCCCACCCAACTTTATATCATCTGCAAATTTGGAGATAATACATTCAGTTCCCTCTTCCAAATCATTAATATATAATGTGAACATTTGGGGTCCCTGCACAGATCCCTGCCAAACCCCACTTGTCACTGACTGCCAATCAGAAAATGACACATTTATGCCAACTTTTTGCTTTATATCTGCTAACCAGCTTTCTATCCATCTCAAAACATTACCTGCAATCCCATGTGCTTTAACTTTACCTATCTATTCTAATCCCATCTTCCAGCACTTGGTCTATTGCCTTGTATATGATGGTGTTTCAAGTATCGATCTGAATGTCTTGACCTTAAAATTCCAGTATTTGTTTTCAAATCCCTCCATGTCCTCGATTCTCCCTGTCTCACTAATATCCAGCAACCCGACAACCATCCAACATCTCTGAGCTCCTTCAGTTTTGTCCTCTCAAATATCCCTGATTTTAATTATTCCAACATTATTGCCATAGTTTCAGCTTCCTGGACCCGAGGCTCTGAAACTTCCTCCCCAAACCTCACTGCCTCGCCATCTGTCTTCACTTCTCCAGGTGACCTGGCTAAAAGTTTGTCCTCTGCTCATTGTGTTGTGATCCTATGCTTTACATTTTCATTTCTTATTTAAACTAAACCTTTCTGTTTTAATTTCAATGAACAATATGATCAGGGAAAAATCTTTCTTTAAATTTATTTGCGTTTCTTCCATTGATTTGTTTTCCCGTTTCCTCTCTCTTTTTCTCATCCCACTTTCCATCTTTATTCCCTTACCACCATCTCTCACCTCCCACTCCACTCAAGACAATCTGTCACATATCTCAGGCTGTCCTTTGACATTCTTTATTGTGTCATTTACACATTCTAATCACTTAACGGCTGCTATCAGCACCCTTCCCAGCCTTTATCACCACCATTCACATCCCTTTTTTTGTCAATGACATCTTTGTCAATCCATCACTCACTACCTCCCGCCCCCGCTCCCCCGCCGTCCCATCAATTGCTGGTCTTCTATCCACCACGCCCTCCCACACAAACACACACAATGGTATAAATCTCATCCTATTTCCAGTTGTTCTTGGCTCTGATGAAGGGTCATCCAGACTCAAAACATTGGCTCTACTCTCTCTCCGCAGAGGCTGTCAGACCTGCAGAGATTTTCCAACATTTTCTGTTTTTGTTTTGGACTCCAGCATCTGCAATAATTTATTTTAACAATTTGTGAGATGGTTCCTCATTCTTTCCTCATGTCAACCTAAAGGAAACATATGTTTTTCCAAAAGGATCCAACCTGACTACCATCCCCAACCCAACTTACCCTTGAATTCACAATCAGGCAATTTGTCTTCTTTCTCCCCACACTCAACCATGGCCTGAAGGACAATTATTCCCAATCTGTCACCTTAGTTTCGATCGGATAGATACCTCCGCACTGAGCGCCAATTGGCATTGCAAATCTAAATAACTGACTCCCCACCGACCCAACTGTCCCCTCACAACTGAACTGCTCACCAAACCCAACCCAACTCTCCAACCTGACCCAATCAGATTACCACCTCCCCCCCCAGTCCAGATCACCCCGACCTGACCCACTCAGATTATCCCCCGACCAGATCATCCTGACCTAATCAGATTATCCCCCCCACCAGATCATCCTAACCTGACCCAATCATATTATCCCCCTGACCAGATCACCCCGACCTGACCTAATCAGATTATCCCCCCACCAGATCACCCTGACCTGACCCCATCAGATTACTGCCCTCGACTAGATCGTGCCAACTTGACTCAATCAGATTACCCCATCCCCAATATGCTCACCCCAATCAGATTAATCCCTCCGACCAGATCACCCTGACCTGATATCTCATTAAGGTCATAGTGTTAACTCCTGTGAAGCACCTCTGTTTATTGTCGCAGGTATCAGAGAAATGCAGGTTGTTGTTCAATGGAATCTTTTGGAATCGTGCCTTTGAGATGTTGTCTGGGGATAGTTGTCAGGTTTTGATGTAGATTTAAACTCATCACCATCTGTTATTCCAAAATCAATCATCAAGACTTTGGGCAAAGGTAGCAATAATTTGAGCTGTCGCTGTGGGAATTGGGGTCCAGAATCTGATAAGAAGAGTTTAGAGTAATGTAAGAAATATTCTGTAATTTAATTAAGGGAAGAGAGACTATTGAGCATATTCAGTTTGTATTCAAGTGGTCAAAGCAAGATGTTAAATATTGCAGTCAGTTCTGCTTCAAGAAAAATCCAGTTATTAGCAGTGATCTAACCGACTGAGGTTCAGAATCAGTTCCAGAGACTCACTGAGTTGATCCTTAAACATTGCAAATCTAAACTGGGAATGTTGAGGCTATTGAACTGTGAGGGTACTACAGATAAGACAGCTCTCATTCAAGCGCAGCACAAGTGTGGAGGGGTCTCACTTTCACAATCAGACAATTTGTCTTCTTTCTCCCCACACTCAACCATGGCCTGAAGCACAATTATTCCCAATCTGTCGCCTTAGCTTCGATCGGGTAGATACCTCTGCACTGAGCGCCAATTGGCATTGCAAATCTAAATAACTGAAGACCATGATTTTGGGAGCATTGAGTCACAATTCACTTTCAGGGGTCAGAGATAAACTGCCCTCAACGTTCATGTTGTGGTGGCAAAACATCACAAGCCTGGATATTTTGGCAGGTAAAATACGTGGGGTTATGGGGATAGTGTGGGATTGTTGTCAGTGCAGACTTGATGGGCTGAATGGCCTCCTTCTGTACTGTTGGAATTCTATGATCCCATAATCCTATGATTTTTGAGGCAGAAGTAGATAGATTTTTGATAAACAAGGGGGTGAAACGTTATCAGGGTCATCGGAGTGTGGGGTTGAGGTTCCAATTAGATCAGCCATGACTTTATTGACTGGCAGAGCAGCCTAGAGTGGCCTTCTGCTCCTAACTTGTATGTTTGTGTGAGAATATTTGTTGCATGTTTTGCTTTTTTGGCTATTTACTAAATTAGTCTTTCCTGTTTTTGAGTGAATGTCTCTTTGAGAATGCCCTGTATTAATATTTCAGTTCCACTCACTGGATTTCTGGAATGTCTCCATTTCTATCCTGTCTGATTTCATTATCCTTCTACCCAGAGGAATTTAAAAATTTTCAGCTCCAAATATCTCAGCTGATGTTTTACGTCCTCTCAAAGGTATTTGATAAAATATCTCTTCAGAAGGCTTCAGAGAATAGGAATATACGAGCAATATCTTCGGCTGACAGCTGATGAATGAGGATCAAGACAATAAAACCAAAATACTGCAGAAGCTGGGAATCTGAATTAAAACATAAAGTGCTGGAAAAACCAAAACATGCGGTCTGTGTGAAGAGAGAAACAAAGAGTTAATATTTTGAGGCTGTCTGACTCTTCAGAGCGAGGCAGGGGGTGTGAGGGGTGTAGGTTGAGTGTTAGGTGGGGGAGTTGATGGGTGTGTAGGGTTGGGGAGCTGGGTGTGGCGTGTGTGAGGGTGTGTAGGGTTGGGGGCTGGCTGGGTGTGAGGGTGTGTAGGGTTGGGGGGCTGGGTGGGTGTGTAGGGTTGGGGGGCTGGGTGGGTGTGTAGGGTTGGGGGGCTGAGTGGGAGAGAGTGTGGGGGACTGTGAGGGTGTGGAGGTGTATGGGGTTGGGGGGCTGGGTGGAGGGGAGTGTGAGGTGAGGGAGTGTGGGGTGGGGGGGGTCAGTGGAGTAGGAGGAGCAAGATAGATAGTCAGGGATAGATGAGAGTTCAGGAGAGATTTGACAAAGATGTTGTAGGCACAAGACAATGATAGTGTTAAAGATTAGGAGCTAATGGAGGCATTAAGGTTAGGTATCAGGGTTTCACAGCACTCTGGAAAGCAATTCTTAAGAACACATGGCAGATGGTCTGAGGAGGGGAGATTGGGGAAAAGATTGGATTTTAAAATGGGACCAGGATGGAGCAGGGATCTGATGGTCTGAAGTTGTCTGGACTCAATGTTGAGGCCAGAAGGCAGTGAAGTACCCAGTCAGAACACTGCTCCTCAAACTGAAGCTTGAACAAAACCAAACTGTAAAGTTATTATAAAACTAACTTCCTTTAGACTTTACCGAGTTACCACAAAGTATCAAACTCTACTACATAAATCTTAGCACGCGAGCTATCAGGCCTTCATTACACACATTCAACCTCAATTTTCCTTCATTTTACACAGAGCGTAGAACCTCTGATCTACTTTGTTATATACACAAATATTCAAAAGTTATCTAAAGCTTCACAAAAATATCCAAACTCATGACTTGGATTTAGATACGGCCCGTGTCAGGATGAGACGATCTGACTCCTCTCAGTGGGTTTTGTTGTTTTCTCCGAGTCCTGGACTTGGGGTCTTGCTGCGATAGCTATTCCTGCAGGTTGTCACTTATGATGTTTCTGTGCCTCCTTCTTACACAAATCATGTTTCCAGTCATGTGCTCACAGACCAACCAATCATTGTCTTTTTGGTCACCATCGAACTACTGAAGCCCCACAGTGCAGAGTGAGGCCATTTGACATATTGAGTGTGCACAGAGGCTCCCCCCATCATCCCCCTCCCTGTCCCTTTAACCTCACACATTTACGACCTAACCACACATGTTTGGAGTGTGGGAGGAAACCAGAGCGCCACTGGAAACCCATGCAGACACAGGGAGAATGTGCAGACTCCATATGGAGAGTTCACTCACTGTTCAATATATAGCAACAAACACTGTCCAATCAGCTTCTGGGCCTGTTTTTCATGGCGCATCCTGTTCTGATACAGAGTTAGATTGTTTTAACCACCAGGCTTTGCTGGGATCTCTCTGGATACAGTAAGAAGTCTTAACACCAGGTTTAAAGTCCAACAGGCTTATTTGTTAGCAAAGGCTACTAGCTTTCGAAGCGACTTACCTGACGAAGTAGCAGCACCCCGAAAACAAGTGACTTTTGCTACCAAGTAAACCTGTTGGACTTTAACCTGGTGTTGTAAGACTTCTTACTGTGTTTACCCCAGTCCAACGCCGGCATCTCCACATTATGGCTCTCTGGATACCTGTCAGGCTGCTGGAAGGTGAGGTTTGCACTGGTTCAATGTAATTTCCTTATTCGAAAAGGGAGGGAGCCAAAAACAGGTAACTATAGACCAGTTAGATTAATATCTGTCATTGGAAATATGTAAGAGTCCATTTTAAAGGATATAATAGCAGAGCATTTAGAAATATTTATCATATACAGGCAGAGTCAACATAGCTTCATGAGGATAAATCATGTCTGAAAAATTTATTAGAATTCTTTGAGGTGGTAACAGGCAGGATAAATAAAGGACACCAATGTACACAATACACATGGGCTTTCAAAAAGCATTTCATAAAATGCAGTTGATAAAAACACTTGATTTTTACTGCAACTGTATAGAGCTTTGGTGAGGCCACGCCTGGAGTATTGTGTGCAATTTTGGTCTCCTTATCTGAGGAAGGATGTTATTGCTACAGAGGGAGCACAGTGACTGTTTACCAGGCTGATTCCTGGGATGGCAGGTCTGTCATACGAGGAGAGACTAAGTCGGTTAGGATTATATTCACTGGAGTTTAGAAGAGTGAGAGGGGATCTCACAGGAACTTATAAAATTCTAACAGGGTTAGACAGGGTAGATTCAGAAAGAATGTTCCCAATGGTGGGGGAGTCCAGAACTGGCGAGGGGGTGGAGGGGGGAGCAGTCATAGTTTGAGGATAAGAGGTAAATCTTTTAGGGCTGAGATGAGGAGAAATTTCTTCACCCAGACGGTGGTGAATGTGTGGAATTCACTCCCTCAGAAAGTAGTTGAGGCCAAAACGTTGTGTGATTTCAAGAAGAAATTAGATATAGCTCTTGGGACTAAAGGAATCAAGGGATATGGTTTGATAGAGCAGACGCAGCACGGATTCGTTAAGGGGAAGTCGTGTTTGACGAATTTATTGGATTTCTATGTGGATGTGACTGGTGCGGTAGACAGAGGGGAACCGGTGGATGTGGTGTTTTTAGATTTTCAAAAGGCTTTTGATAAGGTGCCTCACAAAAGGTTGCTTCAGAAGGTTAGGGTGCATGGAGCTGGGGGTAAGGTGTTAGCGTGGATAGAGGATTGGCTGATTGGCTGTCTAATAGGAAGCAGAGAGTTGGTATCAATGGGTGCTATTCTGATTGGCGGTTGGTGACTAGTGGAGTGCCACAGGGATCGGTGCTGGGGCCTCAGCTATTTACCGTTTATATAGATGATCTGGAGGAGGGGGCTGAGTGTGGGGTGACGAAATTTGCTGATGACACGAAGATGAGTGGAAAAGCAAATTGTGCGGAGGGTGTGGAAAGTCTGCAGAGGGATCTGGATAGGCTGAGCGAGTGGGCAAGGACCTGGCAGATGGATATAAAGTTAGCAAGTGTGAGGTTATCCACTTTGGCAGGAATAATAGTAGGAGGGATTATTATTCAAAGGGTGAAAAGCTGCAGCATGCTACGGTGCAGAGGGACCTGGAGGTCCTTGTGCACGAATTGCAAAAAACCCAGTCTGCAGGTGCAGCAGGTGATCAAGGCGGCAAATGGGATGCTGGCCTTTATAGCGAGGGGGATGGAATATAAAAGCAGGGAGGTCTTGCTGCAACTGTACAGAGCACTGGTGAGGCCGCAGCTCGAGTACTGTGTGCAGTTTTGGTCGCCGCACTTACGGAAGGATATTTTGGCCTAGGAGGGAGTGCAGAGAAGGTTCACTAGGCTGATACCAGAGATGAGAGGGTTGGACTATGAAGAGAGACTGAATAGACTGGGTCTGTACTCTTTGGAGTTTAGAAGGATGAGGGGGGATCTTATAGAGACGTATAAGATAATGAAGGGGATGGATAGGGTAGAGGTAGAGAGATTCTTCCTGCTTAGAAAGGATAGCAGGACCAGAGGACACAGCCTCAAGATAAGGGGGGGGCAGTTTAGATTGGAGTTGAGGAGGAACTTCTTCACTCAAAGAGTGGTGAATCTCTGGAATTCTCTGCCCGTTGAAGTGGTGGAGGCTACCTCGCTAAATGTACTTAAGTCACGGGTTGATAGGTTTCTGATAGACAGGGGACTTAAGGGTTATGGGGAGAGAGCGGGAAAGTGGAACTGATCCACTTCAGATCAGCCATGATCTTATTGAATGGTGGGGCAGGCTCGAAGGGCTAGATGGCCTACTCCTGCTCCTATTTCTTATGTTCTTATGAAATGGGAGGGGAGGGGAGGGGGGATCAGGATATTGAATTTGACGATGAGCTATGATCAAAATGAATGGCAGAGCAGGCTTGAAGGGCCGAATGGCCTCCTGCTTCGAGTCTCTAAGTTTCTATAAAGTACCTGCACAAAAAGTATTTATGATAAGAGCCCTTGGTGTTGGAGTGTAATAGCATGGATGGAGGATTGGCTAACTGACTGAGTTATGAGAAGAGGGGCATTTTCGGGGTGGCAGCCTGTAATGAGTGGAGTGCCACAGGGATCAGTGCTGGGATCAGAGTGATGGACAATATATATTAATGACTTGGATGGGGAAGTGATTGTTCTCTTGCCAGATTTGCAGATGACACAAAATAGGTGAGAAGGCAGGTAATGAGGATGACACAAAGTGTCTACAAAGGGATATAGACAGTTTAAGTGTCGGCAAAAACTTAGCAGATGGAAAATACTGTAGGAAAATGTGGAATTATGCACTTTGGTAGGAAGAATAAAGGAGCTGAATATTATTTAAATGGAGATGAGGAGGGAGGAGTTAGAGGGGCGAGTGTTGCACCTTCCAGGATTTCAAGGGAAGGTGCTGAGGGAGTAAGATAGAGAGTTTGGTGTGATGGACAGAGTGGTCCTTATAGGATGCTGACAAGGGGATGAGGGGTTTATGAAGTTGGTGGAAATGGGGGAGAATCCTTTGAATGCAGAGGCTGGTGGAGTGAAAAATATGGATAAGAGGGACCCTGTCATGATTCTGGGAGGGAGGCAGAGGTGCAGGAAATGAGTCAAACTCAGCTGAATGATTTCAGATTTCTGATAGACAGGGGAATTAAGGGTTATGGGGAGAAAGCGGGAATGTGGAACTGATCCACTTCAGATCAGCCATGATCTTATTGAATGGCGGGGCAGGCTCGAAGGGCTAGATGGCCTCCTCCTGCTCCTATTTCTTATGTTCTTATGTCCGGTTAGCCTATAGAGGGAAACCTCTATAGAGGGAAAAGACAGACCTGTCAGAAGCTCCGTTTTGGAGATAGAATCGTGATGTGATGGAGGTGCTGAAACTGGGAGAATGGGGTGGAGTTTTTCCAGGGAGCAGTGTGTGAGGAGCTGTAGTGGAGGTACCTGTGGGAGTCAGTGGGTTTTAATGAATATTGGTGGTCAGTCAGTCACCAGAAATGGAGACAGGTGAAGGAAGGGAAGGGAAGTGTTGGAGATGGATCGTGTGAAGGTGAGAGAGGAGAGGGATTGGGAAGCGGAATCATTACAGTTTTCCAGGTCCACACAGAACAAGAAATGTCTCTGAAGTAGCCATCAATGCAATGGAGAAAGAGTTTTGGGAGGGGCCTGAGTGGGACTGGGGCAGGGAATGTTCCACAGACCCCACAAAGACAGGGAAAAGTGGAACCCATGCAGGTGCCCATAGCTGGAGGAAGTGGGACAAGTTAAAGGAAAAATTGCTGAGTGAGAGAAGCAGTCCAGATGATTAAGAATTATACTGAGTTACATCCTGAGTGATTCAAACAGGAGACATTCACTAACAAGTAAATCTTAAAGGTATAGATTGGTTTACCTAGTGTTTTCAATGGGGTATTAAAGGTGCTATATAAATTCAATTTATTGTTGATATCATTGATGTTTGGCAATCATGACGCAAGTATTTAAGGAAAGATTACAAGCCATTAGTGCCACTGTTTCCCCAAATTGCGTACATTCCTCCCCAGTCACAGTCCATTCCCTTTCACCCGTCGGTGACTCGCTCCGAGGTGTTGTGGTCCTGATTCTGATCTTTGTCTGACCTGCATTATTTTTCTCTTGCAGTTTATTGCTTTTGTGTCCCTCTTTTTCATCCTCTTGTCAATCACCACCTTTTGCCTTGAGACACACGAAGCTTTCAACAAAGTCATTAACTTAACAGAATCTACAGGAGATGGGAACAGCACTGAACTGGTCAATGTGCATGAAGTAGTGACAGAACCTGCCCTCATGTACGTGGAAGGAGTATGTGTCATTTGGTTCACTCTGGAGTTCTTGCTCCGTATTTCCTTCTGTCCCAATAAACTGTTGTTTGTTAAGAATATGCTGAACCTCATTGACTTTGTGGCCATTCTGCCCTTCTATCTAGAACTGGCACTTCATGGGTTAACCTCCAAGGCAGCAAGGGATGTTCTGGGCTTCCTTCGAGTCGTCAGATTTGTCCGGATTCTACGGATCTTCAAGCTGACCCGGCACTTTGTGGGATTGAGAGTGTTGGGACACACTTTAAGAGCCAGCACCAATGAGTTCCTCTTACTTATCATCTTCCTCGCTCTGGGAATCCTCATTTTTGCCACAATGATTTACTATGCAGAGAGGCTGGGAGAAAGCCCCAACACTGAGAGCCCCACTCACTTTAAAAATATCCCCATTGGCTTCTGGTGGGCAGTCGTCACCATGACTACCCTTGGTTATGGTGACATGTACCCCCAGACATGGTCAGGTATGCTGGTGGGGGCACTGTGTGCCCTGGCTGGTGTGCTTACCATTGCGATGCCCGTGCCAGTCATTGTCAATAACTTTGGGATGTATTATTCTTTGGCAATGGCCAAACAAAAACTCCCCAAGAAACGCAGGAAACACATTCCCAGTGGAGCGCATGATAAGTCTTTGGGACATTGCAAGTCAACACTGAACTCTCCACTGGACAGCACCCCGAGTGAGAGCAGAAGCTTTGCTACTGAAGTGATCAAAGGGAGGATGAGTTCAGGTAGGACATGAATCCAGTTCCATTTCAGAGCTTGTATATGAGCAGCTTTGCTTTCTTGCCTTTGTATCATTACAGAGGATGTTGTTATCACTCTGAGTCACGTGTGGAGGGGAACAGTCTCATATTACTCCTTAAAGACTTTCTCTGGGTATTGATCCGATGCTCAGGGTGATGTTGTCTCAAAGCCAGCAAGTATCTGAAGAGAGAGGAGGAAATCGGATGAATTAGGGACAGAAGGGAAATAAAAAGAAAGAGAAAGCGAAAAAAGGAAAATGTAAGAAAAACATTAGAAAGAAAAAAGAGCAAAGAAAAGTACAGCACAAGAACAGGCCGTTTGGCCCTCCAAGGCCATGCTGATCATGATGCCCTAACTAAACTAAATAAACCTTCCTGTCCTTACTCAGTCCGTATCCCTCTATTCCCTCCCTCTTCATGTACCCATCCAGATGCCTCTTAAATGTGCTAATGTGTCTGCTTCCACCACCTTCTCTGGCAGCACGTTCCAGGCACCCACCACTCTCTGTGTGAAAAACTTCCCCTGCACATCTCCCTTAAACTTTCTTGAACTGTGCTCTCTTGTAATTGATATTTCCACCCTGAGAAAAAGCTTCTGACTATCCACCCTGCCTACACCTCTCATCATTTCGTAGATCTCTATCAGGTCTCCCCTCAGCCTCTGTCTTTACAGTGAAAACAATCCTAGCTAATTCAACCTTTCCTCACAGTCACCACTCTTGAGACCAGGCAACATCCTGGTGAACCTTCTTTGCGCTCTCTCCAAAGCCTCCACATCCCTCTGATAATGTGGTGACCAGAACTGCACGCAATACTCCAAATGCAGCCTAACCAAAGTTTTACATAGCTGCAACAAGATTTCCCTCCTCCTGTTCCCTGCAGAACACCACTAGCTACAGATCTCCATTCTAAAAAACACCCTTCCACAGTTACTCTCTGTGTTCTATAACCGAGCCAGTTCTGTATCCATCCAGCCAGGCCACGCTGAATTTAATGTAATTTTAGTTTTTGTACCAGACTGCCATGTGGTACCTTGTCAAACACCTTACTGACGTCCATAAAAACTACATCCATAACCCTTCCAGAGATTGTTTTTGGGATGAAGATGTTCGGTTATTATAGAAAGTTTGAAAGAGTTAGGAATATTCTCTTTAATGCACAGAACATTGGGAGATTTGATAGCAGGGTGAAGGCTTTTAATGAATAAATGGAGAAACTGTTACCACTGAGCAAGGCGTGGGTAAGTAGACAAAAGCAGATTTTAAATGATTAGCAAAAGCAACATGCCTGTGATCAGGAACTTCCCGTAATCTGGAAAGTGCTGTCACCTGGAACATGTTGTGGTCTGGAATGCATTGTGATCTGGAAAGAGTTGAGATCTGGAATGCGCTGTGATCTGGAATCACTGTGATCTGGAATGTGCCGTGATCTGCAATGTGCTGTGATCTGGAATGTGCCGTGATCTGGAATCACTGTGATCTGGAATGTGCTGTGATCTGGAATGTGCTGTGATCTGGAATGTGCCGTGATCTGGAATCACTGTGATCTGGAATGTGCTGTGATCTGGAATGTGCCGTGATCTGGAACATGTTGTGGTCTGGAATGTGCCGTGATCTGGAATGTGCTGGGATCTGGAATGTGCTGTGATCTGGAATGTGCCGTGATCTGGAATCACTGTGATCTGGAATGTGCTGTGATCTGGAATGTGCCGTGATCTGGAACATGTTGTGGTCTGGAATGTGCCGTGATCTGGAATGTGCCGTGATCTGGAATCACTGTGATCTGGAATGTGCCGTGATCTGGAATCACTGTGATCGGGAATGTGCCGTGATCTGGAATGTGCCGTGATCTGGAATGTGCCGTGATCTGGAATGTGCTGTGATCTGGAATGTGCTGTGATCTGGAATGTGTCGTGACCTGGAATGCACTGTGATCTGGAATGTGCCGTGATCTGGAATGCACTGTGATCTGGAATGTGCCGTGATCTGGAATGTGCCGTGATCTGGAATGTGCTGGGATCTGGAATGTGCCGTGATCTGGAATGTGCCGTGATCTGGAATGTGCTGTGATCTGGAATGTGCTGTGATCTGGAATGCGCCATGATCTGGAATGTGCTGTGATCTGGAATGTGCCGTGATCTGGAATCACTGTGATCTGGAATGTGCCGTGATCTGGAATGTGCTGTGATCTGGAATCACTGTGATCTGGAATGCACTGTGATCTGGAATGTGCCGTGATCTGGAATGTGCCGTGATCTGGAATGTGCTGTGATCTGGAACGTGTTGTGATCTGGAATGCACCGTGATCTGGAATGCGCCGTGATCTGGAATGTGCTGTGATCTGGAATGTGCCGTGATCTGGAATCACTGTGATCTGGAATGCACTGTGATCTGGAATGTGCTGTGATCTGGAACGTGTTGTGATCTGGAACGCACCGTGATCTGGAATGCGCCGTGATCTGGAACGTGTTGTGATCTGGAATGTGCCGTGATCTGGAATGTGCCGTGATCTGGAATCACTGTGATCTGGAATGCGCTGTGATCTGGAATGTGCCGTGATCTGGAATGTGTTGTGATCTGGAATCACTGTGGTCTGGAACGCACTGTGATCTGGAATATAGAACATAGAACACTATAGCACAAACAGGCCCTTCGGCCCACTAGTTGCACCGATCACTTCTATACCTACTAAACCATAGACCTATCTATAACCCCCAATCCCATTAGATCCCATATACTCATCCAGAAGTCTCTTAAAAGACCCCAGCGAGTTCGCCTCCACCACCACCGACAGTAGCCGATTCCACTCACTCACCACCCTCTGAGTGAAAAACTTACCCCTAACATCTCCTCTGTACTTGCTTCCCAGCACCTTAAATCTGTGTCCTCTCGTAGCGACCATTTCAGCCCTGGGAAATAGCCTCTGAGAATCCACCCTATCTATTCCTCTCAACATCTTATAAACCTCTATCAGGTCGCCTCTCAACCTTTGTCTCTCCAGGGAGAAGAGTCCCAGCTCCCTCAACCTATCTTCATAAGGCATGCCTCCCAATCCAGGCAACATCCTTGTAAATCTCCTCTGCACCCTTTCAATAGCTTCTACGTCCTTCCGATAGTGAGGCGACCACAACTGTGCACAGTACTCCAAGTGGGGTCTGACAAGGGTCTTATAAAGTTGCAGCAATACCTCCCGATTCCTAAACTCAATCCCTCGTTTAATGAAGGCCAGTACACCCTACGCCTTCTTGACCACATCCTCCACCTGCGAGGCCGATTTAAGAGTCCTATGGACCCGGACCCCAAGATCCTTCTGCTCTTCAACACAGCTAAGACTCCCACCCTTGATATTGTATTCCTTCATCCCATTGGTCCTGCCAAAATAGACCACTACACATTTATCCGCGTTGAAGTCCATCTGCCACTTCTCCGCCCAGTCTTGCATCCTATCTATGTCCTGCTGCAACTTCTGACATCCCTCCAGATCATCCACAACACCACCGACCTTCGTATCGTCAGCCAACTTACTAACCCATCCCTCCACTTCCTCATCCAGGTCATTTATGAAAATGACAAACAGCAAGGGTCCTAGAACAGATCCCTGGGGCACTCCACTGGTGACCGACCTCCATGCAGAAAAAGACCCATCCACAACCACTCTCTGCCTTCTGCAGGCAAGCCAGTTCTGGATCCACAAGGCCAAAGCCCCCTGGATCCCATGCCCTCTCACCTTCTCAAGAAGTCTTGCATGGGGGACCTTATCAAACGCCTTGCTGAAGTCCATGTACACCACGTCCACCACTCTTCCTTCGTCAATGTGCTCAGTCACATTCTCAAAGAACTCAACTAGGCTCGTAAGGCGTGATCTGCCCTTGACAAAACCATGTTGACTATTTCTGATCATTCTAAACTTCTCCAAATGCTCATAAATCTTGTCCCTCAGAAGCCTCTCCATCAACTTACCAACCACTGAGGTCAGACTCACCAGTCGGTAATTTCCCGGGCTATCCCTGTTCCCTTTCTTGAAAATAGGAACCACATCCGCAATCCTCCAATCCTCCGGACCCTCTCCTGTCTCCATCGACGACGCAAAGATCATCGCCAGGAGCTCTGCAATCACTTCCCTCACCTCCCACAGTAACCTGGGGTACATCCCATCCGGTCCCAGTGACTTATCTATCTTGATAGAGTTTTAAAGTTCTAACACATCCTCTTCCTTAACATCCACATACTCAATCTTTTCAGACTGCCGCAAACCTGTAGTACAACCTCCCAGATCACTTTCCACCGTGAATACTGAGGCAAAGTACTCATTAAGCACCTCTGCCATTTCTTCCGGTTCCACACAGACTTTTCCCCCTTCACCTTTTATAGGTCCTATCCCTTCTCTTCTCATCCTTTTACTCTTCACATATTTGTAGAATGCTTTGGGATTCTCCTTAATCTTACCCGCCAAGGCCTTCTCATGACCCCTTCTGGTTCTCCTAATTTCCTTTTTAAGCTCCTTTCTACAAGCCTTATACTCCTCTAGATCCTTACCATCTCCTAGCTCTCTGAACCTTTTGTACACCTTTCCTTTCTTCCTGACTAGGTTCACCACAACCTTCGTGCACCACGGTTCCCGCGACCTACCAAAACCTCCTTGTCTCATCGGAACGTTATCGTGCAGAGCTCCAGTCAAACATTCCTTGAATATCCGCCACCTTCCTTCTGTACTTTTCCCCAAGAACACCTCCTTCCAGTTTATTCATCCAATTATCTGCCTGATGTCTTCATATTTTCCCCTTACTCCAGACAAACACCTTCCTAGCCTGCCTGATCCTATCTCTTTCCAATGCTATCGTGAAGGAGATAGAATTATGATCTCCATCCCCGAGATGCTCTCCTACCGAGAGATCCATCACCTGTCCTGGTTCATTAGCCAGTACCAGGTCAAGTACAGCCTCTCCTCTCGTAGGCTTATCCACGCACTGTGTCAGGAAACCCTCCTGAACACACCTAACAAACTCCTCCCCATCCAAACCCCTTACCCTAGGGATTTTCCAGTCGATGTTTGGGAAATTAAAGTCTCCCATCACGACGACTCTGTTATTACTACATCTCTCTAGGATCTGTTTCCCTATCTGCACCTCAACTTCCCTGTCACTATTGGGCGGCCTATAGAAAACACCCAGCAAAGTTATCGACCCTTTGCTGTTCCTAACTTCCACCCACAGAGACCCTGTAGACAGTCCCTCCATGGCATCCTCCTTCTCTGCAGCCATGACACTGTCCCTGATCAACAGTGCCACTCCACCACCTCTTTCGCCCTCCCCCCCCCTTCCCTGTCCTTCCTGAAGCGTCTGAATCCTGGCACCTGAAGTACCCAGTCCTGTCCCTGAGACATCCAAGTCTCTGTAATGGCCACCACATCACATTCCCAAGCAGCAATCCATGCCCTAAGCTCACCTACCTTATTTACTACACTCCTGGCGTTAAAATAGACACACCTCAGCCCCTTGGTCTGGACATTTCTCTTCTCCACCACCCGTCTAACCTCCCTCTCATACTGTCTACAGTCCTTCCCTACCCGGGAGCTAACCTCTCCCCCCATCCTTTCTAGTTTAAAGCCCCCCCAGTAGCCCTAGCCAGTCTTCCCGCCAAGATATTGGTCCCCCTGGGATTCAAGTGCCACCCGTCTTTACTGTACAGGTCACACCTGCCCCTAAAGAGGTCCCAATGATCCAGGAACCGGAATCCCTGACCCCTGCTCCAGTCCCTCAGCCACGCATTCACCCTCCACCTCATTCCACTCCTGCTCTCACTCTCCCGCGGCGCAGGCAGCAATCCTGAGATTACTACCTTCGCATTCCTCTTTCTCAGCTGTCTACCTAATTCCCTACAATCCCTTTTCATGACTGCTTCCCTCTTCCTGCCTATGTCAGCAGTACCTATATGAACCACAACCTGCGGTTCCTCACCCTCCCCTTTCAGGATGTCTGGGACGTGTCCAGAGACACCCCGGATCCCAGCTCCAGGGAGACAAACCACCATCCGCGATTCCCGTCTGCGTCCGCAAAAACGCCTGTCTGAACCCAGACCCAATGTGCTGTGATCTGTAACATGCTGTGATCTGGAATGTGCTGTGATCTGGAATCACTGGGATCTGGAATGTGCTGTGATCTGGAACGCACTATGATCTGGAATTCACTATGATATGGAAGGCGCTGTGATCTGGAATGTGCTTTGATCTAGAACATGGTGTGATCTGGGGCGTTCTGTGATCTGGAACGTTCTGCGATCTGGAACATGCTGTGATCTGGAATGTGCTGTGATCTGGAGTGTTCTGTGTTCTGGAGTGTTCTATGATCTGGAACATGCTGTGATCTGGAATGTGCTGTGATCTGGAGCGTTCTGTGATCTGGAACGTGCTGTGATCTAGAGCGTTCTGTGATCTGGAACATGCTGTGATTTGGAACATGCTGTGATCTGGAATGTGCTGTGATCTGGAACGTTCTATGATCTGGAACATTGTGTCTGAAAGGAGGGTGGGACCAGATTCAATAGGAAATTTCAAAACGGAATTAGATAAATGAGCAAGGATTGTGGAAAGAGCAAGAGTTTGGGAGTAATTGGTTAGTTGTTTCAAAGAGACAGCACAGGTGTGAAAGGCAGAATGGCCTCCATTTGTGCTGCAAGAATCTGTTTTTCTTTATTCATTTATAGGACATGGGCATCCCTGTTTAGACCAGCATTTATCGCCTACTCCGGTTACTTAGAAAGAAAGAAAAAGAAGCAGGGGTAGGCCATTCAGCCCTTTGAACCTACCCCACCATTGCTCAGAGATGAGGAAAAATGTGTGCACCCAGAAAGTGGTCTGGGAATCGCTACTACAGATAACAGTTGAGGCTGAAGTTTGTATGTTTTCATGAAGTAGTTAGCACTTGGGGTAAAGGGGAGGTGGGATCAGGCTATTGAGTTGGATGATCATGAACGGTGAAGGAGGCATGATGGGCCGAACGGCTTCTTCCTGCTCCTATTTTCTATGTTTCTATTATCCATCACAATGCACCATTCTCAATCCCGTGCACTTTAATGTTACATATTAAAATTTGCTGGACTCTGGGGTGGTTCCCACAGATTCAAAAACAGCAAATCTGACACCACTGTTTAAAAAGGAGGGAGACAAAAGGCAGGTAACTATAGGCCGATTAGCTTAACTTCTGTAGTAGGGAAAATGCTTGAATCTCTCATCAAGGAAGAAATAGTGAGACATCTGGATATAAATTGTCCCATTGGTAAAATGCAGCATGGGTTCATGAAGGGCAGGTCTTGTTTGACTAATTTGGTGGAATTCTTTGAGAACATTATATGTGCAGTGGACAGTGGAGAACCTGTGGATGTGGTGTATCTGGATTTCCAGAAGGAATTTGATAGTAGAACATAGAACATTACAGCGCAGCACAGGCCCTTCGGCCCTCGATGTTGCGCCGACCAGTGGAACCAATCTAATGATCCTCTAAGCTAAACTATTCCAATGTTATCCATATGCCTATCCACTGACCATTTAAACGCCCTTAAAGTTGGCGAGTTCACAACTGCTGCAGGCAGGGCATTCCACATCCTTACTACCCTCTGAGTGAAGAACCTACATCTGACATCCGTCCTATAATTACCACCCCTTAATTTAAAGCTATGTCCGCTTGTGTTAGCCATCACCATCTGAGGAAAAAGGCTCTCACTGTCCACCCTATCTAACCCTCTGATCATCTTGTATGCCTCAATCAGGTCACCTTGTAACTTTCTTCTCTCTAATGAAAATAACCTCAGGTCCCTCAGCCTTTCCTCATAAGACCTTCCCACCATACCAGGCAACACCTTGGTAAACCTCCTCTGCACCCTTTCCAATGCCTCCACATCTTCCTTATAATGCGGCGACCAGAACTGTACGCAATACTCCAAGTGCGGCTGCACCAGAGTTTTGTACAGTTGCAACATGACCTCACGGGTCCGAAATTCAATCCCTCTACCAATAAAAGCTAACACACCGTACGCCTTCTTAACAACCTTATCAACCTGGGTGCCAACTTTCAGGGAACTATGCACATGTACACCGAGATGTCTCTGCTCGTCAAAACTACTAAAAGTCCTTCCATTAGCCCTATATTCTGTACTCCTGTTACTCTTACCAAAGTGAATCACCTCACACTTTTCCACATTAAACTCCATCTGCCACCTCTCAGCCCAGCTCTGCAGCTTAACTATGTCCATCTGCAAACTGTAACATCCATCCTCACTGTCTACAACTCCTCCAACTTTGGTGTTGTCAGCAAATTTACTAACCCATCCTTCTACACCCTCATCAAGGTCATTTATAAAAATGACAAACAGCAGTGGCCCTAAAACAGATCCCTGAGGTACACCACTTGTAACTGAACTCCAGGTTGAATATTTCCCATCAACCACCACCCTCTGTCTTCTATCAGCTAGCCAATGATAAGATGCCGCACCAAAGACTGCTACATAAGATAAAGGTGCACGGTGTCACAGGTAATGTATTAACATGGATAGAGGATTGGTTAACTAACAGAAAGCAAAGAGTGGGGGTAAATGGGTGTTTTTCTGGTTAGTGATCAGTGACTAGTGGTGAGCCTCAGGGATCAGTGTTGGGAGCACAATTGTTTACAATTTACGTAGATGATTTGGAGTTGGGGACCAAGTGTAGTGTGTCAAAATTCACAGATGACACTAAGATGGGTGGAAGAGCAAAGTGTGCGGAGGATGCTGAAAGTCTGCAAAGGAATATAGATAGTCTCAGTGAGTGGGCGAGGGTCTGGCAGATTGAGTACAATGTTGGTAAATGTGAGGTCATCCATTTTGGTAGGAATAACAGCAAAATGGACTATTATTTAAATGATAAAAAATTGCAGCATGCTGCTGTGCAGAGGGACCTGGGTGTCCTTGTGCAGGAATCTCAAGCAGGTGGTTTCCAGTTGCAGCAGGTAATTAAGAAGACAAATGGAATTTTGTCCTTCATTTCTAGAGGGACGGAGTTTAAAAACAGTGAGGTTATATTGCAGCTGTATAAGGTGCTGGTGAGGCCACACCTGGAGTTACTGTGTACAGTTTGATCTCCTTACTTGAGAAAGGATATACTGGCACTGGAGGGGGTGCAGAGGAGATTCACTAGGTTGATTCCGGACTTGAGAACATTGGTTTATGATAAAGACTGAGTAGACTGGGACTATACTCGTTAGAATTCAGAAGAATGAGGGGAGATCTTATAGAAACATATAAGATTATGAAGGGAATACATAAGATAGAGGCAGGGAGGTTGTTTCCACTGGCGGGTGAAACTAGAGCTAGGGGGCATAGCCTCAAAATAAGGGGGAGCAGATTTAGGACTGAGTTGAGGAGGAACTTCTTCACACAAAGGGTTGTGAATCTGTGGAATTCCCTGCCCAGTGAAGCAGTTGAGGCTCCCTCATTGAATGTTTTTAAGGCAAGGATAGATAAATTTTTGAACGGTAAAGAAATTAAGGGTTATGGTGAGCGGGCAGGTAAGTGGAGCTGAGTCCACGAAAAGATCAACCATGAGTTTACTGAGTGGCAGAGCAGGCTCGAGGGGCCGAACGGCCTACTCCTGCTTCTCGATCATATGTGGGACTTTGTGATAAGCATCATCGCAAACATATCAGAAATGTTGGTGAATGCAGGATTTAGTGAGAGGGAGGAACTGAAAGAAATCAGTATTAGCTGGGAAATGATGTTGGAGAAATTGCTGGGATTGACGGCTGATAATTTGATTTGATTTGGTATTGTCACATATATTAACATACAGTGAAAAGAATTGTTTCTTGTAGACAAAGCAGACCATTCATAGAGAAGGAAAGGAGAGACTGCAGAATGTAGTGTATGGGGGATAACTCCCCAGGACCTGATCATCACCATCCCAGAAAACTGAATCAAGTGGATGCATTGGCAATCATCTTTCAAGATTCTATAAATTCTGGAATATAGAAACTAGAAGCAGGGGGAGGCCATTCGGCCCTTTGAGCCTGCTCTGCTGTTCATTTTGATCATGACTGATCATCAAATTCAATATCATGATCCACCCTTCCACCCATATCCCTTTAACCCAAAGGGATTGCAGAAGGTTAGGGGGCATGGAGTTGGGGGTAGGGTGTTAGCGTGGATAGAGGATTGGCTGTCAAATAGGAGGCAGAGAGTGGGGGTCAATGGGTGCTATTCGGATTGGAGGTTGGTGACTAGTGGAGTGCCCCAGGGATCGGTGCTGGGGCCTCAGCTATTCACCATGTATACAGATGATCTGGAGGAGGGAACCGAGTGTATGGTGTCGAAATTTGCTGATGACACCAAGATTGGTGGAACGGCAAATTGTGCGGAGGGTGTGGAGAGTCTGCAGAAGGATCTAGATAGGCTGGGCGAATGGGCCAGGAAATGGCAAATGGAATTTAATGTTGGCAAGTGTGAGGTGGTCCACTTTGGTAGGAATAATGGTAGGAAGGAACATTACTTATGTGGTGAAAAACTGCAGCAGGCGATGGTGCAGAGGGACCTCGGGGTCCTTGTGCATGAGTCGCAAAAACCCAGCTTGCAGGTGCAGCAGGTGGTCAGGAAGGCGAATGGGATGCTGGCCTTCATAGCGAGGGGGATTGAATATAAAAGTAGGGAGGTCTTGCTGCAGCTGTATAGGGCATTGGTGAGGTCGCAGCTGGAGTACTGTGTGCAGTTTTGGTCGCCGCACTTACGCAAAGATATTTTGGCCTTGGAGGGAGTGCAGAGGAGGTTTACTAGGCTGATACCGGAGTTGAGGGTGTTGAACTATGAGGAGAGGCTGAATAAACTAGGCTTGTACTCGTTAGAGTTTAGAAGAATGAGGGGAGATCTCATTGAGACGTATAAGATGTTGAATGGGATGGATAGGATAGAGGTGGAGAGACTCTTCCCGCTCAGAAAGGACAGTAGGACTAGGGGGCACAGCCTCAAGATAAAGGGGGGGCAGTTTAGAACGGAGTTGAGGAGGAACTTCTTCACTCAAAGGGTGGTGAATCTCTGGAATTCTCTGCCCGTTGAAGTGGTGGAGGCTGCCTCGCTAAATATTTTTAAGACGCGGGTTGATGGGTTTTTGATAAGCGAGGGGATTAAGGGTTATGGGGAGAGGGCGGGAATGTGGAACTGAGCCACGACAGATCAGCCATGATCTTATTGAATGGCGGGGCAGGCTCGAGGGGCTAGATGGCCTACTCCTGCTCCTATTTCTTATGTTCTTATGTAACCCAAAGAGCTACATTTAATTATAGTAGAGGTTCACAGCAGGGATACAGGCCCTTCGGCCCAACATGTTCATGCCGCCTCTTTTTTTTAACCATTAAGCTAATCCCAATTGCCCGCATTTGACCCATATCCCTCTATACCCGTTGTACCCATGTAATTGTCTAAATGCTTTTTAAAAGATAAAATTGTACCTGCCTCTACTGCTACCTCGTTCCAGACATTCACCACCCTCTGTGTGAAAAAATTGCCCCTCTGGACCCTTTTGTATCTCTCCCTTCTCACCTTAAACCTCTGCCCTCTAGTTTTAGACTCCCCTACCTTTGGGAAAAGATATTGACTATCTAGCTGATCCATGCCCCTCATTTTTTATAGCTCTCTTAGGATCACCCCTCAGCTTCCTAAGCTCCAGAGAAAAAAGTCCCAGTCTATCCAACCTCTTCTTACAACTCAATCTATCAAGTCCTGATTTCTTCTAATTGAAATCAGACAATGTTTTGGCCTCAACTACTTTCTGTGGGAGTGAATTCCACACATTCACCACACTCTGGGTGAAGAAATTTCTCCTCACCTCAGTTGTAAAAGGTTTACCCCTTATCCTCAAACTATGACGCCCCTTTAGTTCTGGACTCCCCCACCATCGGGAACATTCTTTCTGAATCGACCCTGTCTAACCCTGTTAGAATTTTATAAGTTTCTATGACATCCCCTCTCACTCTTCTAAACTCCAGTGAATATAATCCTAATTGACTTAATCTCTCCTCATATGACAGACCTGCCATCCCAGGAATCAGCCTGGTAAACCTTCGCTGTGCTCCCTCTATAGCAAGGACATCCTTCCTCAGATAAGGAGATCAAAACTGCACACAATACTCCAGGTGTGGCCTCACCAACACCCTGTACAATTGCAGCAAAACATCCCTATCCTTATACTCACATCCTCTCGTTGTGAAAGCCAAGATACCATTTGCCTTTTTTACTGCCTGCTGTACCTGCGCGCTTACTTTCAGCGACTGATGTGCGAGGATTCCAAGGTCTCGTTGAGTATCCGCATCTCTCAATTTGCTCCCATTCAAGTAATAATCTGTCTTTCTATTATTGCCACCAAAGTGGATAACCTCACATTTATCCACATTATACTGCATTTGCCATGCAGATACCCACACACTCAACCTGTCCAAATCACACTGAAGCATCTCTGCTTCTCCTCACAGCTCACCCTCCCACCCAACTTTATATCGTCTGCAACTTTGGAGATAATATATTCAGTTCCCTCTTCCAAACCACTAATATATAATGTGAACAGTTGGGTTCCTAGCACAGATCCCTGTGGAACCCCACTGGTCACTGACTGCCAATCAGAAAAAGACCTATTTATGCCAACTCTTTGCTTTCTATCAGCTAACCAGCTTTCTGTCCATTTCAGGACAGTCCCCACAATCCCATATGCTTTAATTTTACATAGTAGTCTGTTCTGTGAGACCTTGTTGAAAGACTTCTGAAAGTCTAAATAAACTATATCCACTGGTTCTCCTGAGTCAACTCAACTAGTTACATCCTCAAAGAATTCCAATAGATTCATCAAGCATGATTTCCCTTTCATAAATCCACGCTGACTTTGTCTGATTATCCCACTGCCTTCCAAATGCCAAATTACTAAATCCTTGATAATGGGCTCTAGCAACTTCCCAGTATTGATGTTAGGCTCACTGGTCTATAGTTCCCTGTTTTCTCTCTATCTCCCTTTTTGAGTAGTGAGCTTATATTCGGTACCCTCCAATCAATAGAAACCATTCCAGAGTCCAAAGAATTTTGGAAAATAATCACCAATGGATTTACTATTTCCAGGGCCATTTCCTTAAGCACTCTGGGTGAAGATTATCAGGACCTGGAGATTTATCCATCTTCAATCCCACTGAGTTCCCCAAAAAATATTGCTCTACTAATGCTGATTTCCTTCAGCTCCTCACTAAATTCTAGAATCTAAGGCATTCTGGAATTTTCCCCACCACCATCATCAAGTTCATTGATCTAATTGTTCCCTGTTTTCTCTCTACCTCCCTTTTTAAATAATGAGGTTACATCAACTACCCTCCAATCTGTGGGAACTGTATGACACATGTATGGCAGTGAACTTAGTTCATTGGACACAGGTGGTCATGCTTTCAGCTCATGGCATGCATGTGGCAATGCACGATGTTGCTGACATGCATGTGGTAATGTGCTCAGCTCCTACGCCTGTGTAGTAGTGCACACATGTCCTGACACACGTCTGATAGTGAACCTGGTGTGCATGTGACAAAAACAGGTGTCTCCTAACTCATGTGTGGTAGTGGCCACACACATTTGGTAGAGCACACATCTCCGACACGTGTGGCAGAGCATGCATCTCCTGACACACGTGTGGCAGAGCATGCATCTCCTGACACACGTGGCAGAGCACACATCTCCTGACACACGTGTGGCAGAGCACGCATCTCCTGACACACGTGTGGCAGAGCATGCATCTTCTGACACACGTGTGGCAGAGCACGCATCCCCTGACACACGTGTGGCAGAGCACGCATCTCCTGACACACATGTGGCAGAGCACGCATCTCCTGACACACGTGTGGCAGAGCATGCATCTTCTGACACGTGTGGCAGAGCACGCATCCCCTGACACACGTGTGGCAGAGCATGCATCTCCTGACACACGTGTGGCAGAGCACGCATCTCCTGACACACGTGTGGCAGAGCACGCATCTCCTGACACACGTGTGGCAGAGCACGCATCTCCTGACACACGTGTGGCAGAGCACGCATCTCCTGACACACGTGTGGCAGAGCATGCATCTCCTGACACGTGTGGCAGAGCCCGCATCTCCTGACACACGTGTGGCAGAGCACGCATCTCCTGACACACGTGTGGCAGAGCATGCATCTCCTGACACGTGTGGCAGAGCCCGCATCTCCTGACACACGTGTGGCAGAGCACGTATCTCCTGACACACGTGTGGCAGAGCACGCATCTCCTGACACACGTGTGGCAGAGCACGCATCTCCTGACACACGTGTGGCAGAGCACGCATCTCCTGACACACGTGTGGCAGAGCACGCATCTCCTGACACACGTGTGGCAGAGCACGCATCTCCTGACACACGTGTGGCAGAGCATGCATCTCCTGACACGTGTGGCAGAGCCCGCATCTCCTGACACACGTGTGGCAGAGCATGCATCTCCTGACACACGTGTGGCAGAGCACGCATCTCCTGACACACGTGTGGCAGAGCACGCATCTCCTGACACACGTGTGGCAGAGCATGCATCTCCTGACACGTGTGGCAGAGCCCGCATCTCCTGACACACGTGTGGCAGAGCATGCATCTCCTGACACACGTGTGGCAGAGCACGCATCTCCTGACACACGTGTGGCAGAGCACGCATCTCCTGACACACGTGTGGCAGAGCATGCATCTCCTGACACGTGTGGCAGAGCCCGCATCTCCTGACACACGTGTGGCAGAGCACGTATCTCCTGACACACGTGTGGCAGAGCATGCATCTCCTGACACGTGTGGCAGAGCCCGCATCTCCTGACACACGTGTGGCAGAGCACGTATCTCCTGACACACGTGTGGCAGAGCATGCATCTTCTGACACGTGTGGCAGAGCACACATCCCCTGACACGTGTGGCAGAGCACGCATCTCCTGACACACGTGTGGCAGAGCACGCATCTCCTGACACACATGTGGCAGAGCACGCATCTCCTGACACACGTGTGGCAGAGCACGCATCTCCTGACACACGTGTGGCAGAGCCCGCATCTCCTGACACACATGTGGCAGAGCACGCATCTCCTGACACACGTGTGGCAGAGCACGCATCTCCTGACACACATGTGGCAGAGCACGCATCTCCTGACACACGTGTGGCAGAGCACGCATCTCCTGACACACGTGTGGCAGAGCACGCATCTCCTGACACACGTGTGGCAGAGCATGCATCTTCTGACACGTGTGGCAGAGCACACATCCCCTGACACGTGTGGCAGAGCACGCATCTCCTGACACACGTGTGGCAGAGCACGCATCTCCTGACACACATGTGGCAGAGCACGCATCTCCTGACACACGTGTGGCAGAGCACGAATCTCCTGATACAAGTGTAGCAGCGCATTCAGCTCCTGCATGCTATTTGCTGCATCATCTCTACCTCTGTATGTTTCACCAGTTGCTCCTGAGCAGTTACTGTGTTATTTTCCCCTTCATTTCGTGGCTTGTTTTGACTGGGGACAGTGATAATGTTTGGTGGAAGAGATGTACATAAGTTACTGAGTGAACTTCTGTATATGTTCCAAGACTCAAAACAGAATGGTGAAACGAACATGGCTTTATCTGAGGAAGAATGTGCTGCTCTGAATCAGCTACCAACTTCTGATGAGAATCCAATGCGCAAACATCCCAGAGAGAGAAACAAGAAAGGGTCAACCTGCTTCTTACTGACACCAGGTGAGTTCACTATTGGAGGACAGGATGAGGAGTATTTGATGACTTCCTCTGAGGGGTTTTTGGGGGCAGGGGAGATTTATTTGGGCGGATGGTGACGATGGTGACCCTGCCATCTTCCCACTTCTACCCCAATTACATCCATTGCAGCAAGGCCAGTGATTGGCCAATTATAGTCCTGCAGAGGCAGTCAGTGCCCACCTTGTCCTGCCATTGGTGGAGGACTAGCTTGTGAGTACATACTGGCACAGGTCAGCCTGAGTGTTCAGTCGGGCAGTGGGAAGGCGGGTGGGGCAGGGGACTCCATTGTTTCTCAGTGCCTGATCTAGGGAGCTGGCATTGGGAGAGGGTAGCGAGGTGCAGCCAGGGCCAGGCCTTGCTGCTGATGGCCCACATCAGGACCCTAATCCAGCATCACTCGTGTGTGGCCTTGGAGTCACTGTGACCTTGGAATGTGGGTGGCTGCAGTACCAGAAACAGCCACTCTGCCCAGTGGCACCAAAGGGCAAAGCATAGCTTAGCCTCTGATTGGCTAGCAGCTTTCATGAGTGGGGTCGGGGGAGGGGAAGGCCCCTGGCTGCCCAATCAGCGGCTCATTGGCCGTCCAAAATAGAGTCAACACATAGCCTTCGCCAGTTCTCCCTCACTGTCATTAGTACCAACTCCCCCACTCACACTCACATTCCCACACACTCACACACACACACATTCAAACACACACAAACTCACACACACATACACACGCATACACACACACTCACATTCCCACACATACACACACACTTACACACTCAAACTCACACACACTCACATTCCCACACACTCAAACACACACACACTCACATTCCCACACACACTCTCACACACACACACACACTCACAATTCCCACACACACTCACACTCACTCATGTTCACACATTCACAATCACAAAGACACACACTTTCTCACATTCACACACACACACACTCACACTTTCACACACATAGGTGCCCTCTCTCTCATGCTGCCTTTCCCTCACACCCTCTCTCATTCTCTCTCTCTCACACTGTCTCACACTCTGTCTCACACACTCTCTCTCACAGTCTTTCTCATGCTCTCTCTGTCACACTCTCTCACACACTTTCTCTCTCACACTCTCACGCACTCTCTTTCACACACACTCTCTGTCACACACTCACACTCACACTCTCTCACACTCTCTGTCACACTTTCTCTCTCACACACTGTGTCATACACTCCCTCGCACTCTGTCTCACACACACTCTCGCACATTCCCTCTCGCACACTCCATCTCTCTCACACACACTCTTTCACACACTCTCACTCTCTCTCGCACACGTATTCGCACATTCTCTCTCACACACTCTCTCACATACTCCCTCTTGCACACTCTTACACACACTCCATCTCTCGCACACACTCCCTTGCACACTTTCTCTTGCACACACTCTCTCGCACACACTCTTTCTCGCACACTCTCTCTCTCAACACTCTCTCTCACACCCATATATATTTTTGCCAAGTTCCATTTCACTGCTCTTGCCAAGCCTGTCGAGTGATGCACCATGTTAAGCTTACCTGGGGAGTTCTCTCTCTTTTACCTTTGTAATATTTCCTGCTGTTTTATTTTTGACCAGCAGAGAGTTGCAAAGATGTGCTGAAAGGTAACTACACTCAAGCAGAAGTGATCACTCTCTCCTAATGCCAAATAGCAGAGGTTAAAGGGCAAAGAACAAGATTCAATGCTTTATCCAAAATCCAATCTGGAGCGATGAAATGGAACCAGATGCTACAATCTGGGCCAAAGATCAGAAACCCAGAATTACTGAACACACATAATGATTAAATGTGTTGTAATATATATATATCATCCTTTCACAGCATGAGTGCATGGTGGTTCTGTAAAATATGTATTATGAAGAAAATAAATCTATATATATATCTATACATTTCTATATATAAACTATACACATTTGTTAACATCCTTGTTCACAATGTGCAAAGAATTCCAGCAATAGATTACTGGTCCTTATTTTCTCATTAATTGGATATTTTATACTTGTCTGTATTGTATAATGTTGAATCAGGAGACGTACAAATTTTACCTCCATAAGTGCTTTAATGTGAAGACTGTTAGATTTCAGTTTGATGTGTATCCTAGCAACAAAGTTAAAACATCAAAAATTCTTTGAAGTAAATGGTATTCTCTGGTGTCCCGAGTCTTTTCTCAGCACTGAACCCAGTCAGGTCCCTGTCTCGTGATGTGAATTTATTCTTGTCAGTGAACCCAACAAGAATGAGCCATCTGCATCAGAAATAAATTGAGAAAATGCTGGAGGTACGCAGCAGCATCAGAGTAAAGAGAGGAAGTGAAAACCATGGCCTGTAGCTGAAAGATTAACCTGATTGATTAGCTGTGTATTTCCAGAATATTCTTGATATTCTAAACAAGGATAGACGTCAGTCGGAAACTGTGACGTGGGTATGTTTGATAGGTTACGTTTCTGTGCCTGTTCTATGAGCTGTAATGTTCTATGTTCTGTGTCTCTGGCAATAACACTTGTTTGTATGTTGGTTTAGCATGAATCTGTGCAACCGTACTTGTGTGGAAATAAAGAGCTAATCTTTTTCAAGATAACTTTACTGTGTTTCATGTTTTATGTCTCAAAAAGGATATAGTTACAAACATCCAGAATGATAGAACAGAAACAGAGACCATTCAGCCCGTCATATCTGCACTGGTTTTTTTTGAAAAACTATCCAATGACTGCCCTGTTCTTTGCACAGAGTCTACTTTTCAAATATTTGTCCAATTACCTTTTGAAGCATTCCATTGAATCTGCCTCTAGCGCCCTTTTGGGCAGCACATTCCAACTTGTCCAGCCTCCTTCAGAGCTTTGTGTATCTACAGTCAAATGATGTGCAGGTTAGGTGGCTATGATAAATTGCCCCTTAGTGTCAGGGGGATTAGTGGGGTGAATACAGGGGGTTATAGGGATGGGGCCTGGATGGGATTGTTGTCGGTGCAGGCTTGATGGGCTGAATGGGATTCTACGATTTTAGATCATTCCCCTACTCACGTTGCACCATTTAGTTTATATTGGTTCCATTCTTCCTTACAAAATGTTTCACTTCATCTTTCTCTGCAATAAATTTCATCTGTCATTTGTCTGCCCATTTAACTGTTTCTCTGTATCAGCCAGAAATATTTTCCTGCCTTTATTATTACATTTCCAAGTGTTGTGGCATCTGCAAGCTTTGAAATTCTGCTGTATTTTTCAGTTGCGGTTATGAATATATTTCAGAAAGAGCAAAGCTGAAGAGAATGAAATGTGACGAATGCTCAGAGCTAGTGGCCCAGGATTCGAAAAGAGAAAATTGCAGAGGTAGTGGAAGTGCTGGCTATGAATTTCCAAAACTGCTTCCATTTGTGAATGGTCCCATGAGATTGGAAATGTCACAGAGAGAAAAACAACAAACAGCAGGTCAGTTAACCAAACATCAGCTGTTGGGAAAATGCTGCAAATAATGGTTATGAGCGGACAAATATATGAAAAAGGAGCCTTGATCAATTGGGCCAGTGGGCTGGCGAATGGCAGATGAAGTTTAATTTAGACAAATGCGAGGTGATGCATTTTGGTAGATTGAACCAGGGCAGGACTTACTCAATTAATGGTAGGGCGCTGGGAAGAGTTACAGAACAAAGAGATCTAGAGGTACATGTTCATAGTTCCTTGAAAGTGGAGTCACAGGTGGACGGAGTGGTGAAGAAGGCATTCGGCATGCCTGGTTTCATCAGTCAGAACATTGAATACAGGAGTTGGAATGTCTTGTTGAAGTTGTACAAGACATTGGTAAGGCACTGTTCCAAGTGTGGCCTTACCACACTGTGCAATTCCTATTATAGAAAGGATATTATTAAACTAGAAAGAGTGCAGAAAAGATTTACTAGGATGCTACTGGGACTTGATGGTTTGAGTTATAAGAAGAGACTGGATAGACTGGGACTTTTTTCTCTGGAGTGTAGGAGGCTGAGGGGTGATCTTATAGAAGCCTATAAAATAATGAGGGGCACAGATCAGCTAGATAGTCAATATTTTTTCCCAAAGGTAGGGGAGTCTAAAACTAGAGGGCATAGGTTTAAGGTGGGAGGGGAGAGATACAAAAGGGTCCAGAGGGGCAATTTACACACAGAGGGTGGTGAGTGTCTGGAACGAGCTGCAAGAGGCAGTAGTAGAGGCGGGTACAATTTTGTCTTTTAAAGAGTGTTTAGACAGTTACATGGGTACGATGGGTATAGAGTGATATGGGCTAAATGTGGGCAATTGGGATTAGCTTAGGGGTTTTATAAAAAAGGGTGGCATGGACAAGTTGGGCTGAAGGGCCTGTTTCCATGCTGTAAACCTCTATGACTCTAAGTAGACCATTCAGCCCCTTGAGTCTGCTCTGCCCTTCAATAAGATCATGGCTGGTGTGTTTGTGTTCCGAATTCCACATTCCCATCTACCCCGGTAACCTTTCCCTTTCCAAACAAAAATCTGTCTACTTCCTCCTTAAAAATATTCAGTGACCCCGCTTTCCACTGCCCTCTGACCCTGCTGCAGTGACCCCGCTTTCCACTGCCCTCTGACCCTGCTGCAGTGACCCCACTTTCCACTGCCCTCTGACCCTGCTGCAGTGACCCCACTTTCCACTGCCCTCTGACCCTGCTGCAGTGACCCCGCTTTCCACTGCCCTCTGACCCTGGTGCAAAGAGTACCTGAATTAGCACTTGGTACATGATAACATTCAGGGCTCTGGGCCAAGTGCTGGCAAATGGGATTAGGTGAGAGCTCAGGTGTTTGTAATGTGTCGGTGTAGACCTGATGGACTGAAGGGCCTCTTCTGCACTGTATCATTCTATGATTCCTCCAGTTCTGGTCACTGCCAGAGACCTAAGTCTGGAGTTCTGACATAAAACCTTGCTGCATCTCTACCTCTCTCTTCCGATAAGAAGCTTCTTAAAACCCATCTCTTTGGTAGGTTTTAAGGAGTTTCTCAGAGAAAGAGAGAGGCAGAAAGGTTTTCGTCGCCTGTCCTGATACCTCCTTATGCAGCTTGCAGTTAAGATTTCTTTGATGATGTACCTTCAGATGCTTTGTTATATGTCAAACTCCCCAGCGCTCCAGTGAGTAAGGATGTGTCAGTTGTGAGATTAAGCTGTAGTGAGCAGGGAGACTCCAATGCCCTGACCTACACTGAGAAACTGAATCAGGTCACAACAGCAGATGGAATTGACCTCAGTGCCTCTGGCTGTGACACCAACCACTGCCCAGGACTCCCACACCAATCACTGCCCAGGACTCCCACACCAATCACTGCCCAGGACTCCCACACCAATCACTGCCCAGGACTCCCACACCAATCACTGCCCAGGACTCCCACACCAATCACTGCCCAGGACTCCCACACCAATCACTGCCCAGGACTCCCACACCAATCACTGCCCAGGACTCCCACACCAATCACTGCCCAGGACTCCCACACCAATCACTGCCCAGGACTCCCACACCAATCACTGCCCAGGACTCCCACACCAATCACTGCCCAGGACTCCCACACCAATCACTGCCCAGGACTCCCATTGCCTGGGGATTGTTGTTGGAACTCGGATGCTGTCTGGATTGGAATGGCCTGAGAGGATTAATGAGCTGCCAATCATTGGGTAATATCAAGGGGAGATACTCACCATTTGGGAAAGGAACAGATGGGAATAAGGAACCTGGAAGATGCCTCCAAACCTGGAGTCTGCAATCATGAAGAAATTGAAAGGTGTCTCACATCAGTGAGTATTCTGTAATGAAAAGACATCTCAGGTCATTTTCCACAGGGTTGATGGGATGGGGGTACCAGTAGAAACCAACTTTGAAGCAAATGGAATTGGCAACACACTTTTTGCTGGCAGTGAGATATGGGCAGGAAGTGGATTTGGTAGAGATTTGGATTGAGTGAGTTATAATTGTTGAAACTTTGCAGAGTGTGAGTAGTAGACCAACGAGCTTGGACGGAATAGAAATGAGATAAAGTAAAACTGATAGGTGAAAACAATCTTGCATCTTACAATTATGCCAGAAACCTTTTAGGAAATGACTGGATAAGAGAAGGTCTGAATATTTTATTATTTGACATTCAGAAAGCAGTCACAACAGAAGATGAGAGCTAAAATGAAAAGAAATCTTGGAACTGATTAGTGTCTGGCTAAAGCCTTTGTTATCCTGCCCAAAAACTGACCTTTAAATCACACTCAGAAAGCAATTTCTTCCGATACCAATGGATATATTCCTGCTATCACATCTTTAGGGCTGTGTGTTGATATTCTGTGCCATGATTCACAGGAACCAATTTGTTACAATCCCAGCTGATGTTAATACCAAACAAGTTAGACCAGGAAGTGAAATCTGGCTCAATAGATCCTGCTCTTTTATAGAAATCCTGGAGGTAAGTAACTGATCAGATTTAGGGTGTGTACTGATGAACCTTTAACAAAAGAATAAATTGTTTACTAAAGAAGGAAAGTGAATTATTTGACACCAGAAAGATTTCAATACAAACACCAGCTAATGAATCAAATCACATGATTCCTTCACCCAGCCTTACACACATACACATTTCCAAAAATAGCACAACTAACAATACCTAGTTTAAATTCTAAGTTCACATTAAATATATTGTACATGTAAACTAACAGACAAACTGTGGTCAGATCCACCATAGCCCAAGACACGATTACAAATGCCACCAAAGCAAACACTGTGGAATTCTCATTAATCGTTCCAATGTCTACAATGTGAGCCACTAGTCTCTCTGAAATTCTGTCTTTCTCATGAGAAATTCCAAACTCCACACTCAAAGAACTTGCCTTGGAATTGGCCATGTGACTCTTAGGTCACCATCATGCCAGGCAGCAGCATTCAGGAACTATAAGGAATTCCAGCCCCTTGCTGTCCAACTTGTCTGTGACCACACAACATATACCATGCAGGTGTGTACCCATTTCCTGGGTAATACCATGACAGCTAAATTTTGGGCACTCTCTGATCCCAGCCATCTTTGAGGGAGAGCAGCAGCTGAGAGATGACTTCTTGGGGATGGGGACTCCCACTCAGGATGAGGCCAGTGTAGAGACCACTGACAGCAGCAGAGACTCAATATAATGCAACGTGTGTGCTGATCAAGCAGCTGATTGGACTGCTGAAGGTGCGGGTCCGGTGCATTGATCAGATGGGGGTGCCCTACAATAGCCCCCAGAGGGTCTCCCACATTATTGTGGCCTGCTGTGCTCTACACAATTTAGTGCTACAGAGTGAAGACCATTGGAACAGGAGAAGATAGGCGAGAGCCACATCTTCTCAGAGGATATTGAGGAGGGAGGTGGACCTGGCAAGGAGGAGGAGGAGGAAGGCAAGGCTATGGACAGGCTATGGCTCGTTGGCCCGAAGGGCCTGTTTCCCGTGCTGTGTTGTTCTTTGTCCAATTGAGTAAGTCCTGCCCTGGTTCAATCTACCAAAATGCATCACCTGGCATTTATCTAAATTAAACTCCATCTACCATTCATCAGCCCACTGGCCCAATCGATCAATATCCTGTTACAATCCAAGATAACCTCCTTCACTGTCCACTATGCCACCAATCTTGGTGTCATCTGCAAATTTACTAACCATGCCTCCAATATTCTCATCCAACCCATTAATATAAATGACAAATAACAATGGACCCAGCACTGATCCCTGAGGCACACCGCTGGTCACAGGCCTCCAGTTTGAAAAACAACTCTCTACAACCACCCTCTGGCTTCTGTCATTAAGCCAATTTTTTTTACCTCACCTGGATTCCATGAGATTTAACTTGGTGCAACAATCTACCATGCCGTACCTTGACAAAGGTCTTGCTAAAGTCCATGTAGACAACATCAGTTGCACTGTCCTCATCGACCTTGTTGGTTACCCCTTCAAAGAACCCAATCAAATTTGTGAGATGATTTTCCACTTCCCAAGCTATGCTGACTGTCTCTAATTAGTTCTTGCAAGGCTCGTAAAATCCTTCCCAAGGCCAATGAAGAATTCCATTCTGTGATTCTGGGTGGGGGGAGGTGGTATAATTCTGGCCAATATTTTTGATAATCCCAGTTTAGCATCAAGCTTGCATTTATTTCAGTCCGTTAGGTGTAGACAAAAGTCGTAGGTAGAAGGATTGGAATGAGGCACTCACTGAGTGTTAAAATGGACGGCGAGGGCTTGTAGGCCCAAAGGGCCTGTTTCCTGTGCTGTGCTGTTCTTTGTTCTTTATTTCCATTAAAAACCAGTGGTTCCTCACTCTATTTATAATCTAACTGTCTGAAAAACAGCACGTTCTCATGGGAACACTATCTTTTAGCCAATCTTTTTATCAAAGTCAGCACTGACCTTACTTTATTTTGTTAGCCAACCAGGGCCAATGTCTCACGATTGAATTAAAAAAAAGAAAAAACTTTAACTAGCCGACTTTTTTCAGTAATAATCAAAGATTCAAAATACTTATGACTCGAGTATTGATACAATTCCAAAATTTGCCAAACTCAGGGGGTGTGATAAACAGTGAGAATGATGCAAATTACCTGCAACAGGACAAGAGGCAAATGAAGTTCATCGAGCCGTGTGTGGTGATGCATTTTGGCAGAGGGAATGGGAGAGACCAGACAGACAATGGGTGAGTCTGAAAGATGCGCAGGGACAGGGGGAGCTGGGGTTCATGTACATTCATCTTTTTGCTGTTCAGATGTATTGAGAGAGTGGCCAGTGAACATAGAACATTACAGCACAGTACAGGCCATTCGGCCCTCAATGCTGTGCCGAGCTATGTCTAAATCCAAGATCAAGCTATCCCACTCCCTATCATTCTGGTGTGCTCCATGTGCCTATCCAATAACCGCTTGAAAGTTCCTAAAGTGTCCGACTCCACTATCACAGCAGGCAGTCTATTCCACATCCCAACCACTCTCTGAGTGAAGAATCTACCTCGGACATCCCTCCTATATCTCCCACCATGAACCTTATAGTTATGCCCCCTCGTAACAGCTACATCCACTTAAGGAAATAGTCTCTGAACGTCCACTCTATCTATCTCCCTTCATCATCTTATAAACCTCTATTAAGTCGCTTCTCATCCTCCTCCGCTCCAAAGAGAAAAGCCCCAGCTCCCTCAACCTTTCCTCATAAGACCTACCCTCCAAACCAGGCAGCATCCTGGTAAATCTCCTCCGCACTCTCTCCAATGCTTCCACATCCTTCTTATAGTGAAGTGACCAGAACTGAACACAATATTCCAAATGTGGTCTCACCAAGGTCCGGTATAGTTGCAGCATAACCCCATGGCTCTTAAACTCAAACCCCCTGTTAATAAACGCTAACACACCATAAGCCTTCTTCATGGCTCTATCCACTTGAGTGGCAACCTTCAGAGATCTGTGGATATGAGCCCCAAGATCTCTCTGCTCCTCCACATTCCTCAGAACCCTGCCGTTGACCCTGTAATCTGCATTCAAGTTCGTTCTACCAAAATGAATCACTTCGCAATTATTAGGGTTAAACTCCGTCTGCCACTTTTCAGCCCAGCTCTGCATCCTATCAATGTCTCTTTGCAGCCTGCAAGAGCCCTCCATCTCATCCACTACTCCACCAATCTTGGTGTCATCAGCAAATTTACTAACCCACCCTTCAGTCCCCTCTTTCAAGTCATTGATAAAAATCACAAATAGCAGAGGACCCAGCACTGATCCCTGTGGTACACCGCTGGTAACTGGCCTCCAGTCTGAAAATTTTCCTTCCACCACCACCCTCTGTCTTTTATGAAATAGAGAATTACTTATCCAATCGGCCAAATTTCCTTCTATCCCACATGTCCTGTGGCGGGGACGTGGGGATCAAAACAATAGGTCAATAAGCATCGAGGCTGGGGACGAGCTGGGGGCCAGGACAAGGCTATCTAAGAGGAAGAGCATTCTGGAGGAGGATGACCTCAGTGGGCCTGGAGGTCTGGAGTGCATCTGCTTCAGTGCGAGGAGCGTAATGGGCAAGACAGACAAACTTAGAGCCTTAATGTTTACGTGGAACTCGGATGTGGTTGCAGTGACGGAGACTTGGTTAAAAGAAAGACAGGACTGGCAGCTGAATATTCTGGGCTATAAGTGTTTTAGGCGAGACAGAGGAGGGGCTAAAAGAGGTGGGGGGGTAGCGATACTGGTTAGGGAGTATATTACAGCAATGCAGAGGGTGGACAGTTTAGAGGGGTCATGTAACAAGTCACTGTGGGTGGAGCTCAGGAGCAGGAAGGGTGCAGTCACTATGCTGGGGGTAAACTACAGGCCTCCCAACAGCCCACGGGAAGTGGAGGAACGGATATGGAAGGAGATTGTGGATAGGTGCAGAAAAAATAGGGTTGTTGTAATGGGAGACTTTAATTTCCCCTGAAGAGACTGGAAATCGCTGAGGGCTGGGGGTCTGGATGGGGAGGAATTTGTAAAATGCGTAATGGAAGGTTCTTTGGAACAATATGTAGATAGTCCAACAAGACAGGGGGCGATACTGGACCCAGTACTGGGGAATGAGCCCGGTCAGGTTGTCAAAGTTTCAGTGGGGGAACATGTGGCAAATAGTGACCACAATTCTGTAAACTTTAGGATAGTAATGGACAAGGATGAGTGTTGTCCTACGATAGGGTACTGAATTGGGGGAAGGCTAACTACAGCCGGATTAGGCAGGATTTGGTGGCTGTTGATTGGGAGAGGCTGTTCGAGGGTAAATCCACATCTGGCATGTGGGAGTCTTTTAAGGAGCAGTTGATGGGACTGCAGGACAGGCATGTGCCTGTAAAAAGGAAGGATAGGAAAGGTAGGATTCTAGAGCTGTGGATAATCAGGGAAATTGAGGGTCTGATCAAAAAGTAAAGAGAGGCGTATGGAAGGTCCAGGCAGCTAAAAACAGATGGAGCTCTGGAGGAATACAGAGAAAGTAGGAAAGAACTCAAACGGGGAGTTAGAAGGGCAAAAAGGGGTCACAAAATGTCCTTGGCAGACAGGATTAAGGAGAATCCTAAGGCATTTTATTCATACATTAGGAACAAGAAGGTTGTCAGAGAAAGAATCAGACCTCTCAGGGACAAAGGAGGGGAATTATGCTTAGAACCCAAGGAAGTAGGTGAGATCCTAAATGAATACTTTGCATCAGTATTCACAAAGGAGAGGGACGTGTTGACTGGGAGTGTCTCAGAGGGAAGTGTTGACCCGTTAGATAAAATCTCAATTACAAGGGAGGAAGTGTTAGGTTTTTTAAGGAACATTAAGACAAACAAATCCCCAGGGCCTGATGGCATCTATTCTAGACTGCTCAGGGAGACAAGAGATGAAATTGCTGGGCCTCTAACAGAAATCTTTTTCTCTTCACTGGACACAGGTGAGGTCCCAGAGGATTGGAGGATAGTGAATGTGGTCCCGTTATTTAAGAAGGGTAGCAGGGACAATCCGGGTAATTATAGGCCAGTGAGCTTGACGTCCGTGGTAGGGAAATTGTTGGAGAAGATTATTACAAATAGGATGTATGCACATTTAGAACTGAATAATCTCATTAGCGATAGACAGCATGGTTTTGTACGAGGGAGGTTATGCCTCACAAATTTGGTTGAGTTTTTTGAGGAGGTGACAAAATGATTGACGAAGGAAGGGCCGTGGATGTCGTCTATATGGATTTTAGTAAAGCGTTTGACAAAGTCCCTCATGGCAGGCTGGTGCAAAAGGTTAAATCTCACAGGATAAAAGGTGAGCTAGCTAGATGGGTAGAGAACTGGCTTGGCCGTAGAAGACAGAGGGTAGAAGTGGAGGGGTCTTTTTCCAACTAGAGGTCTGTGACTAGTGGTGTTCTGCAGGGCTCTGTACTGGGACCTCTGCTATTTGTGATATATATAAATGATTTGGAAGAAGGTGTAACTGGTGTGATCAGTAAGTTTGCGGATGACACAAAGATGGAGTTGTGGATAGCGATGAACATTGTCAGAGAATACAGCAGGATATAGATAGGCTGGAAAATTGGGCAGATAAATGGCAGATGGAATTTAATCCAGATAAATGTGAAGTGATGCATTTTGGTAGATCTAATGTAGGGGGGAGCTATACAATAAATGGTAGAACCATCAGGACTATAGACACACAGAGGGACCTGGGTGTGCAAGTCCACAGATCCTTAAAGGTGGCAGCACAGGTGGAGAGGGTGGTAAAGAAGCTATATGGCGTGCTTGCCTTTACTGGACAGGGCATAGAGTATAAAGTTGGCGTATGATGTTGCAGTTATATAGAACATTGGTTAGGCCACATTTGGAATACTGCATCCAGTTCTGGTTGCCACACTACCAGAAGGATGTGGAGGCTTTGGAGAGAGTACAGAAAAGGTTTACCAGGATGTTGCCTGGTATGGAGGTCTTAGCTATGAGGAGAGATTGGGTAAACTGGGGTTGTTCTCCCTGGAAAGATGGAGGATGAGGGGAGACCTAATAGAGGTGTATAAAATTATGAAGGGCACTGATAGGCTGAACAGTTGGAAACTTTTTCCCAGGTCAGAGGTGACGAACACAAGGGGTCACAGGTTCAAGGTGAGGGGGGCAAGGTTTAACACAGATGTCAGGGAGATGTATTTTACACAGAGGGTGGTGGGGGCCTGGAATGCGCTGCCAAGCAGGGTGGTGGAGGCAGACAGACAGGGATGATTTAAGACTTATCTGGATAGTCACATGAACAGACTGGGAATAGAGGGATACAAACGAATGGTCTAGTTGGGCTCATGAGCAGCACAGGTGTGGAGGGCCGAAGGGCCTGTTCCTGTGCTACATAGCTCTTTGTTCTTTGTTGTTCTTTATGAGCCTACCATGGGGAACCTTATCAAACGCCTTACTAAAATCCATGTATATGACATCAACTGTTCTACCTTCATCCACACACTTAGTTACTTCCTCAAAGAATTCAATCAAATTTGATAGGTAGGACTTACCCCTCATGAAACTGTGCTGACTATCCCTGATTAAACTGCATCTTCCCAAATGGTCATAAATCCTATCTCTCAGGACCCTTTCCATTAACTTACTGAAGTAAGACTAACTGGCGTATAATTACCAGGGTCATTCCTATGTCCTTTCTTGAAGGGAGGAACAACATTTACCACTCTCCTATCCTCTGGCACTATCCCTGTGGACAGTGAGGACCCAAAGATCAAAGCTAAAGGCTCCGCAATCTTATCCTTTATCTCCCAAAGTATCCTAGGATGCATCCCATCTAGCCCAGGGGACTTATCCACCCTCAGGTTTTTCAAAGTTGCTAATACATCTTCCCTCAGAACATTGACCTCCTCCATCCTATCAGCCTGCATCATGCACTCATCCTCAAAAACATGGCCCCTCTCTTTAGTAAACACTGAAGAAAAGTATTCATTCAACGCCTCACCTATCTTTTCTGACTCCATTCACAAGTTCCCACTACTATCCTTGACTGGCCCTAACCTCACCCTGGTCATTCTTTTACTTCTCACATAAGAGTAAAAAGCCTCGGGGTTTTCTTTTATCCGACCCACCAAGGACTTCTCGTGCCCCCTCCTAGCTCTCCTAAGCCCTTCCTCTAACTCATTCCTAGCCACCTTGTAACACTCAAGTAACCCAACTGAACCTTGCTTTCTTTTCATCCTTTAATACGCTTCCTTTTTCCTCTTAACAAGACATTTAACCTCCTCTGTGAACCACGGTTCCCTCACTCGGCCATTTCCCCCCTGCCTGCCAGGGACATCCTATCAAGGACATGCTGTATTTGTTCCTTGAAAAAGCTCCACTATTCATTTGTACCCATACCTGACAGTTTCTGTTCCCTAATTCTTGCGTAATTGCATCATAATTACCCCAATTATAAACCTTGCCCTGTCGTGTGACGTTATCCCTCTCCATTGCAATAATGAAGGACACCGAATTGTGGTCACTATCTCCAAAGTGCTCTCCCACAAACAAATCTAACACTTGTCCCGGTTCATTACCCAGTCCCAAGTCCAATGTGGTCCCACCTCTTGTCGGCTCATCCACATATTGTGTCAGGAAACTCTCCTGCACACACTGTACAAAAATGGCCCCATCCAAACTATTCGACCTATGAAGGTTCCAATCAATATTTGGAAAGTTAAAGTCACCCATGATAACTCCATGTGACCTCACACCTATCCATAATGTTTGCCATTTCCTCCTCCACATCTCTATTACTATTTGGGGGCCTATAGAAAACTCCTAACAATGTGACCGATCCTGTCCTATTTCTAACTTCAGCCCATATTACCTCAGTAGGCAGATCGCCCTCGAAATGCCTTTCAGCAGCTGTTAAACTGTCCTTGATTAACAATGCTACTCCTCCACCTCTTTTACCACCTTCCCTCCTCTTACGGAAACATCTATACCCCGGAACCGCCAACAACCATTCTTGTCCCTGTTCTAACCATGTCTCCGTAATGGCCACAATATCATAGTCCCAAGTACCAATCCACGCACCAAATTCACCTACCTTATTCCTGATGTTCCTTGCATTGAAGTAGATACACTTCAACCCAACATCCGGTCTGCCTGTACACTCCTACGACCTTGGTACCTTCCTCAGTACCTCGTGACCCCCAACACTGGTTTTTGGACTACAGCTCATTTTCCCATCCTCCTGACAAATTAGTTTAAACCCTCCCTGAAGAGCTGTAGCAAATTTCTCTCCCAGGATATTGGTGCCCCTCTGGTTCAGGTGCAAACCGTCCTGTTTGTACAGGTCCCACCTTCCCCAGAATGTGCTCCAATTATCCGTGTAAATGAAACCCTCTCTCCTACACCATCCCTGCAGCCACATGTTAATCTGCTCTCTCTCTCTCCCTGGTCCTCAACTCACTCACATGTGGCACCGGCAACAAACCAGAGATGACAACATGCTTTGTCCTGGCTCTCGGCTTCCAGCCTAACTCCCTGAGTTCCTGTTTTAAATCCCCATCCCTTCTCCTACCTACATCGTTGGTGCCGATGTGCACCATGACCTGTGACTGATCCTCCTCCCCCTTAAGGATCCTGAAAACACAGTCCGAAACATCACAGAATCTTGCACCTGGGAGGCAACATACCATCCGTGAGTCTCTTTTGCTGCTGCAGAACCTCCTATCTGTCCCTCTAACCATCACGTCCCCAATTACTGTTGCTCTCCTGCTCTCCTCCCTTCCCTTCTGAGGCACTGGGATGGTTTCAGTGCTGGAGGTCCGGTCACTCTGGTTTACCACTGGTAGGTCGTCCCCCTCAACAGTATCCAACACGGAATACTTGTTGCTGAGGGGAATGACCACAGGGGATCCCCGCACTGGCTGCTTCCTCCCAGCTCCTCTCACTGTCACCCATCTATTTTCATTTCTTGGAATCTCCGAATCCCTGAAGCTTTTATCGATGATCACCTCTGCCTCTCGAACGATCCAAACTTCATCCAGTTCCAGCTCCAGTTCCCTAACTCGGTTTTCGAGGAGCTGGAGATGGGTGCACTTCCCACAGTGAAATCAGCAGGGACACTAACGGCATCCCTCACCTCAAACATCCCGCAGGAGGAACATTGCACTGCTTTCACTGCCATTCCCTCGAGGTAAAAAGAAAGATCTTGCCTGATTTTCTCTCACCCACCTTAGGTTACAGGAATAAGCAAAGGAAAGAAGAAAGCTTACCTGCTCTCACTCCAAGTCTTTTTTTTAGGTTAGAGGAGGGGGAGGGTGGGAGACTCTAGACGTGTAGAGTCTCGGGTTTCCTCCCCATTCAAATTGATTGGGGAAAAGATCTTCCCAGGTCTCACTGGGGCCTACTTCCGGTTTTACACTCCCAGCTTAGGAAAAAAAAACTCCAAAAAAAACTGTAAAAATCCCTCTTAGCTACAAGCTCTCTTCACTGAATCCTCACTCCAACTGCTCCTCTGGAAACAATGAGCTATATGAAATGGCGAAACAATGAAATATATGAGATCCTCAGCATCAGAAACAGAGGCATCAAATATGCAAGCAGAGGAGTTATACTGACCCTTTATAAAGCTTTAGTTTGACCCCAGCTAGACTATTGTGTCCAATTCTGGCCACCGTACTTTGGAAAGGATATGAGAGGGTGCAGATGAATTTAGCAGAGTGCTTCCAAGAATGAAGGGTTTCAGTTACAAGATTAGGTTGGAGAATCTGGGGTCGATCTTTTTGGAGCAAAAGAGATTGGGGGGAAATTGGATCCAGGTTTACAGAGATAAACTTTTGTCCCAAAGGTACAGGGAGGATATGAAGGAAAGTATTTTTTAGGCAGCCAGTGGGAGTGATCTGGAACTCATGACCCACGAGGGTAGTGGAAGCAGAGACCAATGAATGATTTCAAAAGGAAATCGAATGGACACATGGCAGAAATAAACTTGCAGGGATAGAGCAAGAGAATGGAAGTGACTGGATTACTCTACAGAGAGCTGGCATCTGCTCAATGGACTGAATGGCCTCCTACTGTACTGTCTATAATTCTAGGACACTGCACAGACTCTGAGTGGCAGAATCTAACCAGCCTATTAGTGACCAGTCGATTATGCTGGGCAGTATTAACACTGAAAATACAATGAGCGCAGGAAATTAGTAACAAGCTGGGAATTGATTGATTGTAATCCTGACAGCAGGATTCTGTAATCACTCTAATACTTCCTGATTCCTCACTCCAACACCAATAAAACTCAACAATAACATTCTTGAAAAATATATCAGCAAGTTTTTAGGGCACTGCCCCCTGAAAAATCTTCAGATTCTTGCGATGAATTGAATTGAAATCCATTTGCTTCAGCTGGAATCTTGATTTTTCCATTTCCTCTCCTGGAAAATGAAGGAATTCTCATTTTAAACTTTTCACATAATGAGAATATCCCAAAGGCTTTGCAGCCACTGACAGACATTGTGCTGCTGAGAGAACTCAATTCAAACAGACTCAGTCTCCCAGATTGTCCCAGTATTACCCAGAAATAAAACATAATCTGCAAATATCAATATGCCAGATTGTCACATTAAATAATGAGTAAATAAGTTTATTAATTTTATTATTTTATTTATTAATGTTACAGGCAGACTTATATTAACACTGTTGATATAAGCCTGCTTGTAACATTAATAAATTAATTAAATTATTTGAAAATCCCTAGTTGCCACACTCCAGCACCTGTTCAGATAAACTGAGGGAGAATTTAGCATGGTTAATGCACCTAACCTGCACATCTTTTGGACCGTGGGAGGAAACAGGAGCACCTGGAGGAAACCCATGCAGACACAGGGAGAATGTGCCAACACTACACAGACAGTGACCCAAGCTAGGAATCGAACCCAGATCCCTGGCACTGTGAGGCAGCAGTGCTAACCACTGTGCCACTGTAAAAATATGCATTGCAGGTAATTACATGTGAATCTACTGGGTGCAGGTTAGTCCAGTTGGGTGCAGATGGGTACAGGTGGGTGCAGATGAACACTCCTACTGTGATAATTGAGACAGACTTTGAAGAAGGTGGCATCACATAGGAAGATGGTTGTGGTTGTGGAGGGTCAGTCATCTCAGCTCCAGGACATCTCTGCAGGAGTCCCTCAGGATGGTGTCTGAGGCCCAACAATCTTCAGCTGCTTCATCAATCACCTTCCCTCCATCATAAAGTCAGAAGTGGGGATGTTCGCTGATGATTGCACAATGTTCAGCACCATTCGTGACTCCTCAGATACTGAAGCAGTCCATGTTCAAATACAGCAAGATCTGGACAATATCCTGTCTTGGGCTGACAAGTGGCAAATAACATTTGTGCCACACAGATGCCAGGCAATGACCATCACCAATAAGAGAAGATCTAACCAGTGCCCATTGATGGCATTACCATCACTGGCATTAACATCCTGAGGGTTACCATTAACTTGAAGCTGAACTGGATTCACCATATAAACACAAATTGTCAGAGCAGGTCAGAGGTTATGAACATTGCAGTGAGTAACTCAACTCCTAACTCCCCAAAGCTTGCTACCATCAACAAGACACAAGTCAGGAGTGTGATGGAATACTCCCCATTTCCCTGGATGGGGGCAGCTCCAACAACACTCAAGAAGCTCAACACCATCCAAGACAAAGGAACCTATTTGATTAGTACACCTTCTACAAACATCCACTCCCTCCACCACTTACACAAGGTGGCAGCTGTGTGTACCATTTACCAGGAACTCACCAAGGCTCCTTAGGCAGCACCTTCCAAACCCACACTCACTACCATTGAGAAGCACAAGAGCAGCAGACACATGGAAACGCTGCCAGCTGGAAGTTTCCCTTCAAGTCACTCACCATCTGACTTTGAAATATATCACCGTTCCTTCACTGTCACTAGGTCAAAGCCCTCAGACCCTCTGCCTAACAGCACTGTGGGTGTACCTACACCTCAGGGACTGCAGCAGTTCAAGACTCCACTGCTTTCTCAAGGACAACTAGGAATGGGCAATAAATGTTGGCCTAACCAGCGACACCCACATTCCATAAATGAATTTTATAAATGTGCGTATGGATGAGCACAAGTGGGTGAAAGCAAATTACTGCAGATGCTGGAATCTGAAACCAAAAGAGAAAATGCTAGAAAATCTCAGCAGGTCTGGCAGCCTCTGTAAGGACAGAAAAGAGCTGACGTTTCGAGTCCAGATGACCCTTTGTTAAAGCTTTGGTTCTTTTCTCTCCTCACAGAAGCTGCCAGACCTGCTGAGATTTTCCAATATTTTCTCTTTGAGCAAAAGTGGACTCAGGTGGATGCAGTTGAGCCTCCTGGATATGGGAGGATACATATGGATGCAGGTGGCTAGATGTGGGTACAGGTGAACATTATAGGTACAGGTTAGTATATGTGAGTGCAGGTGAACCTCCTGGATGCAGGTGGGTAGATGTGGGTGCAGGTGAGTGAGCGCTGGTCAGTTTCAAGGGCAATGACATTCCGTCAGCTCCTTGACTTTCTGGCTCTCTGAGAATGTTTCTGGTTTAAGTTTCAGGTCAATATCTTCCTGATTGGAGTCAGTTTCTCTGTTGAATGTGGAAATGGTGAGTTTTTTGTGGGTTGGTGGATTTGATGCTGAAAATTACACCAGAGATGGAAGAAAGAATGGAACCTTTGGGTTGATGACTCAGTGTGAAGAGGATGTTCCATCTACACACAAACACAACAACAGAACAGCTGATGAAATAACCGAGCAAACTGCTGTCAGTGACTCTTTGGAGCTTAGATACAACATTATTTCCATTGCAAACACAGCTCTGACTGTTCTCCAGGATCCAGCAAACCCATTCATTCATCACCTTTCTCCGAGACATGAAGCAAAAATAAACAATGGCAAGAATCTTGACAATGGCAGGAGTGTGGGGATATTGTGAGATCGTCTTCTGTTACTTCCTGACAAATAGCACATGTTTAAGCTCACCTTTTGATTCACAAACTGATTGGAGAATGAAACTATTGAGAGACGCACCAAGGTTGGGGACAGTCTAGGAGAACGTGATGGGATTTTCCAGGTGAACATGCGAGGTGTGGTCTGTCTCCAAAGTTTCACTTTATGTTCCTCACTGTTTTCTGTTCTGGAAGCTGAGCAGGAGGGTGCCTCATACTGAGCCTCCGTGGTGGGAATCCACAGATTTACCGTCACTAATAGGTTGAGAATGAACCAGCCTCAGGGACAGTTCGAATGTTGCAAAATGCAAGTCCATTCATTGCAAAGATTGGTCACGAATGGTCACTTAAATCCTGGATCATTCATCTTCCCTCCTTCAGCTTCCTCTTCATGACAGGAAGGGGTTAATTTAACCAGCTCTGATTTCTCCTCTCGCCTCCCATCCAGAAACACAAAGGTGGTTTTGAGTTTTATTTCCCCATTTAAAAGGGTGACCTAGAACATAGAACATAAGAAATAGGAGCAGGAGTAGGCCATCTGGCCCCTCGAGCCTGCCCCACCATTCAATAAGATCATGGCTGATCTGTCGTGGCTCAGTTCCACTTTCCCGCCCTCTCCCCATAACCTTTAATCCCCTCGCTTATCAAAAACCCATCAACCCACGTCTTAAAAATATTTAGCGAGGCAGCCTCCACCACTTCAACGGGCAGAGAATTCCAGAGATTCACCACCCTTTGAGTGAAGAAGTTCCTCCTCAACTCCGTTCTAAACCGCCCCCCCTTTATTTTGAGGCTGTGCCCCCTAGTCCTACTGTCCTTTCTGAGCGGGAAGAGTCTCTCCACCTCTATCCTATCCATCCCATTCATCATCTTATAAGTCTCAATGAGATCTCCCCTCATTCTTCTAAACTCTAACAAGTACAAGCCTAGTTTATTCAGCCTCTCCTCATAGCTGAACCCCCTCAACTCCGGTATCAGCCTAGTAAACCTCCTCTGCACTCCCTCCAAGGCCAAAATATCCTTGTGTAAGTGCGACGACCAAAACTGCACACAGTACTCCAGCTGCGGCCTCACCAATACCCTATACAGCTGCAGCAAAACATCCCTACTTTTATATTCAATCCCCCTCGCTATGAAGGCCAGCATCCCATTCGCCTTCCTGACCACCTGCTGCACCTGCAAGCTGGGTTTTTGCGACTCATGCACAAGGACCCCGAGGTCCCTCTGCACCGTCGCCTGCTGCAGTTTTTCGCCACGTAAGTAATAGTGACGCAGCACGGTTTCGTTAAGGGGAAGTCGTGTCTGACAAATTTATTGGAGTTCTATGAGGATGTGTCTAGGGCGGTGGATAGAGGAGAGCCGGTGGATGTGGTCTTTCTTGATTTTCAGAAGGCGTTTGACAAAGTACCTCACAAGAGGTTATTGCAGAAGGTCAGGGGACATGGAGTTGGGGGTAGGGTGTTAGCGTGGATAGAGGATTGGTTGTCAAATAGGAGGCAGAGAGTGGGGGTCAACGGGTGCTATTCGGATTGGCGGTTGGTGACTAGTGGGGTGCCCCAGGGGTCGGTGCTGGGGCCTCAGCTATTTACCATTTATATAGATGATCTGGAGGAGGGAACCGAGTGTAGAGTGTCGAAATTTGCTGATGACACCAAGATTGGGGGAAAGGCAAATTGTGCGGAGGGTGTGGAGAGTCTGCAGAAGGATCTAGATAGGCTGGGCGAATGGGCCAGGAAATGGCAAATGGAATTTAATGTTGGCAAGTGTGAGGTGGTCCACTTTGGTAGGAACATTACAGCGCAGTACAGGCCCTTCGGCCCTCGATGTTGCGCCGACCAGTGGAACCAATCTAATGACCCTCTAACCTAAACTATTCCAATGTTATCCATATGCCTATCCACTGACCATTTGAACACCCTTAAAGTTGGCGAGTCCACAACTGCTGCAGGCAGGGCATTCCACGACCTTACTACCCTCTGAGTAAAGAACCTACCTCTGACGTCCGTCCTATAATTACCACCCCTTAATTTAAAGCTATGTCCCCTCATGTTAGCCATCACCATCCGAGGAAAAAGGCTCTCACTGTCCATCCTATCTAACCCTCTGATCATCTTGTATGCCTCAATTAGGTCACCTCTTAACCTCCTTCTCTCTAACAAAAACAACTTCAAGTCCCTCAGCCTTTCCTCATAAGACCTTCCCACCATACCAGGCAACATCCTGGTAAACCTCCTCTGCACCCTTTCCAATGCCTCCACATGTTCCTTATAATGTGGCGACCAGAACTGTACACAATACTCCAAGTGCAGCCGCACCTGAGTTTTGTACAGTTGCAACATGATCTCACGGCTCCGAAATTCAATCCCTCTACCAATAAAAGCTAACACACCGTACGCCTTCTTAACAACCTTATCAACCTGGGTGCCAACTTTCAGGGATCTATGCACATGTACACCGAGATCTCTCTGCTCGTCGACACGACCAAGAGTCCTTCCATTAGCCCTATATTCTGTACTCCTGTTACTCTTACCAAAGTGAATCACCTCACACTTTTCCACATTAAACTCCATTTGCCACCTCTCAGCCCAGCTCTGCAGCTTATCTATGTCCCTCTGCAAACTGTAACATCCATCCTCTGTCTACAACTCCTCCAACTTTGGTGTCGTCAGCAAATTTACTAACCCATCCTTCTACACCCTCATCTAGGTCATTTATAAAAATGACAAACAGCAGTGGCCCCAAAACAGATCCTTGAGGTACACCACTTGTAACTGAACTCCAGGTTGAATATTTCCCATCAACCACCTATCAGCTAGCCAATTCCTGATCCAAACTGCTAAATCACCCTCAATCCCATGCATCTGCATTTTCTGCAATAGCCTATCGTGGGGAACCTTATCAAACACTTTTCTAAAACCCATATACACCACGCCAACTGCCTTATCCTTATCCACCTCTTTGGTCACCTTTTCAAAAAACTCGATAAGGTTTGTGAGGCACGACCTACCCTTCACAAAACCGTGTTGACTATCCCTAATCAATTTATTTCTCTCTAGATGATTATAAATCCTATCCCTTATAATTCTTTCCAAAACTTTGCCCACAACAGAAGTAAGGCTCACCGGTCTGAAATTCCCAGGATGGTCTCTACTCCCCTTCTTGAACAAGGGGACAACATTTGCTATCCTCCAGTCTTCCGGCACTATTCCTGTAGACAATGACGACATGAAGATCAAAGCCAAAGGCTCTGCAATCTCCTCCCTAGCCTCCCAGAGAATCCTAGGGTAAATCCCATCCGGCCCAGGGGACTTATCTATTTTCACACTCTCAAGAATTGCTAACACCTCCTCCTTATGTACCTCAATCCCGTCTAGTCTGAAAGACTGTATCTCAGTATTCTCTTCGACTGAAAGAGAGATAAGAGAAAGGAAAGGTGTTCAGGACAAGACCACAAAAGAAATTGGTCTCGAATCCAGTCTCTAAAGTCAGGGTATTTCATCAGCAGTTAGTTGGTTGACAGTTTCAGAATGATCTGTCTTTCCAGAAGCGAGAATTTAATGATGGGAGAAAAGTCAGAGTTAAATTTGCCTCCAAGTTGCAATGTTCCAGTAGCTGCCAGTGAGATGAGGGATGGAGTTATTTGTGCTGCGACTTGCTGAATGTCGGATAGCAGACTGAGGCAGGCTGCTTCTCAAACAGTGACCGATGCTATTTATTAATTCAAGGAATTTAGACAGCTCGAGTCTCGGTCATGTGGCAGGATGACCAAGGAGATTCTTGGTTAAATCTCATTGGGGGTGATTCTTCCAAAAATATTCTAATTACCAAATTCGCAAGAAAACTGGAATAACTCCCACTGATTTTCAGAATGAATCTCCCACACTCTGAGCACTGCAAAGAGTCCCAGCAGATTCACTCTGGAAATCTGTGGGGGCAGGGTCCATTCCCATTGGAGAGGCCGGCAGCATAGTGCTGAGGGAGCAACTGCGCATGCGCTGATCTGTCAACACCAAGATTGGCACATGCACAGTGGGCTCGCACTGCCAACCTCCCAAGTACTGACTGACTGACCCCATGACCCCGCATTGCTGGCGTACGGTGTCTTGGCGTTTATTGGTAGGGGGATTGAATTTAGGAGTCGCGGCGTCATGTTGCAACTGTACACAACTCTGGTGCGGCCGCACTTGGAGTATTGTGTGCAGTTCTGGTCCCCACATTACAGGAAGGATGTGGAGGCTTTGGAGAGGGTGCAGAGGAGGTTTACCAGGATGTTGCCTGGTATGGAGGGGAGGTCCTATGAGGAGAGACTGAGGGATTTAGGGTTGTTTTCGTTGGAAAGAAGGCGGCTAAGAGGGGATCTTATTGAAACATATAAGATGATTAGAGGTTTAGATAGGGTGGATAGTGATAGCCTTTTTCCTCGGATGGAAAAAGCTAGCACGAGGGGGCATGGCTTTAAATTAAGGGGGGGTAGCTACAGGACGGATGTCAGGGGTAGGTTCTTTACCCAGAGGGTGCTGAGGGATTGGAATGCCCTGCCTGCTGCAGTTGTAAATGCGTCTAGTTTGGGGGCGTTTAAGAGATCCGTGGATAGGTTTATGGACGAAAAGGGATTGGTATAGGCTAGTGGGTCATTGTTTGTGTAACTGGTCGGCACAACATCGTGGGCCGAAGGGCCTGTTCTGCGCTGTAATGTTCTATGTTCTATGTTCTGACCCTCTGAACCCCAAACCCTCCCCCAATCTCTGGCCTCCCGGGCCTGTCTGGGCCAGCCCCAATATCTCCTCCACCCACACCAGCCCTGATCTCCCCAACTCCGCCCCGCTGGCAGTCCCCGATTACTGAGGAGCAGTGATAAATCCCGTCAGAGTGAACCCCACTCCTGGTAGTGGGGGGGGGGGGGTCCTTCAGCCCTGGGCTTGCTAGTGATAGGGAAATTCAAATTTAAATATTCAAATCAGCTCTGTGCCGATATCCAGTGCAGAGCTGATGACTCCAAAATGGACAATGGAAATGTCCATTGACCTGAGGCTGGATTTTATGGTTTTGAGATGAGTGAGGCCATAAAATTCCTCAGAGTCACAAACAGCTGCCTTTGCCCATAACTGGCTGGGACAAATCTATCTGTCGGAATTCTACCGACCAGCCTCCCCCATGGGAATCGGAGCGGGCGAGGGTGGGCAATGGAAATGTCCATGGAGCTCGGGCAGGGATTTCCTGTCTCGCTCGAGTGAGGCTGTAAAATCCCACACATCATCACTAGTGGCTCAGGCTCTGCCTTGGAACAAAGAACAGTCCAGCACAGGAACAGGCCCTTCGGCCCTCCAGGCCGGCACCGCTCATGAGCCCAACTAGACCATTCGTTTGTATCCCTCTATTCCCAGTCTGTTCATGTGACTATCCAGATAAGTCTTAAATCATCCCTGTCTGTCTGCCTCCACCACCCTGCTTGGCAGTGCATTCCAGGCCCCCACCACCCTCTGTGTAAAATACATCTCCCTGACATCTGTGTTAAACCTTGCCCCCCTCACCTTGAACCTGTGACCCCTTGTGTTCGTCACCTCTGACCTGGGAAAAAGTTTCCAGCTGTTCACCCTATCAGTGCCCTTCATAATTTTGTACACCTCTATTAGGTCTCCCCTCATCCTCTACCTTCCCAGAAAGAACAACCCCAGTTTACCCAATCTCTCCTCATAGCTAAGACCCTCCATACCAGGCAACATCCTGGTAAACCTTTTCTGTACTCTCTCCAAAGCCTCCACATCCTTCTGGTAGTGTGGCAACCAGAACTGGATGCAGTATTCCAAATGTTGCCTAACCAATGTTCTATATAACTGCAACATCATATGCCAATTTTTATACTCTATGCCCCGTCCAATAAAGGCAAGCATGCCCTATGCCTTCTTCACCACCTTCTCCACCTGTGCTGCCACCTTTAAGGATCTGTGGACTTGCACACCCAGGTCCCTCTGTGTGTCTATACTCCTGATGGTTCTACCATTTATTGTATAACTCCCCCCTACATTAGATCTACCAAAATGCATCACTTCACATTTATCTGGATTAAATTCCATCTGCCATTTATCTGCCCAATTTTCCAGCCTATCTATATTCTGCTGTATTCTCTGACAATGTTCATCGCTATCCGCAACTCCAGCCATCTTTGTGTCATCCGCAAACTTACTAATCAGACCAACTACATCTTCTTCCAAATCATTTATATATATCACAAATAGCAGAGGTCCCAGTACAGAGCCCTGCAGAACACCACTAGTCACAGACCTCTAGTTGGAAAAAGACCCCTCCACTTCTACCCTCTGTCTTCTACGGCCAAGCCAGTTCTCTACCCATCTAGCTAGCTCACCTTTTATCCTGTGAGATTTAACTTTTTGCACCAGCCTGCCATGAAGGACTTTGTCAAACGCTTTACTAAAATCCATATAGACGACATCCACGGCCCTTCCTTCGTCAATCATTTTGTCACCTCCTCAAAAAACTCAACCAAATTTGTGAGGCATAACCTCCCTCGTACAAAACCATGCTGTCTATCGCTAATGAGATTATTCAGTTCTAAATGTGCATACATCCTATTTGTAATAATCTTCTCCAACAATTTCCCTACCACGGACGTCAAGCTCACTGGCCTATAATTACCCGGATTGTCCCTGCTACCCTTCTTAAATAACGGGACCACATTCACTATCCTCCAATCCTCTGGGACCTCACCTGTGTCCAGTGAAGAGAAAAAGATTTCTGTTAGAGGCCCAGCAATTTCATCTCTTGTCTCCCTGAGCAGTCTAGAATAGATGCCATCTGGCCCTGGGGATTTGTTTGTCTTAATGTTCCTTAAAAAACCTAACACTTCCTCCCTTGTAATTGAGATTTTATCTAACGGGTCAACACTTCCCTCTGAGACACTCCCAGTCAACACGTCCCTCTCCTTTGTGAATACTGATGCAAAGTATTCATTTAGGATCTCACCTACTTCCTTGGGTTCTAAGCATAATTCCCCTCCTTCGTCCCTGAGAGGTCTGATTCTTTCTCTGACAACCTTCTTGTTCCTAATGTATGAATAAAATGCCTTAGGATTCTCCTTAATCCTGTCTGCCAAGGACATTTTGTGACCCCTTTTTGCCCTTCTAACTCCCCGTTTGAGTTCTTTCCTACTTTCTCTGTATTCCTCCAGAGCTCCATCTGTTTTTAGCTGCCTGGACCTTCCATACGCCTCTCTTTACTTTTTGATCAGACCCTCAATTTCCCTGATTATCCACAGCTCTAGAATCCTACCTTTCCTATCCTTCCTTTTTACAGGCACATGCCTGTCCTGCAGTCCCATCAACTGCTCCTTAAAAGACTCCCACATGCCAGATGTGGATTTACCCTCGAACAGCCTCTCCCAATCAACAGCCACCAAATCCTGCCTAATCCGGCTGTAGTTAGCCTTCCCCCAATTCAGTACCCTATCGTAGGACAACACTCATCCTTGTCCATTACTATCCTAAAGTTTACAGAATTGTGGTCACTATTTGCCACATGTTCCCCCACTGAAACTTTGGCAACCTGACCGGGCTCATTCCCCAGTACTGGGTCCAGTATCGCCCCCTGTCTTGTTGGACTATCTACATATTGTTCCAAAGAACCTTCCATTACGCATTTTACAAATTCCTCCCCGTCCGGACCCCCAGCCCTCAGCGATTTCCAGTCTCTTCAGGGGAAATTAAAGTCTCCCATTACAACAACCCTATTTTTTCTGCACCTATCCACAATCTCCTTCCATATCCGTTCCTCCACTTCCCGTGGGCTGTTGGGAGGCCTGTAGTTTACCCCCAGCATAGTGACTGCACCCTTCCTGCTCCTGAGCTCCACCCACAGTGACTTGTTACATGACCCCTCTAAACTGTCCACCCTCTGCATTGCTGTAATATACTCCCTAACCAGTATCGCTACCCCCCCACCTCTTTTAGCCCCTCCTCTGTCTCGCCTAAAACACTTATAGCCCAGAATATTCAGCTGCCAGTCCTGTCTTTCTTTTAACCAAGTCTCTGTCACTGCAACCACATCCAAGTTCCGTGCAAGCATCAAGGCCATCAGTTTGTCTGTCTTGCCCATTACGCTCCTCGCATTGAAGCAGATGCACTCCAGACCTCCAGGCCCACTGAGGTCATCTTCCCCTCACGGTAGACAGAGGGGAACCGGTGGATGTGGTGTTTTTAGATTTCCAAAAGGCGTTTGATAAGGTGCCTCATAAAAGGTTGCTTCAGAAGGTTAGGGTGCACGGAGTTGGGGGTAAGGTGTTAGCGTGGATAGAGGATTGTTTGTCTAATAGGAGGCAGAGAGTTGGTATCAATGGGTGCTATTCTGGTTGGCGGTTGGTGACTAGTGGAGTGCCGCAGGGATCGGTGCTGGGGCCTCAGCTATTTACCATTTATATAGATGATCTGGAGGAGGGGGCTGAGTGTAGGTGACAAAATTTGCTGATGACACGAAGATGAGTGGAAAAGCAAATTGCGTGGAGGGTGTGGAAAGTCTGCAGAGGGATCTGGATAGGCTGAGCGAGTGGGCGAGGACCTGGCAGATGGAGTATAATGTTAGCGAGTGTGAGGTTATCCACTTTGGCAGGAATAGTAGTAGGAGGGATTATTATTTAAAGGGTGAAAAGCTGCAGCATGCTACGGTGCAGAGGGATCTGGGGGTCCTTGTGCACGAATCGCAAAAAACCCAGTCTGCAGGTGCAGCAGGTGATCAAGAAGGCGAATGGGATGTTGGCCTTTATAGCGAGGGGGATAGAATATAAAAGCAGGGAGGTCTTGCTGCAACTGTACAGGGCACTGGTGAGGCCGCAGCTGGAGTACTTTGTGCAGTTTTGGTCGCCGCACTTGTGCAAGGATATTTTGGCCTTGGAGGGAGTGCAGAGGAGGTTCACTAGGCTGATACCAGAGATGAGGGGGTTGGACTATGAAGAGAGACTGAATAGACTGGGTCTGTACTCGTTGGAGTTTAGAAGGCTGAGGGGGGATCTTATAGAGACGTATAAGATAATGAAGGGGATGGATAGGGTAGAGGTAGAGAGATTCTTCCCACTTAGAAAGGATAGCAGGATTAGAGGGCACAGCCTCAAGATAAGGGGGGTGCAGTTTAGATCAGAGTTGAGGAGGAACTTCTTCACTCAAAGGGTGGTGAATCTCTGGAATTCTCTGCCCGTTGAAGTGGTGGAGGCTACCTTGTTAAATATATTTAAGTCACGGGTAGATAGGTTTTTGACAGACAGGGGAATTAAGGGTTATGGGGAGAAAGCAGGAAAGTGGAACTGATCCACTTCAGATCAGCCATGATCTTATTGAATGGCGAGGCAGGCTCGAAGGGCTAGATGGCCTACTCCTGCTCCTATTTCTTATGTTCTTATGTTCTTAATACTCTGCCTGTTAGATAGCCTTGTCCTGGCCCCAAGCTCGTCCCCAGCCTCTATGCTTATTTCCCTATTGTTTTGATCCCCATTCCCCCCGCCACATTAGTTTAAACCCACCCGAAACCAAACTAGCAAAACTCCCAGCCAGGATATTCGTGCCCCTCCAGTTTAGGTGTAACCCGTCCTTCTTGTACAGGTACCATCCTCTCTTGAAGACTTCCCAGTGATCCACGAATTTGAAACCCTCCCTCCTGCACCAGTCCTTTAGCCCCGTGTTCAGTTGTACAATCTCCCTGAATTACTCTCACAGGACCTCCCTGCTCTTTCTGCCTACGTCATTTGCACCAATGTGGACAATGATGTCTGTCTGATTACGCGCCCCTTTTAGGATGCTTTCTACCCGCTCAGAGATATCCAGGACTCCAGCACCAGGAAGGCAGGCTACCATCCTGGAGTCTCGTTTGCACCCACAGAACCACCTGCCTGTGTCTCTAACTATTGCATCCCCCACTACTATTGCTCTCCTAGTCCCCCTCTTTCCCTTTTGAGCCACAGAGCTCGACTCTGTGCCAGTGACCTGGTCACAGTGGCTTACCCCTGGAGGATCATCCCCCTCCCCCCACAGTATCCAAAACAGTATACTTATTTTGGAGGGGGACAACCACCGGGGACCCCCTTGACTGACTGCTGTCTCCCCTCTCCTCTCAGCCCTTACTGTTAAGGGGGACAACCACCGGGGTACTGTCTGGTACATGACTTTTACCCTTCCTAACCGTAACCCACATGTCTTCCTCCTGTGGCCCCTTTGTGACTACCTGCCTGTAACGTCTCTCTATTATTAATTCCTCATTCTCCCTGATGAGACTAAGGTCATCGAGCCGCAGCTCCAATTCCCTAACACAGTCCCTGCAGCTCGATGCACCTGGCGCAGATATGGAGTTCCGGGAGGCTAGGCAACTCCAGGAACTCCCACATCCAACACCAAGAGCAACAAACTGGCCTCTCACTCAGAATTACCCCTTTCTTTAAATTACTGGAAGAATGAAGAACAGAACCTACCCTGCCTCTGCCTGTTTTCGCCGAAGCCTGTTTTCGCCGAAGCCGTTCAGCCTTCACTCTGCTCCCTCTCACTCCGTGCCCGCTCTCGATGCTGCCGCTGTATAGAGGGGCCTGCTCTTTATAGCTCCTGTTCACCACTGGCTGGTGTCAGGCGCCTGCGCAGTTTTCCCAGTAAAAAAACTTTTGAAAGGAAAAAAGCCTGTGAAAAATCTTAAACTTAACAGATAAATAAATAAATAAATAAGCGCATATTAGCTGCCTTACCCTTAACACGAATCTTTCCCTCTCAGACTTCCTCTGGTCACACGATGAGGTCAATTCCCCAAGTAAGTGAAATGTAAAGAGTCTTTGCGCAGGTCCAGGATGGGGTAACCCTAACCCTAACATTTATACAGAGAAAACAACTCTGCTCTTTTTCTGAAGATTAGAAATTCCTCTTGTGCGTGTCATGGATAATCAGAATAAAGTCTTGTAAAGAGTTGATGAATATATATAAAATATATATTTCTTCTGGTCTCATCTGGGAAACAGTCAGACTCTTGCTAGCATATGGAATCCATACATTACAGCAACTGCCCTATAACTCCCTCGTGCATTGGGCACCAATTCATGTATGAGATTAGCTAAGGGGTTAATATTATCAAACTGCCCAGTAGTACTTGATGTGTTTGGATTCATTGGCTGCTCCAGTGAATCCAAGCACAGTCTGAATGGGTTTGTTTAAAATCATCTGCTGACCTTCAGATCAGGAACCAACCAGAGTCAGCCTGACTGATGATGTTGTTGCTTCATCTCAGAACAGTGACATTAGAACAGGTTTGAGATGGAAGGTGAAGATTGTCCTGGATCATGTGGCTCTCAGACTGAGGAGGTTACAGTGTCAGAACATTAACTCAGGCCACTTGACCTGTTGAGTCGGTTTGAATGGGGGCAACGAGAGATTTACAATTCTGCTTTGCCCAAATCCCAAGCTTCAAAAACTTTTGAGCTAAAGTGAAAATCAAGCAACAAAATGCCTGCTAAATTATTTAACAAATTTTAAATATTGATAAGAATATGTACAGAAACTGAACTGAGGAAAGGTGGACTAATAATCCAGAGAAAGATTTCAAATCTCTCGATGGATTGTATCTGTTACAGAGACATCTAACCAAAACAGAAGCTTATTGGTCTACACCAGCTTTCCCTGAGAACAATATTTAGAAGAAGAATCTGGGAACCTTCCAGAAAAAGAGCAAGTTGTATTCTACAGAAAAATTTACAACATGGAAGAAATAATTCTGAGTGTGAAGAGGAAACTGCCCGAGATATGATGAAGATCTCCAACTGCACATCTTATCCAGACAGCGTGGATCACATAGATTCTGGGTGATTCCGAAGTTAACTGGACAATGTATCCAATAGAAGTTAATGCTGTTGCTGCTGTATCTTTAATTCCAGAGACTACACATCAACAAAAGCTGAAGCATCGTCTGTTAAAACTAGCTGGTGTGGTTTTAAGGACAGACATGGAAGAGACCGTGCGGTTAAAACATTCTATCATGGTCAATGTGGAGTTGAGTGGAGAAACAGCAGAATTGCCTTTCTGTGTGGTCCTGGGTAATTCTCCAGCTCTGGAGATTGTGGTTGAGAAGGTAAAGTTTAGCTGGAATGCTGTTAACAGATTGGGACTGGCCCTCTGCAATGCATCAGGCCGGGAGATTCACACATCTTCACATCATACTGTCCAACCGATCCTTGTGTCACTTGAAAATTTATCAGCAATGCCTTCACTCCCTGCATCTAAGTCATTGATATTAATTGTTAAAAAGTTCAGAACCCCCTGGAACGCTATTCATTACATTCTGACAACCAGTAAAAAAACTGTTATACACACTCTGATTTCTGCCAACCAGCCAATCATCAGTCCAGGCGAATAAATTACCTCTACACCTTTCACATTCCACAAGAGCTTTGATGTGATGCTTTTATCAAATACTTTCAGGAATTCCAGCCCCAGCAAATCTACAGCTCCCTCTATCACAGCACACATCACATTTACAAAGAACTCCAATAAATTGGTTAAATGTGATTCTTATTTCACAAAAACAAGCTGAATCTTCCCACTGACCTTGAGTTTTCGAAATGCCAGCTTTAGCCTCTTTAATGATCAATTCTAGCAGTTTCCCACAACAGACATCAAGCTAACTCCTCTCTAGTTTCCAGTCTTCTGCCTTGAATAGAGAGGAATATGTTATATTTGCTACTTTGCAGTTTAATGGAACCTTCCAGAATCTCGGGATTCTCGGCATCTATTACTTTATTAATAACCTCTTTTACGTCTCTGGGATGAAGTCCCAGGATCTGGAGAAGTGTCAGCTGTAGCTCCGTCCATTTGCACAACACAGCGTCCCCACTGACTGTAATTTCACCAAGTTCCTGTCTTCCTTCCACCTCCAGATTACAGATATTAGTGAAATCTTTCTTGTATCTTCTTGAGTAAAGATTATTATTAAAACTATTGAATATCTGGGATAAATGGGACAAGTACAAACAGAGTGCCGCACTGTCAGAGGGTCAGTGCTGAGGGAGTGCCGCACTACTCTGGGTGTCGCGTTGGGCTGTCCCTGTGTCCCTGGGTGTGGGGCTGGGCTGTTGCTGTGTCTCTGGGTGTGGGGCTGGGCTGTTGCTGTGTCTCTGGGTGTGGGGCTGGGCTGTTGCTGTGTCTCTGGGTGTGGGGCTGGGCTGTTGCTGTGTCTCTGGGTGTGGGGCTGGGCTGTTGCTGTGTCTCTGGGTGTGGGGCTGGGCTGTTGCTGTGTCTCTGGGTGTGGGGTTGGGCTGTTGCTGTGTCTCTGGGTGTGGGGTTGGGCTGTTGCTGTGTCTCTGGGTGTGGGGTTGGGCTGTTGCTGTGTCTCTGGGTGTGGGGTTGGGCTGTTGCTGTGTCTCTGGGTGTGGGGCTGGGCTGTTGCTGTGTCTCTGGGTGTGGGGTTGGGCTGTTGCTGTGTCTCTGGGTGTGGGGTTGGGCTGTTGCTGTGTCTCTGGGTGTGGGGCTGGGCTGTTGCTGTGTCTCTGGGTGTGGGGTTGGGCTGTTGCTGTGTCTCTGGGTGTGGGGTTGGGCTGTTGCTGTGTCTCTGGGTGTGGGGTTGGGCTGTTGCTGTGTCTCTGGGTGTGGGGTTGGGCTGTTGCTGTGTCTCTGGGTGTGGGGTTGGGCTGTTGCTGTGTCCCTGGGTGTGGGGTTGGGCTGTTGCTGTGTCTCTGGGTGTGGGGTTGGGCTGTTGCTGTGTCTCTGGGTGTGGGGCTGGGCTGTTGCTGTGTCTCTGGGTGTGGGGTTGGGCTGTTGCTGTGTCCCTGGGTGTGGGGTTGGGCTGTTGCTGTGTCTCTGGGTGTGGGGTTGGGCTGTTGCTGTGTCTCTGGGTGTGGGGTTGGGCATTGCTGTATCTGGATGTGGGGCTGGGTGCTGCAATGTCACTGGGTGTGGGGTTGGGTGTCTCTGTGTCTATCTCAGGTGAGCGGTGCACTATCTGCTCCTTCAAAGGGGACATCAAGGGGAAAGAGGGAGGAGGGTGTGAATTCCTGAGACAATGGAGACCTGAATGGGCAGATGGCAATGATGGGAATTTCCATATGGGGATGCAATTGAATCTGTCAGACACAGGGGGTGTGCCAGTGATACACTTATAACCACAGAGTTCCAGGAGGAATAAAGAGCTGACAAAGAGAACCAAGCACATTTCCCCTGCTCTCACTGACATGCCAGTGATCTGTAAGGGATTTACAGCCACGAACATCCAGAGAAGGTCACCACTGGGCCTTGGACAGGACCTAATCTTTGGAAAGGTCAACACAACCTTCCTTCCATCCAGAAATTGGCAAACATTCTGACAATTGTACAATCTTCAGCACCATTCACAGCTCCTCAGATACTGAAACAGCCCACGTCCAAGTGCAGCAAGATCTGGACAATATCCTGGCCTGGGCTGATAAGTGGCAAATAAAATTTGAGCCACATAATTTCCAGGCATTGACCACCTCCAATGAAAGAGAGGACCTAATCATCTCCTCTTGACATTCAATGGCAATACTATCGCTGAATCCCCCACGATTGAGATACCACTGACCAGAAACTGAACTAGTTTAGACATATAAATACTGTGGCTACCAGAGCAGGTCGGAGGCTAGAAACCTCCTGTGGGTAACTCACCTCCTGGCTCCCCAAAGCCTGTCCACCATCTACAAGGCACGAGTCGGGAGTGTGACGAATTCTCCCCACTTGCCTGGATTGGTGCAGCTCCAACAACACTCAAGATGCTCGACACCATCCGGGACAAAGCAAAACTAAACCTGACAGTTTGTATGGAGCCATCTGATGACTGGAGAATGGCTCCCAGATGTATTATTACTGCCTTATTTATATTACTGTGGTGAAGTTGAGGCCACAGATAAACCTCACTTCCTCAATGACTGTGGCTAACTCGATAAAAAATTTTGTGTGTCTGATTGAATGAAGTTGGAATTGTTACCTCTGGGAAATGTCAGCACAAAGTGAAGCACAAAAATTCATCCAGCAATTATTATCTATCTTTGTTGCAATAATCTGTTCACATTGGACTCTGAAATGTTGCATTATTCAAAGTGTTGATAGAAATTACCATTCATTTCTTGTTTAAATTTTATTCAATTATTAAACAAATTTCTATTCACGAGTAATAAATCAGGGCAGCGAGGCTGGAGTGGAGAATAGTTAATGTGTGCAGCAGCCAATGAAAGTGATGTCACGACTGAGTTCATAGAATCATAAGAGTCCTTATGGAAACAGGCCCTTCGGCCCAACTTGTCCATGCCATCCTCTTTCCTTAACCACTAAGCCAATCCCAATTGCCTGCATTTGCCCCATATCCCTCTAAATCCATCTTACCCATGTAACTGTCTAAATGCTTTTTAAAAGGCAAAATTGTACCCGCCGCTATTACTACCTCATTCCAGATACTCACACCCTCTGTGTGAAAAAATTGCCCCTCTGGACTCTTTTGTATCTCTCCCCTCTCACCTTAAACCTCTGCCCTCTAGTTTTAGACTCCCCTACCTTTGGGAAAAGATATTGACTATCCAGCTGATCTGTGCCCCTCATTATTTTATAGACCTCTATAAGATCACCCCTCAGCCTCCTATGTGCCAGAGAAAAAAGTCCCAGCTTATCCAGTCTCTCCTTGTAACTCAAATCATCAAGTCCTGGTAGCATCCTAGTAAATCTTCTCTGCACTCGTTCTAGTTTAATAATATCCTTTCTATAATAGGGTGACCAGAACTGTACACAGTATTCCAAGTGTGGCCTTACCAATGTTTTGTACAACTTCAACAAGACATTTCAACCCCTGTATTCTATGCTCTGACCGATGAAACCAAGCATGCTGAATGCCTTCTTCACCACTCTGTCCACCTGTGACTCCACTTTCAAGGAGCTATGAACCTGTACCCCGAGATCTCTTTGTTCTGTAACTCTCCCCAACACCCTACCATTAACTGAGTAAGTCCTGCCCTGGTTCAATCTACCGAAATGCATCAGCTTGCATTTATCTAAATTAAACTCCATCTGCCATTCGTCAGTCCACTGGCCAAATTGATCAAGATCCTTTTGCAATTGGAGATAACTTTCTTCACTGTTTGCAATGCTACCAATCTTGGTGTCATCTGCAAACTTACTAACCATGCCCCCTATATTCTCATCCAAATCATTAATATAAATGACAAATAACAGTGGGCCCAGCACTGATCCCTGAGGCACACCGCTGGTCACAGGCCTCCAGTTTGAAAAACAACCCTCTACAGCCACCCTCTGGCTTATGTCAAGAAGCCAATTTTGTATCCATTTAGATATCTCACCCTGGATCCAGTGAGATTTAACTTTATGCAACAACCTACCATGTGGTACCTTGTCAAAGGCCTTGCTAAAGTCCATGTAGACAACATCAACTGCACTGCCCTCATCTATCTTCTTGGTTACCCTTTCAAAGAACTCAATCAAATTTGTGAGACGTTTTTCCGCTCACAAAGCCATGCTGACTGTCTCTAATCAGTCCTTGCATCTCTAAATGCCTGTAGAACCTGTCTCTCAAAATACCTTCCAACAATTTACCCAGCACAGATGTGAGGCTCACTGGCCTGTAGTTCCCAGGCGTTTCCCTGCAGCTCTTCATTTGCTACCCTCCAATCTTCAGGCACCTCGCCTGTAACTATGATATAAAGATCTCTAGGATCTAAATATCAATAGGAGACATGCAATTTCCTTCCTAGTCTCCCAAAATGTCCTGGAATACATGTCATCAGCTCCCAGAGGTTTATCTACCTTGATGCGCTTTAAGACTTCCAGCACCTCCTTCTCTGTAATGTGTACATAGAACATAGAACATTACAGTGCAGAACAGGCCCTTCGGCCCACGATGTTGCGCCGACCAGTTTTTTAAAAAAAAACACTGACCCATTAATCTAAACCAATCCCTTTTCGTCCATAAACCTATCCACAGATCTCTTAAACGCCCCCAAACTAGGCGCATTTACAACCGCAGCAGGCAGGGCATTCCAATCCCTCACCACCCTCTGGGTAAAGAACCTACCCCTGACATCCGTCCTATAACTACCCCCCCTTAATTTAAAGCTATGCCCCCTCGTGCTAGCTTTCTCCATCCGAGGAAAAAGGCTATCACTATCCACCCTATCTAAACCTCTAATCATCTTATATGTTTCAATAAGGTCCCCTCTTAGCCGCCTTCTTTCCAGCGAAAACAACCCCAAATCCCTCAGTCTCTCCTCATAGGACCTCCCCTCCATACCTGGCAACATCCTGGTAAACCTCCTCTGCACCCTCTCCAAAGCCTCCACGTCCTTCCTGTAATGTGGGGACCAGAACTGCACACAGTACTCCAAGTGCGGCCGCACCAGAGTTGTGTACAGTTGCAACATGACGCTGCGACTCCTAAATTCAATCCCCCTACCAATAAACGCCAAGACACCATATGCCTTCTTAACAACCTTATCTACTTGATTCCCAACTTTCAGGGATCTATGTACACATACACCTAGATCCCTCTGTTCATCCACACTATTCAAAGTCCTCCCGTTAGCCCTGTACTTGACACATCTGTTATTCCTACCGAAATGAATTACCTCACACTTCTCCACATTAAACTCCATCCGCCACCTCGCGGCCCAGCTCTGCAACCTATCTAAGTCACCCTGCAAACTATGACACCCTTCCTCACAATCTACCACACCTCCGACTTTGGTGTCATCAGCAAACTTACTAATCCACCCAACTATACCCTCATCCAGATCATTAATAAAAATTACAAACAGCAGTGGCCCCAAAACAGATCCCTGAGGTACACTCCTCAAGACATCACTATTTATTTCCCCAAGTTCCTTAATGTCCATACCTTTCTCTACAGTAAATACTGATAAGAAATATTCATTTAGATCTCACCCATCTCTTTTGGATCTGCACATAAACAACCTTGTTGGTCCTTAAGAGGCCCTACTTTCTCCCTGGTTACTCCTTTGGCCTTAATGTATTTGTAGAAGCTCTTTGGATTCTCCTTTGCCTGAGGTTGATATGATAGCTGAGGGAAGTAATATTCAATAATCTCATGCTGTCAGATAATTGGATGTTCAGTGGGAGGGATAGACAGTCAATAGCAGTGACAGATACTCATGGGAATGATAGATAATGGCAGTGATAGACAGTCAGCAGCAATGATAGACACTCAATGGGAGTGGCAGAAATTGAATGGGAGTGATTGATACTTGATGGGAGTGGTGGATATTGATTGGAAGCAATGAATTCTTAGTAGGAGTGGTAGATACTCAGTGGGAATGACAGTAATCAATAGGAATGGTAGATCCACAATGGGAATGGTGGATATAGGATGGGAGTGGGTAATACTCAGCAGGAGTAGCAGATATTCAGTGGGAGTATTGAATTATCTATGGGACTGACCGATATTGAATAGCAATGGTGGGTATTGATAAAAAAAACTGCAAAACATACAATTCCCTTTTTTGCACTTGTTCATTTGTTTTAATCCTTTTCTGAAACACCTAATTATATTTTAAATATTTTCCATTATTTTGGGTTTTATTGTTTGTCAGGTACTTTCTGGATGTTTTTCTGAAGCCAGAGGAATACAGACACAGGAGAAGACCATTTAACCCCTTGATCGTGCTCCCCCATCCAGTAAGACAGGGCTGATATACATCCTAACTCAGTATACTTGTCTTTGTCTTGTTCCTTGCTCAGTCATTTCGAAGGGTATTAAAGTCAACCAGTGGTATGGTCTGAAATGACATGTGGATCCAGACAGTCAGTAGGGTTTAGACAGCAGGTTCCCTTCCCTGAAATGAACCAGTTTATTAACAACACTCAGGCCATTCCCACAGTCATTCTCATTGGTGTTAACCCAAAGGTTATAAGATACTTTCAATCAAATTTCACATCATACTGGGGAAGATCCAGAACTCATAACATCTAGATTGTGAGTTCAGCCCAAAGAACACCAGTAATACAACCAGCCCATAACACACCAGATCCTATCATCTACAATCTCATCCTCTCTGACCCTGGTAGACCTAGGAAACTATCTTCTTTTTCTTTTAGTTTATCTCATTTTGAACGTATTTATTTTGTTTCCTTTCTTCCTCTTTTTAACTTGACATGAGCTGGAGATGTCAGTGTTGGACTGGGGTGGGCACAGTAAGAAGTCTCACAACATCAGGTTAAAGTCCAACAGGTTTATTTGGAATCACCAGCTTTTGGAGCGCTGCCCCTTCATCAGGGGAGCAGAGGATGGTGAAGGAGCAGCACTCTGAAAGCTTGTGATTCCAAATAAAGCTGTTGGACTTTAACCTGGTGTTGTGAGACTTCTTATTGAAACTTGACATTGACAGAGAGGGCAGTGGCCTCTTTGCTTTTTTCATTAACATTTGAAATTGCCACTTCTTGTATTCGTAACCTCATTGAGCCTTCTGTAACATCAACCACAACTGATGGAAGATCACTGAGTGAGGTATTCACCTCGGTTTTCTCTCTACCCAGAAGCTGCCTGGCCTGCTGGCCATTTCCAACACGTTTTTCCCATCTTTTCTGACTTCCAGGAACCAAAGGATTTAATCTGATGTTCATTTCAAGGAATTTCTGACTGTACTTGTCAGTGTTGCCGCATAAATAATTAAACAGCTCCTTGTAAAGGAATTTGCAAAATCCCCTCTCCTACCTCCAGTAACGGAGCAGAGTGACAATCCGTCACTCCAGGGAATGATGGGTGAAACAGCTCGAATATTATTGCTGGCCGATTCAATGATAGAGAATGACCCAGGACAGCCTGAGGGTAACAGTGTTGGACTCTCAAACATAACATAAGAACATAAGAAGTAGGAGCAGGAGTAGGCCATCTAGCCCTCCGAGCCTGCCCCACCATTCAATGACATCACAGCATTCCAGCTTCAAAACCAAGCTTCTAATTTCAGTCGGAGCACATGGAATACAATCCTACAGTGCAAAAAGAGGCCATTCAGCCCATCGAGTCTGCACTGATCACAGACCCACCCAGGCTCTATCCCCATAACCCCATGTATTTATCCTGCTAGTCCCCCTGACACTAAGGGGCAATTTAGCATAGCCAACCAACCTAACCCACTTATCTTTGGAGTATGGGAGGAAACCGGAGCACCCGGACCAAACTCACGCAGACACGGGGAGAATGTGCAAACTCCACACAGAGAGTGACCAAATTCCAGAAATCGAACACAGGTCCCTGTTGCTGTGAGGCAGCAGTGCTAACCGCTGTGCCATTGTGCCGCTCCACAGTGGGGGCTCTGTCCCTGGCTGTAAAGCAGAGAGGTTTCTGTCCAAAATATTCCTCTAGTGTGCATCTTCCTGCTGTACACTTGCTGCTGTATACACACGGCTCCTTCCGGTATACACACGGCTCCCTCCAGTATACACACGGCTCCTTCCGGTATACACACGGCTCCCTCCGGTATACACACTGCTCCCTGCGGTATACACACGGTTCTCTCCGGTATACACACGGCTCTCTCTGGTATACACATTGCTCCCTCTGGTATACACACTGCTCTTCTGACCTATCAATCAATGAGTTGAGCGCCATATCCTGTTCTTATGAGGGGATCTTTCAGCGTCTGGAGGTGTCTGTTGCGATCCTCCTCATCTGAGCAGATCCTGTGTATACGGAGGGCTTGTCTGTAGGGGATGGCTTCTTTAACATGTTTAGAGTGGAAGTTGGAGAAGTGGAGCACCATGAGCTTATCCGTGGGCTTGCGGTACAGTGAGGTGCTGAGGTGACCGCCCTTGATGGAGATGCGTGTGTCCAAGAATGTAACCGATTCCGGAGAGTAGTCCATGGTGAGTCTGATGGTGGGATGGAACTTGTTGATGACATCATATAGTTGTTTCAGTGATTGTTCTCCATGAGGCCAAAGAAAGAAAATGTCATCGATGTATCTAGTGTATAGCATCAGCTGAAGGTCCTGTGTGGTGAAGAAGTCTTGTTCGAACCTGTGCATGAAGATGTTGGCATATTGAGGTGTGAATTTTGTCCCCATGGCTGTTCCGTGTGTCTGGATGAAGAACTGGTTGTTGAAGATGAAGACATTGTGGTCCAGGATGAAGTGGATGAGTTGTAAAATTGCATCTGGAAACTGGCAGTTGTCGGTGTTGAGTACTGAGGCAGTTGCAGCAATGCCATCATCGTGGGGGATGTTGGTGTAGAGCGCCGAGACACCCATTGTGACGAGGAGTGTCCCTGGTTCAACTGCTCCACGTGTGCTGAGTTTCTGTAGGAAGTCCGTAGCGTTGCGACAAAACCTGGGGGTTCTTTGTACAATGGGTTTCAGGATGCCCTCGACGTAGCCGGAGAGGTTCTACACAGAGTCCCATTGCCCGATACAATGTTTGTCTTGTGTATCTTCGGGAGGCAGCAGCGATCTCCAACATGGGCGGTACATGGGGTGAGAGCACGGAGGGTGTTCTGAAGGTCCAGATCAAAGGCCTTGATCAGAGTGTTGAGTTGACGAGTGTGTTCTTTGGTTGGATCTGCGGGTAACTGTCTGTCGTGCTCCTCGTTGTTCAGTTGTCGGGACATTTCTTTACAGAAATCCGTTCTGTTCAGTATGACAATGGCCCCTCCTTTGCTGGTTTGATGACAATGTTGCGGTTGGTCTTAAGAGCGTGGATGGCGTTGCGTTGTGCTTGGGTGATGTTCGGGGTTTTCTTGTGAATGCAGCTGATGAACCTGGCATTGCCGCACCTCCTGATGCTTTGGGCAGACAAGTCCAGTCGAGGGCAGCGGCCTTCCGGAGGAGTCCAATTGGACTCTTTCCTCTTCAGTGGCTGCACTGTGGATCTCTCTGTCGGCTGTTCCGGTTTATTGGCTGTCTCATTGTGTTCGCTGTTGGCTTCTTGGGGTTTGTGGAAGAACTCCCACAGCCTCATTCGCCTGATGGATTCCTCAGTGTCCGCTGCGAGACTGATGGGGTCCATTTTGGTGTTGGGGCAGAAATTGAGCCCTCGGCTGAGAACTTCGATTTCATCTGGTTGAAGTGTGTAGTCCGACAAGTTAACAATAGACCTCCCTGCGGTGGTGCTGTTTTCTACTGTGGTACCGGGAGAGGCTTGGTTGCTGCTGGTGGTGATGCCGAGTTTCTTAAGTTTCCTGTTCTCGGTGTGTATGTAGATGGTGTAGTTCCTTTGTCTCGACTGCTTGGCAGAGTTTCGTAGCTGGTCTGCGTCCTGAGCACAAATTGAGAACTTCACTGTACCGCAAGCCCACAGATAACCTCATGATGCTCCACTTCTCCATCTTCCACCCTAAACACGTTAAAGAAGCCATCCCCTACGGACAAGCCCTCCGTATACACAGGATCTGCTCAGATGAGGGGGATCGCAACAGACACTTCCTGATACTGAAAGATGCCCTTATAAGGACAGGATATGGCGCTATCAGTCTCTGTTCAGCGACTCTGTGCTGTCGTGTGTCGTGAAGGCCGCCTTGGAGAACGCTTAGCCAAAGATCAGAGGCTGAATGCCCGTGACCACTGAAGTGTTCGCCAACAGGAAGGGAACAGTCTTGCCTGGTGATTGTCGAGCGATGTTCATTCATCCGTTGTCGTAGTGTCTGCATGGTCTCCCCAATGTGCCATGCTTCGGGACATCCTTTCTTGCAACAAGTCAGGTAGACAACGTTGGCCGAGTTGCAAGAGTATTTACCGTGTACCTGGTGGATGGTGTTCTCACATGAGATGATGGCATCCGTGTCAATCGACAGTTCCAACACGCCACAGCGAAAAACCGCACCAACCTCCTCAGAAGACAAACACGGGACACGGCAGATGGAATACCCTTCATCGTCCAGTACTTCCCCGGAGCGGAGAAGCTACGACATCTTCTCCGGAGTCTTCAACATCTCATTGATGAAGACGAACATCTCGCCAGGGCTATCCCCACACCCCCACTTTTTGCCTTCAAACAACCACACAACCTCAAACAGACCATTGTCCACAGCAAACTACCCAGCCTTCAGGAGAACAGTGACCACAATACCACACAACCCTGCCACAGCAACCTCTGCAAGACATGCCGGATCATCGACACGGATACCATCATCACACGTGAGAATACCATCCACCAGGTACATGGTAAATACTCTTGCAACTCGGCCAACATTGTCTACCTGATACGTTGCAAGAAAGGATGTCCCGAAGCATGGTACATTGGGGAGACCATGCAGACGCTACGACAACGGATGAATGAACATCGCTCGACAGTCACCAGGCAAGACTGTTCCCTTCCTGTTGGCGAACACTTCAGTGGTCACGGGCATTCAGCCTCTGACCTTCGGGTAAGCATTCTCCAAGGCGGCCTTCACAACACACGACAGCGCAGAGTCGCTGAGCAGAGACTGATAGCCAAGTTCCGCACACATGAGGACGGCCTCAACAGGGATCTTGGGTTCATGTCACACTATCTGTAACCCCCACGACTTGCCTGGGTTTGCAAAATCTCACTAACTGTCCTGTCTGGAGACAATACACATCTCTTTAACCTGTGCTTAACCCTCTCTCCACTCACATTGTCTGTACCTTTAAGACTTGTTTACCTGTAAAGACTCAGATTCCAACCATTATTTTGGAAATTGATTTTGTGTCTTTATATACCCTGTTTGTGAATAGAGCTCCCACTCACCTGGCGAAGGAGAAGCGCTTGAAAGCTAATGGCTTTTGCTACCAAATAAACCAGTTGGGCTTTAACCTGGTGTTGTGAAACTTGTTACTGTGTCTCTCCAGTGTGCACACTGCACTCTCCAGTGTGCACACTACTCTCTCCAATATACATAATGCTCCTTCCAGTATACACACTCCTTTCTCCAATATACACACTGCTCTTTCCAATATACATACTGGTCCCTCCAGTATATGCACTGCTCTCTCTGGTATATACATGGCTCTCTCTAGTATACACACTTCTCCCTCCAGTATACACATTGCTCTCTCCAGTATGCACACTGCTCTCTCCAGCATAACTGATATGGAGATGTCGGCATTGGACTGGGGTAAACACAGTAGGAAGTCTCACAACACCAGGTTAAAGTCCAACAGGTTTATTTGGCAGCAAAAGCCACTAGCTTTCAGAGCGCTGCCCCTTCATCAAGTAAGTTGGAGTTCAGTTCACAAACAGGGTATATAAAGACACAAACTCAAAATAATGGTTGGAATGTAAATCTTTACAGCTAATCAAGTCTTAAAGGTACAGACAATGTGAGTGGAGAGAGGGTTAAGCACAGGTTAAAGAGATGTGTATTGTCTCCAGACAGGACAGTTAGTGAGATTTTGCAAACCCAGGCAAGTCGTGGGGGTTACAGATAGTGTGACATGAACCCAAGATTCTGGTTGAGACCGTCCTCATGTGTGCGGAACTTGGCTATCAGTCTCTGCTCAGCGACTCTGCACTTTCGTGTGTCGTGAAGGCCTCCTTGGAGAACGCTAACCTGAAGGTCAGAGGCCGAATGCCCGTGACCACTGAAGTGTTCGCCAACAGGAAGGGAACAGTCTTGCCTGGTGATTGTCGAGCGATGTTCATTCATCCGTTGTAGTGTCTACATGGTCTCCCCAATGTACCATGCTTCGGGACATCCTTTCTTGCAACGTATCAGGTAGACAATGTTGGCCGAGTTGCAAGAGTATTTACCATGTACCTGGTGGATGGTATTCTCACGTGTGATGATGGTATCCGTGTCGATGATCCGGCATGTCTTGCAGAGGTTGCTGTGGCAGGGTTGTGTGGTGTTGTGGTCACTGTTCTCCTGAAGGCTGGGTAGTTTGCTGTGGACAATGGTCTGTTTGAGGTTGTGTGGTTGTCTGAAGGCAAGAAGTGGGGGTGTGGGGATGGCCCTGGCGAGATGTCCGTCTTCATCAATGATATGTTGAAGGTTCCGGAGAAGATGTTGTAGCTTCTCCGCTCCGGGGAAGTACTGGACAACGAAGGGTACTCTGTCCACCGTGTCCTGTGTTTGTCTTCTGAGGAGGTTGGTGCGGATTTTCGCTGTGGTGTGTCGGAACTGTTGATCGATTAGTTGAGTGCCATATCCTGTTCTTATGAGGGCATCTTTTAGCGTCTGGAGGTGTCTCTTGCGATCCTCCTCATCTGAGCAAATCCTGTGTATACGGAGGGCTTGTCCGTAGGGGATGGCTTCTTTTAATGTGTTTAACATTTCCAGATGCAATTTTACAACTCATCTGCTTCACCCTGGACCACGATGTCTTTACCTTCAACAACCAGTTCTTCATCCAGACACACGGAACAGCCATGGGAACCACATTCACATCTCAATATGCCAACATCTTCATGCACAGGTTCAAACAAGACTTCTTCACCGCACAGGACCTTCAGCTGATGCTATACACTGGATACATCGATGACATTTTCTTTCTTTGGCCTCATGGAGAACAATCACTGAAACAACTATATGATGTCATCAACAAGTTCCATCCCACCATCAGACTCACCATGGACTACTCTCCGGAATCGGTTACATTCCTGGACACACGCATCTCCATCAAGGACGGTCACCTCAGCACCTCACTGTACCGCAAGCTCACGGATAACCTCACGATCCTCCACTTCTCCAGCTTCCACCCTAAACACGTTAAAGGAGCCAGAGTAGACACACTGCTGTCTCCAGTATACACACTGCTCCCTCCAGTAGACACACTGCTCTCTCCAGTATACACACTGCTCCCTCCAGTATACACACTGCTCTCTCCAGTAGACACACTGCTCCCTCCAGTAGACACACTGCTCTCTCCAGTATACACACTGCTCCCTCCAGTATACACACTGCTCTCTCCAGTAGACACACTGCTCCCTCCAGTATACACACTGCTCCCTCCAGTATACACACTGCTCCCTCCAGTAGACACACTGCTCTCTCCAGTAGACACACTGCTCCCTCCAGTAGACATACTGCTCTCTCCAGTATACACACTGCTCCCTCCTGTATACACACTGCTCTCTCCTGTAGACACACTGCTCCCTCCAGTAGACACACTGCTCTCTCCAGTATACACACTGCTCTCTCCAGTAGACACACTGCTCCCTCCAGTAGACACACTGCTCCCTCCAGTAGACACACTGCTCTCTCCAGTATACACACTGCTCCCTCCAGTAGACACACTGCTCCCTCCAGTAGACACACTGCTCCCTCCAGTAGAAACACTGCTCCCTCCAGTAGACATACTGCTCTCTCCAGTATACACACTGCTCCCTCCTGTATACACACTGCTCTCTCCTGTATACACACTGCTCTCTCCAGTAGACACACTGCTCTCTCCAGTAGACACACTGCTCTCTCCAGTAGACACACTGCTCCCTCCAGTATACACACTGCTCTCTCCAGTAGACACACTGCTCTCTCCAGTATACACACTGCTCCCTCCAGTATACACACTGCTCTCTCCAGTAGACACACTGCTCCCTCCAGTAGACACACTGCTCTCTCCAGTATACACACTGCTCCCTCCAGTATACACACTGCTCTCTCCAGTAGACACACTGCTCCCTCCAGTAGACACACTGCTCCCTCCAGTATACACACTGCTCCCTCCAGTATACACACTGCTCCCTCCAGTAGACACACTGCTCTCTCCAGTAGACACACTGCTCCCTCCAGTAGACATACTGCTCTCTCCAGTATACACACTGCTCCCTCCTGTATACACACTGCTCTCTCCTGTAGACACACTGCTCCCTCCAGTAGACACACTGCTCTCTCCAGTATACACACTGCTCTCTCCAGTAGACACACTGCTCCCTCCAGTAGACACACTGCTCTCTCCAGTATACACACTGCTCCCTCCAGTAGACACACTGCTCCCTCCAGTAGACACACTGCTCCCTCCAGTAGAAACACTGCTCCCTCCAGTAGACATACTGCTCTCTCCAGTATACACACTGCTCCCTCCTGTATACACACTGCTCTCTCCTGTATACACACTGCTCTCTCCAGTAGACACACTGCTCTCTCCAGTAGACACACTGCTCTCTCCAGTAGACACACTGCTCCCTCCAGTATACACACTGCTCTCTCCAGTAGACACACTGCTCCCTCCAGTATACACACTGCTCCCTCCTGTATACACACTGCTCTCTCCAGTAGACACACTGCTCCCTCCAGTATACACACTGCTCTCTCCAGTAGACACACTGCTCCCTCCAGTATACACACTGCTCCCTCCTGTATACACACTGCTCTCTCCAGTAGACACACTGCTCTCTCCAGTAGACACACTGCTCCCTCCAGTAGACATACTGCTCTCTCCAGTATACACACTGCTCCCTCCTGTATACACACTGCTCTCTCCTGTAGACACACTGCTCCCTCCAGTAGACACACTGCTCTCTCCAGTATACACACTGCTCTCTCCAGTAGACACACTGCTCCCTCCAGTAGACACACTGCTCTCTCCAGTATACACACTGCTCCCTCCAGTAGACACACTGCTCCCTCCAGTAGACACACTGCTCCCTCCAGTAGAAACACTGCTCCCTCCAGTAGACATACTGCTCTCTCCAGTATACACACTGCTCCCTCCTGTATACACACTGCTCTCTCCTGTATACACACTGCTCTCTCCAGTAGACACACTGCTCTCTCCAGTAGACACACTGCTCTCTCCAGTAGACACACTGCTCCCTCCAGTATACACACTGCTCTCTCCAGTAGACACACTGCTCCCTCCAGTATACACACTGCTCCCTCCTGTATACACACTGCTCTCTCCAGTAGACACACTGCTCCCTCCAGTATACACACTGCTCTCTCCAGTAGACACACTGCTCCCTCCAGTATACACACTGCTCCCTCCTGTATACACACTGCTCTCTCCAGTAGACACACTGCTCTCTCCAGTAGACACACTGCTCTCTCCAGTATACACACTGCTCCCTCCTGTATACACACTGCTCTCTCCTGTAGACACACTGCTCTCTCCTGTAGACACACTGCTCTCTCCAGTAGACACACTGCTCCCTCCTGTATACACACTGCTCCCTCCAGTATACACACTGCTCTCTCCAGTAGACACACTGCTCCCTCCAGTATACAGACTGCTCCCTCCTGTATACACACTGCTCCCTCCAGTATACACACTGCTCCCTCCAGTATACACACTGCTCCCTCCAGTAGACACCCTGCTCTCGCTTGTATGTACAATGTTCCTCCCTGTCTATCTGTCAGTCTCATTTGTTTATTTAGGACTTAGGACATTGGGCCCTTTAGACCTGCTGCACCATTAATAAGATCAGGGCTGATCTGATCGTGGTCTGAATCCCACTTTCCTTTTTGTCCCCCATTACTCTGGACTCTGTCAATCAAACACCTGACCAAGCCATGAATAAATGCAACGATCCAACCTCCACTACTCTCTGGAGAAGTGAATTAAGCACATTAAGAAATGTCTGAACAGGGAGACATTGGCTGGAACTTTATCACAACACCTGCCCCAATTCTCCATCATCCTCAGGCTGGATCATTCAAACCTCGGGTAGATCTGGCGGTAAAATTCTGTCCATTACGCCCCCAGGTTCTAGAGCCCCCCAAAAGGAAAGAGTTCCCCCGGTCAAATCCCGTTAGGACTTTGTACTTTCACTGACATCACTTTCCATTCCTTTAAACTCCAGTCAGGACAAACACAAAATGCGAAACATTTCATTGCCGGATAAGCCAATCATCACAGGGAGAAGTGGAGTGAAGACATTCTAATGTGAATATAAACTTCTTCCAAAAAGGCGACCGAATCTGTACACAGTTCTCTGGGTGTTTCAACAAGGCCCAGCAGCAAAACTTCAAAACTTTTATATTCCATTCCCTTACAGTCAATAGAAACATTCCATCTGAATCACTCGCTGCATCTGCTCACGTGTGACTGGAAAGACCAGGAGGAGATAAGCAGCTCCCAGAATCGAGAGAGGAGCAGTGAGATCACTCAGAGAGAGAGGAGCAGTGAGATCACTCAGAGAGAGAGAGAGGAGCAGTGAGATCACTCAGAGAGAGAGAGAGGAGCAGTGAGATCACTCAGAGAGAGAGGAGCAGTGAGATCACTCAGAGAGAGAGAGAGGAGCAGTGAGATCACTCAGAGAGAGAGAGGAGCAGTGAGATCACTCAGAGAGAGAGAGAGGAGCAGTGAGATCACTCAGAGAGAGAGAGAGGAGCAGTGAGATCACTCAGAGAGAGAGAGAGGAGCAGTGAGATCACTCAGAGAGAGGAGCAGTGAGATCACTCAGAGAGAGGGAGAGAGAGGAGCAGTGAGATCACTCAGAGAGAGGAGCAGTGAGATCACTCAGAGAGAGGAGCAGTGAGATCACTCAGGGTGAGAGAGAGGAGCAGTGAGATCACTCAGAGAGAGAGGAGCAGTGAGATCACTCAGAGAGAGAGAGAGGAGCAGTGAGATCACTCAGAGAGAGAGAGAGGAGCAGTGAGATCACTCAGAGAGAGAGAGAGGAGCAGTGAGATCACTCAGAGAGAGAGAGAGGAGCAGTGAGATCACTCAGAGAGAGAGAGAGGAGCAGTGAGATCACTCAGAGAGAGAGAGAGGAGCAGTGAGATCACTCAGAGAGAGAGAGAGGAGCAGTGAGATCACTCAGAGTGAGAGAAGCAACTTCAACAAGACGTCCCAACGCCTGTATTCAATGTTCTGACCGATGAACCTAAGCATACCGAATGCCTCCTTCAGCACTCTATCCACCTGTGACTCCACTTTCAAGGAGCAATGAACCTGTACCCCGAGATCTCTTTGTTGTGTAACTCTCCCCAACGCCCTACCATTAACTGAGTAAGTCCTGCCCTGGTTCAATCGACCAAAATGCATCACCTCACATTTGTCCAGACTAAACTCCATCTGCCATTCGTCAGTCCACTGGCCAAATTGATCAAGATCCCGCTGCAATTGGAGATAACTTTCTTCACTGTCCACTGTGCCATCAATCTTGGTGCCATCTGCAAACTTACTAACCATGCCCCCTAAATTCTCATCCAACCCATTAATATAAATGACAAATAACAGTGGGCCCAGCACTGATCCCTGAGGCACACCACTGGTCACAGGCCTCCAGTTTGAAAAACAACTCTCTACAACCACCCTCTGGCTTCTGTCAAGAAGCCAATTTTGTATCCATTTAGATACCTCACCCTGGATCCAGTGAGATTTAACTTTATGCAACAAGCTACCATGTGGTACCTTGTCAAAGGCCTTGCTAAAGTCCATGTAGACAACATCAACTGCACTGCCCTCATCTACCTTCTTGGTTACCCTTTCAAAAAACTCAATGAGATTTGTGAGACGTGATTTTCCATTCACAAAGCCATGCTGACTGTCCCTAATCAGTCCTTGCATCTCTAAATGCCTGTAGATCCTGTCTCTCAAAATACCTTCCAACAATTTACCCACCACAGATGTGAGGCTCACTGGCCTGTAGTTCCCAGCCTTTTCCCTGCAGCCCTTTTTAAACAAAGGCACAAAATTTGCCACTCTCCAATCTTCAGGCACCTCACCCGTGACTATCGATGGCTAGGGGACCCGCAATTTCCTCCCTAGCCTCCCACAGTGTCCTGGGATACACGTCATCAGGTCCTGGGGATTTATCTACCTTGATGCGGTTTAAGATTTCCAGCACTCACAGAGCGAGAGGAGCAGTGGGTCACTCAGGCCAGTTCCACCTAAACCCTTCCCTGGTCCCATTAGTAACTTCTCATGTTTATGTCACCTTGTTCTGGACTCTGACAAACAAAAGCTGTTCCCTCATTTTCAGCCTTTAAACTCCTCCATAAATTATTAATCTTCAACCAGCTTCAAAGAAAAAAGCTGCGACTGGTTAAATTCTCCCTGTTAGTGATGTCCTCTCCCATTCCCTTGGATTTTCTCCCAATCAGGAACACTTTCACTTCTGACCCAATAGCACCATCCAGTGGCCAATCAGGAAATTGTTCATAAACAAACAAAGAACAAAGAACAAAGAACAGTCCAGCACAGGAACAGGCCCTTCGGCCCTCCAGGCCGGTGCTGCTCATGACCCCAACGAGACCATTTGTTTGTATCCCTCTATTCCCAGTCTGCTCATGTGACTACCCAGATAAGTCTTAAACGATTCCAGCATGTCGGCCTCCACCACCCTGTTTGGCAGCGCATTCCAGGCCCCCACCACCCTCTGTGTAAAATACGTCCCCTTGACATCTGTGTTAAACCTTGCCCCCCTCACCTTGAACCTGTGACCCCTTGTGTTCACCTCCAACCTGGGAAAAAGCTTCCCACTGTTCACCCTATCAATACCCTTCATAATTTTATACACCTCTATTAGGTCTCCCCTCATCCTCCATCTTTCCAGGAAGAACAACCCCAATTTACCCAATCTCTCCTCATAGCTAAGACCCTCCATACCAGGCAACATCCTGGTAAACCTTTTCTGTACTCTCTCCAAAGCCTCCACATCCTTCTGGTAGTGTGGCAACCAGAACTGGAAGCAGTATTCCAAATGTGGCCTAACCAATGTTCTATATAACTGCAACATCATATGCCAATTTTTATACTCTATGCCCCGTCCAATAAAGGCAAGCATGCCCTATGCCTTCTTCACCACCTTCTCCACCTGTGCTGCCACCTTTAAGGATCTGTGGACTTGCACACCCAGGTCCCTCTGTGTGACTATACTCCTGATGGTTCTACCATTTATTGTATAACTCCCCCCTACATTAGATCTACCAAAATGCATCACTTCACATTTATCTGGATTAAATTCCATCTGCCATTTATCTGCCCAATTTTCCAGCCTATCTATATTCTGCTGTATTCTCTGACAATGTTCATCGCTATCCACAACTCCATCTTTGTGTCATCCGCAAACTTACTGATCACACCAGTTACACCTTCTTCCAAATCATTTATATATATCACAAATAGCAGAGGTCCCAGTACAGAGCCCTGCAGAACACCACTAGTCACAGACCTCTAGTTGGAAAAAGACCCCTCCACTTCTACCCTCTGTCTTCTACGGCCAAGCCAGTTCTCTACCCATCTAGCTAGCTCACCTTTTATCCTGTGAGATTTAACCTTTTGCACCAGCCTGCCATGAGGGACTTTGTCAAACGCTTTACTAAAATCCATATAGACGACATCCATGGCCCTTCCTTCGTCAATCATTTTGTCACCTCCTCAAAAAACTCAACCAAATTTGTGAGGCATAACCTCCCTCGTACAAAACCATGCTGTCTATCGCTAATGAGATTATTCAGTTCTAAATGTGCATACATCCTATTTGTAATAATCTTCTCCAACAATTTCCCTACCACGGACGTCAAGCTCACCGGCCTATAATTACCCGGGAATCAAATCCAGTCAGTGAGTGCTCGCTGCCCTTTATAACATAAGAACATAAGAAATAGGAGCAGGAGTAGGCCATCTAGCCCTTCGAGCCTGCCCCGCCATTCCATAAGATCATGGCTGATCTGTCGTGTCTCAGTTCCACATTCCCACCCTCTCCCCATAACCCTTAATCCCCTTGCCTACCAAAAACCTATCAACCCGCGTCTTAAATATATTTAGCGAGGCAGCCTCCACCACTTCAACGGGCAGAGAATTCCAGAGATTCACCACCCTTTGAGTGAAGAAGTTCCTCCTCAACTCCGTTCTAAACCGCCCCCCCTTTATCTTGAGGCTGTGCCCCCTAGTCCTACTGTCTTTTTTGAGCGGGAAGAGTCTCTCCACCTCTATCCTATCCATCCCATTCATCATCTTATACATCTCAATGAGATCTCCCCTCATTCTTCTAAACTCTAACGAGTACAAGCCTAGTTTATTCAGCCTCTCCTCATAGCTGAACCCCCTCAACTCCGGTATCAGCCTAGTAAACATCCTCTGCACTCCCTCCAAGGCCAAAATATCCTTGTGTAAGTGCGGCGACCAAAACTGCACACAGTACTCCAGCTGCGGCCTCACCAATGCCCTATACAGCCGCAGCAAGACCTCCCTACTTTTATATTCAATCCCCCTCGCTATGAAGGCCAGCATCCCATTCGCCTTCCTGACCACCTGCTGCACCTGCAGGCTGGGTTTTTGTGACTCACGCACAAGGACCCCGAGGTCCCTCTGCACCATTGTATGCTGCAGTTTTTCGCCCCGTAAGTAATAGTCCTTCCTACCAAAGTGGACAACCTCACACTTGCCAACATTAAATTCCATTTGCCAGTTCCTGGCCCATTCGCCCAGCCTATCTAGATCCTTCTGCAGGCTCTCCAAACCCTCCGCGCAATTTGCCGTTCCACCAATCTTGGTGTCATCAGCAAATTTCGACACCATACACTCGGTTCCCTCCTCCAGATCATCTATATAAATGGTAAATAGCTGAGGCCCCAGCACCGACTCCTGGGGCACTCCACTAGTCACCATCCGCCAATCCGAATAGCACATTAACCCCCACTCCCTGCCTCCTATTTGACAACCAGTCCTCTATCCACGCTAACACCCTACCCCCAACTCCATGCCCCCTTACCTTCTGTAATAACCTCTTGTGAGGTGCCTTGTCAAACGCCTTCTGAAAATCCAGAAAGACCACATCCACCGGCTCTCCTCTATCCACCGCCCTAGACACATCCTCATAGAACTCCAGTAAATTTGTCAGACACGACTTCCCCTTAGTGAAACCGTGCTGCGTCTGCTCTATCAAGCAGTTCCCCTCAAGATGCCTCGCTATTTCCTCCTTGATGACGGATTCTAACATTTTACCTACAACAGACGTTAAACTAACCGGCCTATAATTCCCCGCCTTTTGCCTGGCACCCTTCTTAAACAACAGCGTAACATTAGCCATTTTCCAATCTTCCGGCACTTCCCCGGAATCCAGCGACGTCTAGAAAATAACCACCAAGGCATCCACTATCACCTCTGCCATTTCTATCAGAACCCTCGGATGCATTCCATCTGGTCCTGCGGACTTGTCCACAATCAGCCCCTCCAGTCTGTCGAGCACCGCCTCTCTAGTAACAGTAATGTCATTAAGACCCTCCAGTCCTACCACCTTTCCATCGCTAACACCCGGCAAATTATTCACATCCTCCTCCGTGAAGACAGAAACAAAAAAGTTATTCAAGACCTTAGCCATTTCCCCATCCCCTACCACTAAGTCCCCCCTCTCATCCTCTAAGGGTCCAACGTTCACCCTAGCCAGCCTCTTCCTTTTTATATATTTATAAAAACTCTTGCTATCCTTTTTTATATTAAGCGCTAGCCTAGCTTCATCGTTTCTCCTACCCTTCTTTATCAACTTCTTTGTCAATCTTTGTTGCCATTTAAACCTCTCCCAATCCTCTTCTCGCCCACTACTCTTAGCTACTCTAAACGCCTCCACTTTCAATTTAACACTTTCCTTCACCTCCTTCGTTATCCACGGCTTATTACCTCTCCTCCTACGGTCCTTGTTGACCATCGGAATAAATTTCTGCTGAGCACCAAGAAAGATCTCCTTAAAGATCCTCCACTGCTCCTCAGCAGACCCTCCCTCCAACGCGCTCCCCCAGTCCACATTCGCCAATTCTTCGCTCATCCTACCATACTCCCCTCTGTTCAAACAAAGGACGCGTGTCCGGGAACCCACTTTGTCCTCCTCCATTTGCACCAGAAACTCCACCATACAATGACCACTCTCTCCAAGAGGATCCTTCACCGCAAGTTCCCTAATTCTACCCGCCTCATTACATAGCACCAGATCCAAGATAGCTCGCTCCCTCGTCGGCTCCAACACACACTGTTTGAGGAAACTATCCCGGCAGCGTTCCAAGAACTCCTCCTCGAGCCCCCCGCGTCCAACATGGGTCGACCAATCAATATGTAGATTGAAATCCCCCATAATTATCGCCGTCCCATTCCTGCACGCCGCATTTATTTGCGTGTTAACAGCCCGCCCCACCTCCAGATCATTATTCGGGGGCCTATAGACGACACCCACCAGCGTCTTCCTCCCTTTGCTGTTCCTAATCTCCACCCACAACGATTCCACCCTCTGCTCCTTGGCTCCAATATCATCCCTTGCTACCACCCTGATGCTATCCTTAATCAGCAGAGCTACGCCCCCCCCTTTTCCCTCCCGCCTATCCTTCCTAAACACTTGATAGCCCTGTACATTCAGCTCCCAGTCCCTGTCACCCTGCAGCCACGTCTCTGTAATGGCCACCAGATCGTATCCATTTGTGTCGATCTGCGCCACCAGCTCATCCACTTTATTCCGAATGCTTCGTGCATTCAGATAAAGCGCTTTCATCCCAGCCTTCACCTGGACCCTATTTGCCAGAACGCCACCAACCGTACTCACGCCCCCTACTCCCTCTATTATTGGGACATCCTTGGCCTCTTCCCTTACCTGTACCCTCTCCTTAACTTTAGACCCCGTAATGTCACCTACCCTCGCACCCTCCCCCCCCTAATTAGTTTAAAGCCCTGTCTACAGTCCTATTTACACGATTCGCCAGCACTCTGGTCCCAGCACGGTTCAGACCAACCCCATCCCACCTGAACAGGTCCCACCTGCCCCAATACTGGTGCCAATGCCCCATAAATTCAAACCCATTCCTCCCACACCAATCCCTGAGCCACCCATTCACTTCCTTAATCCTGTCAACCCTACGCCCGTCTGCACTCGGTTCAGGCAGTAGCCCAGAGATAACCACCTTGTCGGTTCTACTTTTTAATTCCATTCCCAGCTTTTCATACTCCCTCCCCAGATCCTCAGTTCGCATTTTGCCTACGTCGCCGGCACCCACATGAACCACAACGACCGGATTCTCACCCTCCCACTCCAGGTTCCTCTGCAGCCCAGATGCGACATCCCGGACCCGAGCACCAGGCAGACAACACACCCTTCTGTGCACTTTGTCATTGTGACAAAGGACAGCGTCAATACCCTTAACCCCACTATCCCCAATCACTACTACGTTCCTTTTCACCTTCTCTTTGCCTATGTCCTGCTGCATCACTGTACCGTGTGCAGTTTGCTCACCGACCTCACCTCCCTTGTTCTCGTCCAGACTGGAAGCAAGAACCTCAAACCTGTTATGCAGATTGAGAGGCTGAGGCATCCGCTCCCCACCCTCCTTCCTCCGGTCCCCACCCCCCTTCCTCCGGTCCCCACTCTCCTTCCTCCGCTCCCCACCCTCCTTCCTCCGGTCCCCACCCCCCTTCCTCCGGTCCCCACTCTCCTTCCTCCGCTCCCCACCCTCCTTCCTCCGCTCCCCACCCCCCTTCCTCCTCTCAGCAGCCCCCTCTTGTTCCTGACCCTTAGAGTTAGCCAGTCCAGGGGGGGTGGATGTCTCTTGCACCCCATTGACAATGGCACCCTCTCTCCCCTTGATGAGCCTCAGTGTCTGTAGCTCAGAGGCCAGCTCATCTACCTTGAGCTGGAGCTCCTCCAGCAACCTGCACTTACTGCAGACATGGTCACTGGGAAGGACCCTGGGGTCCACCAGCTCCCACATCATACAGAAACAACGCATCACATACCCCTCCATTATTCACTGTAGTAGGATTGAAAATTTCCACACGAACTTACCTGGCCCCTTTTCTCCCCAGCCCTTTGATCCTAAGCCCTAATAGCTCACTCTGCTGCCCACTCACTCCGCTGCCCGCTCCGACGCTGCCCACTGTCTACACCAGGCCTCCTTTTAAACCTGGCGCTGTTTTAAAGCCTGCTCCCCCACAACTCCCTACTAACCACTCCCTCAGAATTCTTAAAGCGGTAAATACAAAAAGCCCGCAAAAATGCTTTTAAATGATTTAAACAGTTCTACAAGGTAAGTTCTTACTACGAAAGTGCTTTAAACTTATTTAAACAGGTTTTTAACAGGTAATTTCTTATCTGTCTCTCTGCTCCTTCACTCGTCTGCTCCAGCAAACAATGGTGACAAATCCTGATTCCCATTCAATGCTGAGTTTGCATTTAAATGGAATTCTTGTGGTGAAGGAACAATTAGCCAGGAATTCCACTTCTGAAGAGTAGCAGAGGGCAGTGAGGCAGCGCTGAAAAAGTAGTTTACTTATTAGTCACAAATAAGGCTTATATTAACACTGCAATGAAGTTACTGTGAAACTCCCCTAGTTGCCATAGTCTGGCACCTGTTCATAAGAACATAAGAACATAAGAAATAGGAGCAGGAGTAGGCCATCTGGCCCTTCGAACCTGCCCCGCCATTCAATAAGATCATGGCTGATCTGTCGTGGCTCAGTTCCACTTTCCCGCCCTCTCCCCATAACCCTTAATCCCCTCTCTTATCAAAAACCCATCAACCCGCTTCTTGAAAATATTTAGCGAGGCAGCCTCCACCACTTCAACGGGCAGAGAATTCCAGAGATTCACCACCCTTTGAGTGAAGAAGTTCCTCCTCAACTCCGTTCTAAACCGCCCCCCCTTTATCTTGAGGCTGTGCCCCCTAGTCCTACTGTCTTTTTTGAGCGGGAAGAGTCTCTCCACCTCTATCCTATCCATCCCATTCATCATCTTATACATCTCAATGAGATCTCCCCTCATTCTTCTAAACTCTAACGAGTACAAGCCTAGTTTATTCAGCCTCTCCTCATAGCTCAATCCCCTCAACTCCGGTATCAGCCTAGTAAACCTCCTCTGCACTCCCTCCAGGGCCAAAATATCCTTGCGCAGGTGCGGCGCCCAAAACTGCACACAGTACTCCAGCTGCGGCCTCACCAATGCCCTATACAGCTGCAGCAAGACCTCCCTACTTTTATATTCAATCCCCCTCGCTATGAAGGCCAGCATCCCATTCGCCTTCCTGACCACCTGCTGCACCTGCAAGCTGGGTTTTTGCGACTCATGCACAAGGACCCCGAGGTCCCTCTGCACCGTCGCCTGCTGCAGTTTTTCGCCACGTAAGTAATAGTCCTTCCTACCATTATTCCTACCAAAGTGGACCACCTCACACTTGCCAACATTAAATTCCATTTGCCATTTCCTGGCCCATTCGCCCAGCCTATCTAGATCCTTCTGCAGACTCTCCACACCCTCCGCACAATTTGCCTTTCCCCCAATCTTGGTGTCATCAGCAAATTTCGACACCCTACACTCGGTTCCCTCCTCCAGATCATCTATATAAATGGTAAATAGCTGAGGCCCCAGCACTGACCCCTGGGGCACCCCACTAGTCACCAACCGCCAATCCAAATAGCACCCATTGACCCCCACTCTCTGCCTCCTATTTGACAACCAATCCTCTATCCACGCTAACACCCTACCCCCAACTCCATGCCCCCCGACCTTCTGCAATAACCTCTTGTGAGGTACTTTGTCAAACACCTTCTGAAAATCCAGAAAGACCACATCCACCGGCTCTCCTCTATCCACCGCCCTAGACACATCCTCATAGAACTCCAGTAAATTTGTCAGACACGACTTCCCTTTAATGAAACCGTGCTGCGTCTGCTCTATCAAGCAATTCCCTTCAAGATGCCTCGCAATTTCCTCCTTAATGACAGATTCTAACATTTTACCTACCACAGACGTTAAACTAACTGGCCTATAATTCCCCGCCTTTTGCCTGGCACCCTTCTTAAACAACGGCGTAACATTAGCCGTTTTCCAATCTTCCGGCACTTCCCCGGAATCCAGCGACGTCTAGAAAATAACCACCAAGGCATCCACTATCACCTCCGCCATTTCTTTCAGAACCCTCGGATGCATTCCATCCGGTCCTGGGGACTTGTCCACAATCAGCCCCTCCAGTCTGTCGAGTTCGGGTCAATGCACCCCAACCAGCACACCTTTCAAACTGTGGGAGGAAACCTGAGCACCCGGAGGAAACCCACGCAGACACAGGGAGCACATGCAAACTCCATACAGAGAGTGATCCAAGCCAAGAATTGAACCCAGGTCCCTGGCACTGTGAAGAAGCAGTGCTAACCACTGTGCCACAGTAAAGAGGGAAAGGAGTGATGGGGGAGGGAAGTGAGAATATAGAGGGCAAATCGGTGGGAGATTGGGGAGAAGAGGAGCCAAGGACACGAGGAAATGAGGGAAAGTGAAAAGGGGGGGCTGCCAATCAGGAGACAGAGTGGGAGAGGGTGCAGAGACAAAGCAATGGTGGGCTGAATGGCTGCGAAAGACAGTGGGGTAAGTCAGGGAGAGAGGGAAGAAAAACAGGCAAAGATAAGGGAAATGGAGTGGGGCATGGAAAACAGGATGAGAGAGAAGTGAGGGATAGAAGTGGGGGAGAAGAGGCTGGGGGATATGGAGACATAGAACATAGAAACAGTACAGGCCATTCGGCCCTCGATGTTGTGCTGAACTATGTTCAAACCCAAGATCAAACTATCCCTCTCCCAAATACTCTGGAGTGCTCCATGTGTCTATCCAATAACCACTTGAAAGTTCCTAAAGTGTCCGACTCCACTATCACAGCAGGCAGTGTATTCCACACCCCAACCACTCTCTGAGTAAAGAATCTACCTCGGACATCCCTCCTATATCTCCCACCATGAACCTTATAGTTATGCCCCCTCGTAACAGCTACATCCACCTGAGGAAATAGTCTCTGAACGTCCACTCTATCTATCCCCCTCATCATCTTATAAACCTCTATTAAGTCGCCTCTCATCCTCCTCCGCTCTAAAGAGAAAAGCCCCAGCTCCCTCAACCTTTCCTCATAAGACCTACCCTCCAAACCCGGCAGCATCCTGGTAAATCTCCTCTGCACTCTCTCCAATGCTTCCACATCCTTCTTATAGTGAGGTGACCAGAACTGAACACAATATTCCAAATGTAAAATATGAGGAAGGAGTGAGCAAGCTAGAAGACATCACTGGAAAGGAAGTGTGTCAGAACAACCAGTTTTAGTTTCAGTTTTGCTTTGAAGCAAAGTAAACAGAGAAAACTCTGATATCCTCAAGATTTATACCCAGGTTTATCTATTCTCAAGTACCAGGCCTGAATAAATGAATCTACAATATGTTTACACAATCTCTAATTGTATCATTAATCTATTATAAAGACCACTTCCTGTGCAGCAATCTGAGACTGCAGCGAGATTCAAAACAGTAACAATATGGTGAACAGTCTGAGATTGTGACACAAGATCACCCCAGAAATTCTGGTCAGATCACAAACTGGTAACACCATCAGTGTTGAAATTGCAGTGTGAGGATATCGTTCAAATAAATAGTTGGGAAGTAGGCATCTTTATGCTGGGATCATAGGACACAGTCTGTTAGTTCAGTAAGTTTGACAGCATGTCAGGGAGGGTCAGAACGGGGTTAACTCCATCTGGAAAGGTGAGTGATCAAAGCATGATCGATAGTGAATGAGGGAGAATCAAATAAAACAGAAAATGTTTCAATTAAGGCGGGTGGAGCTTTGCAAAAGGGCATGAAGGCAGCTACAGATACCATAGGAGGAGGAAGATCAAAGGAATATTGCCAAATGTCCACAAGATTCTCCAGTTTGAAGTGGGATGTATCCAAATCCAAACTGTTTGGACGGGGTACAGAATTATGGTTTCCTGATTGGGACGTGACCCAGGCACACAATGAAAGTCTGAGGTCAAATAATAAATCAAATCAAATCATCTTGGACGTTTCTTGGTGGCCTGGCCAATTCTCTCTGTGGGTTTCTTATGGGTTTGTTCATCCTTGAACCTGTCAGACTGGAAAGTTCAGAACTTCTTCATTCGCACTGAGGTTGTCCCCATCCTGGAGGCAGCTTCAGGACAAATATCGTGTGAATGAGTCAGTGAGACGTCCGACATTCAGCTCCTGTAATATTCACATTTTTCTGATATCTTGCACTGAGTGTCAACATCGATAAAATGCTAAAGCTTTGATCGTGGATGTTACTAGGATGTCTCAACATCGACAAAAGGACGAAGGGGCTGTGAATGGTGATCAGATCAGAATGTTTCAATGGCAGAACAAAAGTAAGTAGAGTGTCAAAGGGCAAAGTGAGACGTGACAGATTGTCTGAGTGGAGCGGGTAGCACGGGGTGGGGGGGTGTGGGGGGGACCGCAGTGGAGGGAAAAAGATAGAAAGAGAAATTGAAAAAGTGGAGAAATGTAAATTTTAAAGATCAAATCGAGGTAGAAGTTCATGCTCTGAAATTGTTGAACACAATGTTTAGCCCAGAAGGCTATAAAGTGCCCAATCGGAAGATGAGGTGCTGTTTCTTCAGTTTGCATTGGGCTTCATTATGATCTTCTCAGGATGATTTTCTGGACCATTACATTGAGGAACCAACTGGAGAGCAGGCCAGACTAGACATAAGAACATAAGAAATAGGAGCAGGAGTAGGCCATCTAGCCCCTCGAGCCTGCCCCGCCATTCAATAAGATCATGGCTGATCTGAAGTGGATTAGTTCCACTTTCCTGCTTTCTCCCCATAACCCTTAATTCCCTTGTCTATCAGAAACCTATCCACCCGTGACTTAAAAATATTTAGCGAGGTAGCCTCCACCACTTCAATGGGCAGAGAATTCCAGAGATTCACCACCCTTTGAGTGAAGAAGTTCCTCCTCAACTCTGATCTAAACTGCACCCCCCTTATCTTGAGGCTGTGCCATCTGGTCCTGCTGTCCTTTCTAAGCGGGAAGAATCTCTCTACCTCTACCCTATCCATCCCCTTCATTATCTTATACGTCTCTATAAGATCCCTCCTCATCCTTCTAAACTCCAATGAGTACAGGCCCAGTCAATTCAGTCTCTCTTCATAGTCCAATCCCCTCACCTCCGGTATCAGCCTAGTGAACCTCCTCTGCACTCCCTCCAAAGCCAAAATATCCTTGTGCAAGTGCGGCGACCAAAACTGCACACAGTACTCCAGCTGCAGCCTCACCAGTGCCTTGTACAGTTGCAGCAAGACCTCCCTGCTTCTATATTCTATCCCCCTCGTTATGAAGGCCAGCATCCCATTCGCCTTCCTGATCACCTGCTGCACCTGCAGACTGGGTTTTTGCGACTTGTGCACAAGGACCCCCAGATCCCTCTGCACCGTAGCATGCTGCAGCTTTTCGCCCTTTAAATAATAATCCCTCCTACTATTATTCCTGCCAAAGTGGATAACCTCACACTCGCTAACATTATACTCCATCTGCCAGGTCCTCGCCCACTCACTCAGCCTATCCAGATCCCTCTGCAGACTTTCCACACCCTCCACACAATTTGCTTTTCCACTTAATTTTGTGTCATCAGCAAATTTCGTCACCCTACACTCAGCCCCCTCCTCCAGATCATCTATATAAATGGTAAGCAGTTGAGGCCCCAGCACCGATCCCTGCGGCACTCCACTAGTCACCAACCGCCAACCAGAATAACACCCAGTGATACCAACTCTCTGCTTCCTATTAGACAACCAATCCTCTATCCACGCTAACATCTTACGCCCAACTCCGTGTACCCTAACCTTCTGAAGCAACCTTTTGTGAGGCACCTTATCAAAAGCCTTTTGGAAATCTAAAAACACCACATCCACTGGTTCCCCTCTGTCTACCGCACTAGTCACATCCGCATAGAAATCCAGTAAATTCGTCAAACACAACTTCCTCTTAACGAATCCATGCTGCGTCTGCTCGATCAAACCATTCCTTTCTAGGTGCCTCGCTATTTCTTCTTTGATGATGTATTCTAGCATTTTTCCAACTACCGACGTTAAACTAACCTGCCTATAATTCCCTGCCTCTTGTCTGCTACCTTTTTTAAACTGGGTGTTGCGTATGAGAAAGGAATAATTGACAATCTAGTTATGTGAGACCCCTTAGGGATGAATGATCATAACATGAAAGAATTCTTCACCATGTCATTAAGGGGAGGGTAATTGCCTTTCAGAGAACTAACATTCAACCAATCAAAGAGAAGTACCTTGCTTCATAATCTAGTTAAAGAGTGTATGAGAGTACCATCTGCTGACAGCAAACTTTATTGGTTCAATCAAAATAACCAAATAATCAAATTAGGGATGTCAGAAGTTGCAGCGAGACATTGACAGGATGTAAGACTGGGCGGAGAAGTGGCAGATGGACTTCAACCCAGATAAATCTGTAGTGGTCCATTTTGGCAGGACCAATGGGATGAAGGAGTACAATATGAAGGGTCAGACTCTTAGCAGTGTAGAGGATCAGAAGGATCTTGGGGTCCAGGTCCACAGACTCTTAAATCAGCCTCGCAGGTAGAGGATGTGGTCAAGAAGGCGTATGGTGTACTGGCCTTCATCAATCGAGGGATTGAGTTTAGGAGTCGGGAGGTAATGCTGCAGATTGATAAGACCCTTTTCAGACCCAACTTGGGGTACTGCGCGCAGTTCTGGTCGCCTCGTTACAAGAAAGATGTGGAAGCTATTGAAAAGGTGCAGAGGAGATTTACAAGGATGTTGCCTGGATTGGGTGGCATGCCTTATGAAGATATGTTGAGGGAACTCGGTCTTTTCTCCTTGGAGAGACGAAGGTTGAGAGGTAACCTGCTAGAGGTTTATAAAATGTTGAGAGATATAGATCGGGTGGATTCTCAGAGGCTATTTCCCCGGGCTGAAATGGTCGCTATGAGAGGACACAAGTTTAAGGTGCAGGGAAGCAAGTACAGAGGAGATGTTAGGGGTAAGTTTTTCACTCAGAGGGTGGTGAGTGAGTGGAATCGGCTGCCGTCGGTGGTGGTGGAGGTGAACTTGCTGGGGTCTTTTAAGAGACTCCTGGATGAGTATATGGGATCTAATGGGATTGGGAGTTATAGATGGGCCTAGTAGGTAGGGATATGATCAGCGCAACTTGTGGGCCGAAGGGTCAGTTTGTGCTGAAGTGTTCTATGTTGTAACCCCCTGAGACTGTCTCTTTAAAAAAGAAATGAGTAACTTTATTTATCTGACTATTTATCTAACTAGTTTATGTATCGAACTAACAGGGAATAGGTTAACTAAATGATTCACAAAGTGAATAAATCACTATTCTAATAGAAAGCTGTTTAGATAATTACAATTCCCACTTATTAACAAAAGAATGGAGTTTTTAATTTAATGCTGTCAGATTTGTTTACTTCCCAGAATCCTCTTTCTTCTGTTCTTCACGTTGTTAGGAGTTTTCTATAGGCCCCCAAATAGTAATAGAGATGTGGAGGAGGAAATGGCAAAGAAGATTATGGATAAGTATGAGGTCACATGGAGTTATCATGGGTGACTTTAACTTTCCAAATATTGATTGGAACCTTCATAGGTCGAATACATAGAACAGTACAGCACAAACAGGCCCTTCGGCCCACAAGTTGCGCCGATCACGTCTATACCTACTAAGCCATAGACCTATCTATAACCTCCAATCCCATTAGATCCCATATACTCATCCAGAAGTCTTTTAAAAGACCCCAGCGAGTTCGCCTCCACCACCACCACCGACGGCAGCCGATTCCATTTACTCACCACCCTCTGAGTGAAAAACTTACCCCTAACATCTCCTCTGTACTTGCTTCCCTGCACCTTAAATCTGTGTCCTCTCGTAGCGACCATTTCAGCCGGGGGAAATAGCCTCTGAGAATCCACCCTATCTATGCCTCTCAACATCTTATAAACCTCTATCAGGTCGCCTCTCAACCTTCGTCTCTCCAGGGAGAAGAGTCCCAGCTCCCTCAACCTATCTTCATAAGGCATGCCTCCCAATCCAGGCAACATCCTTGTAAATCTCCTCTGCACCCTTTCAATAGCTTCCACGTCCTTCCTATAGTGAGGCGACCAGAACTGCGCACAGTACTCCAAGTGGGGTCTGACAAGGGTCTTATAAAGAATAGTTTGGATGGGACATTTTTTGTCCCGTGTGTGCAGCAGAGTTTCCTGACACAATATGTGGATGAGCCGACAAGAGGTGGGACCACATTGGTCTTGGGACTGGGTAATGAACTGGGCCAAGTGTTAGATTTGTTTGTAAGAGAGCACTTTGGAGATAGTGACCACAATTCGGTATCCTTCATTATTGCAATGGAGAGGGATAGGGTCACACGACAGGGCAAGGTTTATAATTGGGGTAATTATGATGCGATTAGGGAGCATAGGATGGGAACAGAAACTGTCAGGTATGGGCACAAACGAAAAGTGGAGCTTTTTCAAGGAACAAATACAGCATGTCCTTGATAGGATGTCCCTGGCAGGCAGGGGGGAAATGGCCGAGTGAGGGAACCGTGGTTCACAGAGGAGGTTAAATGTCTTGTTAAGAGGAAAAAGGAAGCGTATTAAAGGATGAAAAAAAAGCAAGGTTCAGTTGGGTTACTTGAGTGTTACAAGGTGGCTAGGAATGAGTTAAAGGAAGGGCTTAGGAGAGCTAGGAGGGGACACGAGAAGTCCTTGGTGGGTCGGATAAAAGAAAACCCCGAGGCTTTTTACTCTTATGTGAGAAGTAAAAGAATGACCAGGGTGAGGTTAGGGCCAGTCAAGGATAGTAGTGGGAACTTGTGAATGGAGTCAGAAAAGATAGGTGAGGCGTTGAATGAATACTTTTCTTCAGTGTTTACTAAAGAGAGGGGCCATGTTTTTGAGGATGAGTGCATGATGCAGGCTGATAGGATGGAGGAGGTCAATGTTCTGAGGGAAGATGTATTAGCAACTTTGAAAAACCTGAGGGTGGATAAGTCCCCTGGGCTAGATGGGATGCATCCTAGGATACTTTGGGAGATAAAGGATAAGATTGCGGAGCCTTTAGCTTTGATCTTTGGGTCCTCACTGTCCACGGGGATAGTGCCAGAGGATAGGAGAGTGGTAAATGTTGTTCCTCCCTTCAAGAAAGGACATAGGAATGACCCTGGTAATTATAGGCCAGTTAGTCTTACTTCAGTAAGTTAATGGAAAGGGTCCTGAGAGATAGGATTTATGACCATTTGGAAAGATGCAGTTTAATCAGGGATAGTCAGCACAGTTTCATGAGGGGTAAGTCCTACCTATCAAATTTGATTGAATTCTTTGAGGAAGTAACTAAGTGTGTGGACGAAGGTAGAGTAGTTGATGTCGTAGACATGGATTTTAGTAAGGCGTTTGATAAGGTTCCCCATGGTAGGCTCATAAAGAAGATAAGGAGGTGTGGGATAGAGGGAAATTTGGCCGATTGGATAAGTAACTGGCTGTGTCATAGAAAAAAGTCTGACAACACCAGGTTTTAGTCCAACCTATTTATTTGATAATATACTCGCAAGCTTTCGGGGTTAGCCCCTTCGTCAGGTGAATGGAGAGTTCTGGCCTCAGACAGAGCATATAAAGAGGACATAGAAGACAGAGGGTGGTGGTGGAAGGAAAACTTTCAGACTGGAGGCCAGTTACCAGCGGTGTACCACAGGGATCAGTGCTGGGTCCCCTGCTATTTGTGATTTTTATCAATGACTTGGAAGAGGGGGCTGAAGGGCGGGTTAGTAGGTTTGCTGATGACACCAAGATTGGTCGAGTAGTGGATGAGATGGCAGGCAAAGAGACATTGATAGGATGCAGAGCTGGGCTGAAAAGTGGCCAATGGAGTTTAACCCTAATAAATGTGAGGTGATTCATTTTGGTAGAACAAACTTGAATGGAGATTACAGAGTCAACAGCAGGAGGAACAGGAGAGATCTTGGCGTTCATATCCACAGATCTCTGAAGGTGCCACTCAAATGAATAGAGCCGTGAAGAAGGCTTATAGTGTGTTAGCGTTTATTAACAGGGGCATTGAGTTTAAGAGCCGTGGGGTAATGCTGCAACTATACCGGACGTTGGTGAGACCACATTTGGGATATTGTGTGCAGTTCTGGTCACTTCTCTATAAGAAGGATGTGGGAGCATTGGAGAGAGTGCAGAGGAGATTTACTGGGATGCTGCCTGGTTTGGAGGGAAGGTCTTATGAGGAAAGATTGAGGGATCTGGGGCTTTTCTCTTTGGAGCAGAGGAGGATGAGAGGTGACTTAATAGAGGTTTATAAGATGATGAGGGGGATAGATAGGGTAGACATGCAGAGACTATTTCCTCGGGTGGATGTAGCTGTTACTTGTGGGCATAACTATAAGGTTCATGGTGGGAGATATAGGAGGGATTTCCGAGGTAGTTTCTTTACTCAGAGAGTGGTTGGGGTGTGGAATGCACTGCCTGCTGTGATAGTGGAGTCGGACACTTTAGGAACTTTCAAGCAGTTATTGGATAGGCACATGGAGCACACCAGAATGATAGGGAGTGTTTGATCTTGGGATTGGACATAGCTCGGCACAACATTGAAGGCCGAAGGGCCTGTACTGTGCTGTACTGTTCCATGTTCTATGAAACGAGGCTTTCTCTTAAGACATAACTTGTGGCTGTCACATTGTTTGTATCTCTCTCTCTCTCTCCCTGAGAGCTATGGCAGTTTTTAGCAGAGGCAGTTTTCTGGAGTGGTTTTATCCCCCACCTATCACATATCAAAATTTGTACAATAGGTTTGGTTAACAGGTTATCAAAATATAAAATTCAAATTTGATAGGCTGCTGTGATTCAAAGGCCTACTTGAACTTGATTGGTTAAAATTCAAAAACATGTTCTTATTCAAATGGTAAAGCCCGTTACCAAAGCAACCCTGTTGTTTTTGCCTCTCAATGTTCCACTCTGGGTACTGGGTGCATCTGTAGCTCTTCATTAAAATAAAAAACAAAACCACCTTTTAAAACAGACAATTTTACAACTCTTAGTGTTTTACAAGTAATGATAATTTTCACAAACATTAACTTCACAACAAGTTGGGTGATATAGTTGAGAGTGAGACTAGGTTCTTAAATCCAAATAAAGTAAACTATAATATTATGTGGTGTGAGTTGGCTATGATAGATTGGGAAATGTTACTTCACGTGATGATAGTGAATCGGTGATGGCAAATATTCAAGGAGTACATGGGTGAACTGTAACAATTGTTTAGTCCAGTCTGGCACAAAAGGAAAACTGGAAATGTGGCCAAACCATGGCTTACAAGGGAAATTAGAGATAATATTAGATCCAAGGGAGAGGCAGACAAATTGGCCAGAAAAAAATTAACAGACCTGAGGATTGCAAACAATCTGGCATTCAGCAAGGGTAGAGAAAGGGATTAAGGAAAAGGATTGAGTGACAGCAAGCTTGTGTGAAAAATAAAAGCTGGCTGTAAAAGTTTCCACTGGTGAAGAGGATTGGCGGATACAGAAACAGGGGAATTTATAATGGGGAACAAAAAAATTGGCTGACAAACTAAGTCTTTTTTTGATTTGTTAATGGGATGTGGGCATTAGTTCCTCATCCCTGAGAGTCAACCACATTGTTGTGATTCTGGAGTCACATGTAGGCCGGACAGGGTAAGGATGACAGATGTATTCCCTCAAGCACATTAGTGAATCAGGTGTGTTTTAACGATAATCGACAATGGTTTCATGGTCATCAGTAGATTCTTAATTCCAGATATTTTTTATTGAATTTAAATTTCACATCCACTGTAGTGAGATTTGAACCTGGTACCCAGAGCATTACCCTCTGTTTCTGGATTACGAGTCTAGTGACAATACCACTCTTGGATGTTTCGAGAGTAGCCTAGTGCTTCACGTCGTTTGTGTACACTTAAACTGGACCAGCTGATGGGCACCACGACAGCTCAGTGACTATCACTGTTAGCTGTGCAGATACATGGATTTGGGCCTGTGTCTGTGGGAGTTTGCGCATTCTTGCGTGGGTTTTCTCCGGGTGCTCCGGTTTCCTCCCACACCCCAAAGATGTGCTCTTAGGCTGATTGGTGTAACAAATTGTCCCTAAATTAGTATCCCCTCAATCTGGTTTCCAATGTGGACTGCCATAAGTGTAGGCAAAGGTCATGGGTGGAAGAGGGATTCACAATGTTGAAATGGTGGCGCGGGCTCGTTGGGCCGAAGGGCCTTTCTCCCATGCTGTGTTGTTCTTTGTTCTTTGTTCACTATGTCACTGCCTCCCTATATATACTTTGGTTCTGTCTTCACAAAGGAGGATATAAATAATGTCTCAGAAATGTTAGTGAACACAGGGTTTAGCAAGAGGGAGGAACTCCAGGAAATCTGTATTAGTTAAGAATGGTGTTGGGGAAATTGATGGGATTGAAGGCTTATAAATCCCCTGGGCCTGATACTGTACATTCCAGAGTACTTAATGAAATGGCCCAAGAAATAGTAGATGCATCAGTGGTCATCTTCCAAGGTTCCATAGACTCTGGAATAGTTCCTACAGACTGAAGGGTAGTGAACGTCACTCCAATATTTAAAAAGGGAGGTAGAGAGAAAATGGAATTATTGACCAGCCAGCCTGACATCAGTATTGGGAAGAATTCTAGAATCCATTATCAAAGATTTTCTAGCAGAGCACGTGGTAAACAGTGGCAGGATCAAACAGAGTCATCATGGATTTATGAAATGGAAATGAAACTTGATCAATCAACTGGATTTGTTTGAGGATATAATTAGTAGAGTTAATGGGGGGAGTCAGTAGATGTGGTTTATTTGGACTTTTAGAAAGCTTTTGACAAAGTCCCACATAAGAGATTAGTGCATAAAATTAAAACACATGGAATTGGGGGAAATGTAGAGAGGTGGACAGAAAACTGGTTGGCAGACAGGAAATAAAGAGTAGGAATTAATGGATCTTTTTCCAAATGGCAGGCAGCTACTAGTGATGTACTGCAGGAATCAGCCTAGTAAATCTCTGCGCTCTCTCTGTAGCAAGAAAATCCTTCCTCAAATAAGGAGTCTAAAGCTTCACACATTATTTCAGGTATAGCCTCTCCAAGGCTCTGTATAATTGCATCAAGACATCCCTGTTCTTGTATTCAAATCCTCTCACTATGAAGACCATCATTACGTTTGCTTTTCTAAATGCCTGCTGCATTTGCACACTCACCTTCAGTGACTAACCCTAACCCTAACCTGAACACTAACCCTAACCCTTACCCTAATACCTTAATACTCATTCAGCTTGGGTTAGGGTTAGGGTTAGGGTATTAGGGTTAGGGTTAGAGTATTAGGGTAAGGGTTAGGGTATTAGGGTTAGCGTTAGGGTTAGGGTATTAGGGTAATAGGGTTAGGGTTAGGCTTAGTCACTGAAGGTGAGTGTGCAAATGCAGCAGGCATTAAGAAAAGCAAACGTAATGATGGTCTTCATAGTGAGAGGATTTGAATACAAGAACAGGGATGTCTTGATGCAATTATACAGATCCTTGGAGAGGCTATACCTGAAATAATGTGTGAAGCTTTAGACTCCTTATCTGAGGAAGGATTTTCTTGCTAGCGAGGGAGTGCAGAGATTTACTAGGCTGATTCCTGGAATGGCAGGGCTGACTTATGAGGAGAGGTTGAGTCAGTTAGGATTATATTCACTGGAGTTCAGAAGAACGAGAAATGATCTCATAGAAACCTTTAAAATTCTAGCTGAAGTAGACAGGGTAGATGCAGGATGGATACAGGTAGACATTCTAGTACAGAGATAGGGAGAAATTTCTTCACCCAGAGAGTGGTCAGCATGTGGAATTCACTACTGCAGAAAGTAATTGAGATCAAAGCACTGAATGTTTCCAAGAAACGGTTAGATAGTTCTTGGGGTGAAAGGGAGCAAAGGATATGAGGGGCAGGTGAAGGCAGGATCAGATCATTAAGTTGGATGAACAGGCATGAACATAAAGAATGGTGAAGCAGGCTGGAAGGAGCCAATGGCCTCCTCCTGCTCCTATTTTCTAAGTTTCAATGAACGTCAGAGTTTAGGTCATCAGATTTATTGGGATTTGTGAATTTTCAGTCCTTTTCTAAGTGTTGTTCTCTCACTTGGAGAGGTAGTTCTGACTTTAGATACAGCATGGAATAAGCTGGAGGGGAAAGAGACAAACAAACATTGTGCACAAAATATAAAAATTTGGACTGGCTTTACTAGAGATTGAGGCACTGAGAATAATGAAGCTAGGAGCCGGGAGGGAAGATCTGAATGCCATCGTCACTGGAGCGAGTGAGCCTCTTGTCTGTTAACCCTGTTCCAACACTGAATGAAATCAGGGCACTATTCCAGCTTCCTACACTCACCATTGCCCTTCATTCCCTTTCATACCTCGAGAATACGGATTAGAGTGTTTATATTAGAGAGACTCCAAAATATTCAAACAGAGAATTGTGCAAATAGTTTCCAGATTACAGTCATGGAGATTTACAGCATGGAAACAGCTCTTTGGCCCAACCTGTCCATGCCATCCTTTTCTTTAAACTCCTAAGCTGGACCTGCATTTGGCCCATATCCCTCTATACCCATTGTACCCACATAAATATCAAAATGCTTTTTAAAAGATAAAATTGTACCTGCCCCTACAACAACCTCTGGCAGCTTGTTCCAGACACTCACCACCCTCTCTGTGAAAAAGTTGCCCCTCTGGGCACTTTTGTATCTCTCTCCTCTCACCTTAAACCTCTGCCCTTTAGTTTTAAACTCCCCTACCTTTGGGAAAAGATAGTGCCTAGCTACCTTATCTATGCCCCTCTTTACTTTATAGACCTCTGTAAGGTCACCCCTCAGCCATCTACACTCCAGAGAGAAAAGTCCCAGTCTATCCAGCCTCTCCTTATAACTCATAGAACATAGAACATTACAGCACAATACAGGCTCTTTGCCAACTGTGAAAACCAATCTAAAGCCCATCTAACCTACACTATTCCAATATCATCCGTATGTTTATCCAATGACCATTTAAATGCCCTTAATGTTGGCGAGTCCACTACTGTTGCAGGCAGGGCATTCCACACCCTTACTACTCTGAGTAAAGAACCTACCTCTGACATCTGTCCTATATTTATCACCCCTCAATTTAAAGCCATGCTCTCTCATGCTAGCCAACACCATCTGAGGAAAAAGACTCTCACTGTCCACCCTATCTAACTCAATCCATCAAGTCCCAGTAGCATCCTGGTAAATCTTTTCTGCACTCGTTCTAGTTTAATAATATCCTTTCTATAATAGGGTGACCAGAACAGTACACAGTATTCCAAGTGTGGCCTTACCAACCTCTTGTACAACTTCAATAAGACGTCCCAACTCCTGTATTCAATGTTCTGACCAATGAAACCAAGCATGCCGAATGCCTTCTTCACCACTCTGTCCACCTGTGCTCCACTTTCGAGGAGATTTGAAGATGTTCCCCGAGATCTCTTTGTTGTGTAATTCTCCCCAACGCCCTACCATTAACTGAGTAAATCCTGCCTGGTTCAATCTACCAAAATGCACCACCTCGCATTTATCCAAATTAAACTCCATCTGATATTCATCAGCCCACTGGCCCAATTGATCAAGATCCTGTTGCAATTGGAGGTAACTTTCTTCACTGTTCGCAATGCTACCAATCTTGGTGTCATCTGCAAACTTACTAACCATGCCTCCAATATTCTCATCCAAATCATTAATATAAATGACAAATAACAGTGGGCCCAGCACTGATCCCTGAGGCACACCGCTGGTCACAGGCCTCCAGTTTGAAAAACAACTCTCTACAACCACCCTCTGGCTTCTGTCAAGAAGCCAATTTTGTATCCATTTAGATCCCTCACCCTGGATCCTGTGAGATTTAACTTTATGCAACAAGCTACCATGCGGTACCTTGTCAAAGGCCTTGCTAATGTCCATGTAGACAACATCAACTGAACATAGAACATTACAGAGTAGAACAGGCCCTTCGGCCCACGATGTTGCGCCGATCAGTTAAAAAGCAATGACCCTCTAACCTAAACCAAACCCTTTCCATCCATAAACCTATCCACGGATCTCTTAAACACCCCCAAACTAGGCGCATTTACAACTGCAGCAGGCAGGGCATTCCAATCCCTCACCACCCTCTGGGTAAAGAACCTACCCCTGACATCCATCCTATAACTACCACCCCTTAATTTAAAGCTATGCCCCCTCGTGCTAGCTTTCTCCATCCGAGGAAAAAGGCTATCACTGTCCACCCTATCTAAACCTCTAATCATCTTATATGTTTCAATAAGGTCCCCTCTTAGCCGCCTTCTTTCTAACGAAAACAACCTCAGATCCCTCAGTCTCTCCTCATAGGACCTCCCCTCCATACCAGGCAACATCCTGGTAAACCTCCTCTGCACCCTCTCCAAAGCCTCCACATCCTTCCTATAATGTGGGGACCAGAACTGCACACAATACTCCAAGTGCGGCCGTACCAGAGTTGTGTACAGTTGCAACATGACGCTGCGGCTCCTAAATTCAATCCCCCTACCAATAAACACCAAGACACCATATGCCTTCCTAACAACCCTATCTACTTGATTCCCAACTTTCAGGGATCTATGTACACATACACCTAGATCCCTCTGTTCATCCACACTATTCAGAGTTCTATTGTTAGCCCTATACTCTACTCATCCGTTATTCCTGCCAAAGTGAATTACCTCACACTTTTCCGCATTAAACTCCATCCGCCACCTCTCGGCCCAGCTCTGCAACTTGTCCAAGTCTCCCTGTAAACTATGACACCCTTCCTCACTATCTACCACACCTCCGACTTTGGTGTCATCAGCAAATTTACTAATCCACCCAACTATACCCTCATCCAGATCATTTATAAAAATTACAAACAGCAGTGGCCCCAAAACAGATCCCTGAGGCACACCACTCGTAACTGAACTCCATGACGAATACTTACCATCAACCACCACCCTCTGTCTCCTATCAGCTAGCCAATTCCTGATCCAATTACCTAAATCACCCTCAATCCCATACATCTGCATTTTCTGCAGAAGCCTTCCATGGTGAACCTTATCAAACGCCTTACTAAAGTCCATATATACCACGTCAACTGCCTTACCCCCATCCACCTCTTTGGTCACTTTCTCAAAAAACTCAATAAGGTTAGTAAGGCACGACCTACCCTCCACAAAACCATGCTATCTCTAATCAATTCATTACTCTCCAAATAACTATAAATCCTATCCCTAATAATTTTTTCTAAAACCTTGCCCACAACAGAAGTAAGACTCACCGGTCTATAATTCCCGGGGAAGTCTCTGTTCCCCTTCTTAAACAATGGGACAACATTCGCTATCCTCCAATCTTCTGGCACTATACCGGTGACCAACGACGACCTGAAGATCAGAGCCAGAGGCTCTGCAATCGCCTCCCTTGCCTCCCAGAGAATCCTAGGGTAAATCCCGTCCGGCCCAGGGGACTTATCTATTTTCAAACCCTCAAGAATATCTAGCACATCCTCCTTATCAACTGCAATACTGTCCAGTTTACAACCCTGTAACCCAGTGTTCTCCACAGCTACATTTATGTCCCCCTGCGTGAACACCAAAGAGAAATATTGGTTCAATGCCTCTCCAATCTCTTCCGGTTCCACACATAACTTCCTACTGCTGTCTCTAACTGGCCCTAATCTTGCCCTAACCAACCTTTTGTTCTTAACATATCTATAGAATGCCTTAGGATTCTCCTTAATCCTATCAGCCAAAGTCTTCTCATGTCCTCTTTTAGCCCTTCTTAACTCACTCTTTAACTCCCTCCTAGCCAATCTAAAGCTTTCTGCACTGCCCTCATCTACCTTCTTGGTTACCCCTTCAAAAAACTCAATTAAATTTGTGAGATATGATTTTCCACTCACAAAGTCATGCTGACTGTCCCTAATTAGTACTTGTGTCTCTAAATGCCTGTAGATTCTGTCTCTCAAAATATCTTTCAACAATTTACCCACCACAGGTGTGAGGCTCACCGGCCTTTACTTCCCAGGTTGAATTAGTTACGCAGGGGAATGAGGTAATATTTGAGAAGAGAGAGTGGACACATTAGTGATCATTTTCCAGCATTCTATAGACTCTGGAAGAGTTCCAATGGATTGGAGGGTGGTTAATGTCACCCCACTTTTTAAAAAAAGGAGGGGAGCGAAAACATGGAATTATAGACCAATGGGTGGGGAATGCTGGAGTCAATTATTAAGGATGTAGTATCTGAGGATTTGGAAAGCGGTGACAGGATTGGTCCAAGTCAGCATGGATTCACTAAAGGGAAATCATGCTTGACAAATCCTCTGGAATTTTTTGAGGATGTGACCAGTGGAATGGACGAGGGTGAACCAGTGGATGTTGTGTATCTGGACTTTCAAAAGGCTTTTGATAAGGCCCCACACAAGATTAGTGAGCAAAATTAAAGCTCATGGTATTGTGGGTAATGTATTGATGTGGATAGTAAACTGTTGGCAGACAGAAGCAGAGAGTGGGAATAAATGGGTCCTTTTCAGAGTGGCAGGCTGTGACCAGTGGGGTACCGTAGGGCTCAGTGCTCGGACCCCAGCTATTCACAATATAATGATTTGGACAAAAGAATTAAATGCAATATTTCTAAATTTGCAGGTGACGTTTGGGCCCGATATCTAAGGAAGGATGTGCTGGCCTTGGAAGGGGCCCAGAAGAGGTTCACAAGAATGATCTCAGGAGTGAAGTGTTTGTGATATGAGGAGCAGTTGAGGAGTCTGGATCTATACTCAATGGAGGTTAGAAGGATGGGGGGATCTAATTGAAAGCTACAGAATACTGAGAGGCCTGGATTGAATAGACATGGAGCAGATGTTGCCACTGATAGGAGAGACCAGAACACGAGCGCACAACCTTAGAGTGAAGGGATGATGAGGAGGAATTTTTTTCAGCCAGAGAGTGGTGAATCTGTGGAACTCATTGTCACAGGGAATTGTGGAGGACAGGTCATTGAGTGTCTTTAAGACAGAGATAGATAGGCTCCTGATCAATACAGGAATCAAGGGTTACGGGGAGAAGGCAGGAAAATGGCAACGAGAATCATTTTAGCCATGATTGAATAGTGGAGCAGACTCGATGGGCTGAATGGACTAATACTGGTCCTATATCTCATGGTCTTATGGACACTAAACTGGACAGCAGTGTGTGTTGTGAGGAGGATGTTAAGAGGCTGCAGGGTGACTTGGACAGGCTAACTGAGTTGGCAAATGGGTGTGGAATAGACTGCCTGCTGTGATAGTGGAGTCAGACACTTTCAGAACTTTCAAGTGGTTATTGGAGAGGCACGTGGAGCACAGCAGAATGATAGGGAGTGGCATAACCTGATCTTGAGTTCAGACAGAGCTTGGCACAACATTGAGGGCCAAAGGGCCTGTACTGTGCTGTAATATTCTATGTTCTAAATACTTGGCAAATGCAACATAATGTGGATGAATGTGAGGTTACCCACTTTTATGCCAAAAACAGGAAGGAAGATTATTATCAGAAAGGTGGCAGTTTAGGAAAAGGGGAAGTGCGATGTGACCTGAGTGTCAAGGTGGAACAGTCACTGAAGGTTGGCATGCGGGTACAGCAGGTGGTGAGGAAAGCTAATGGCATGCTGGCCTTCATAGCAAGAGGGTTTGAGTAAAGGAGTGAGGATGTCTTGCTGCAGTTACACAGGGCCTTGGTGAGGCCACACCTTGAGTACTGTGTGCAGTTTTGGTCTCCTAGTCTGAGGAAGGACATTCTTGCTATTGAGGGAGTCCAGCGAAGGTTCACCAGACTGATTCCTGGAATGGCAGGACTGACATATGAAGAGAGACAGAATCAACTGGGCTTGTATTCACTGGAATGTAGAAGAACGAGAGGGAATCTCCTAGGAACATATAAAATCCTGATGAGACTGGACAGATTAGATGTAGGAAGAATCTTCCCAATTTTGAGGAAGTTCAGAACTAGGGGTCACAGTCTAAGAATAAGGGATAAGCCATTCAGGACTGAGATGAGGAAGAACTTCTTCACTCAGAGAGTTGTGAACCTGTGGAATTCTCTCCCACAGAAAACTGTTGGTGCGAGTTGGTTAGATATATTCAAGAGGGAGCTGGATGTGTCTCTTGTGACTAAAGAGATCAAGGGGTCTGGAGAGAAAGTGGGAGAAGATACTGAAACTATATAATGAACCATGACCATATTGAATGATGGTGCAGGCTGGATGGGCTGCTCCTGCACCCATTTTCAGTGTTTTTTTGAGATTTGCATCATCTGATGATTATTAAGCAAGGAGTGTCACGATGATACCAATCATGTACCAATCATTGGTCATTGAACAGAGAGAATCATAGATGCTTATCAGTATCAGTAAAGAAATGGTTTTGGGGAAATTAATGGGATCAAACATAAGAACATAAGAAATAGGAGCAGGAGTAGGCCATCCAGCCCTTCGAGCCTGCCCCGCCATTCAATAAGATCATGGCTGATCTGTCGTGGCTCAGTTCCATATTCCCGGCTTCTCCCCATAACCTTTAATCCCCTCGCTTCTCAAAAACCCATCCCAGAGTACTTAAGGAAGTGGCCCTGGAAATAGTAAATCCATTGGTGGTTATTTTCCAAAATTCTTTGGGCTCTGGAATAATTAAGATCGGAGGGTAGCTAATGTAAGCTCGCTACTCAAAAAGGGAGATAGAGAGAAAACAGGGAACTATAGACCAGTGAGCCTAACATCAGTACTGGGAAGTTGCTAGAGCTCATTATCAAGGATTTAGTAATTTGGCATTTGGAAGGCAGTGGGATAATCAGACAAAGTCAGCGTGGATTTACGAAAGGGAAATCATGCTTGATGAATCTATTGGCATTCTTTGAGGATGTAACTAGTCGAGTTGACTCAGGAAAACCAGTGGTTATAGTTTATTTAGACTTTCAGAAGGCTTTCAATAAGGTCTCACATAACAGACTACTATGTAAAGTTTTAAGAACGTGGGATTGTGGGGACTGTCCTGAAATGGACAGAAAGCTGGTTAGAGTCATAGAGGGTTTACAGCATAGAAACAGGCTCTTCAGCCCAACTTGCCCATGCTGTCTTGTTTTTTAACCACTAAGCTAGCCCCAGTTGCCTGCATTTGACACATATCCCTCTTTACCCAGTCAGGTTAGCAGATAGAAAGCAAAGAGTTGGCATGTTTTTTTTTCTCAGTCACTGCCTAGTGGGGTTTGGCAGGGATCTGTGCAGGGACCCCAACTTTTCACATTATATATTAATGATTTGGAAAAGGGAACTGAATGTACTATCTCCAAATTTGCAGATGATACAAAGTTGAGTGGGAGAGTGAAGAGATGCAGAGATTTGGACAGGTTAAGTGTGTGGGCATCTGCATGGAAATACAGTACAATGTGGATAAATGTGAGGTTATCCACTTTGGTAGCAATAACAGGAAGACAGATTATTACTTGAATGGGTATAAATTGAGAGAGGTGGATACTCAACAAGATCTTGGAGACCATGTGCATCAGTTGCTGAACATAAGCGCACAGGTACAGCAGATAATAAAGAAGGCAAATGATATGTTGGCTTTCATAGCAAGAGGGTTTGAATATAAGGATAGGGGTATTTTGTTGCAATTGTATAGGCATTGGTAAGGCCAAACCTGGAGTATTGTGCACAGTTTTAGTGTCCTTATGTGAGGAAGGATGTCCTTGCTATAGAGGGAACACAGCAAAGGTTTACCAGGCTGATTCCAGGGTGGAAAGTCTGTCATATGTAGAGAGACTAAGTCAGTTAGGATTATATTCACTAGAGTTTGGAAGAGTGAAAGGGGGTCTCATAGTAACTTATCAAATTCTAACAGGGTTTGACAGGGTAGATTCAGAATGAATGTTCCCAATGGTGGGGGAGTCCAGAACTGGGGTGGGGGGGGGGGCATAGTTTGAGGATAAGGGGTAAACCTTTTAGAACTGAGGTGGGGGGAAATTTCTTCACCCAGAGGGTGGGGAATGTGTGGAATTCACTCCCACAGAAAGTAGTTGAGGCCAAAACGTTGTCTGATTTCAAGAAGAAATTAGATATCGCTCTTGGGACTAAAGGGATCGAGGGATATGGGGGGAAGGGGGGAGTCAGGATACTGAATTTGATGATCAAGATGAATGATGGAGCAGCCTCGAAGGGCCGAATGGTCTACTCCTGCTTCTAGTTGTTTCCATGTTTCTAATCCAAAAGGTAACTCTGTAAACACAAACTCAAATACTTCTTTTAAAGTAACTCCAGCCATTTTGGCAGGAGTGTGTACCATCCAAAAGGCATGTTTTAGCAACTTCCCAAGACTCCTTCAACAGTACCTTCCAAATCTGTGACCTGTACTGATGTTCACTGCTGCTTCTATTGGCCATTGGAATCTGCTTTGGCTATTTCCTCTTTCTTCACAATGGTTATCTCAGCCTTCGTGTTGCCACGGATGTTTTAAACACTGCAACATCACGGGCTTTTCTCACCCAGAGAGAGTAACATGGTGAATTTTCCCCCAAATCCCCCAATCAGAAGCTAACATCACAAGCATTGTCTACTCGACCTGTCAGCAAAGATCTGCTTTGTTGGGGAGCAGATTCTGCCCCTTTAAGTCAGTGAGGACAATTTATTTGTGGACAAGGACTGCCGGTGTCCCAGCACAGTTATTCCTAGGCACTTCTGGCCTCATCTTGGGAACGGAATCGAGCTTCCCAGTGGAACATCAGAGGAAAATGGAACAAACTAGTTCATAAATGATAAGCACAGATCCACCATAAAAAGACAAGGAACCTCTTCAAACAATATACAAACAAGAACATTCTAACTCTTCCCATAGAATCATATATTAAATATACAATAAATATATACAGCACAAACAACAATAGCCTGAAAATATTCAGCGTAACATCTGCAAATTTCATAATTTAACATAATGTACACAGACATATACAGTTTCAATGTACAATAGAAATATCTTTAAACTATGACTATATTTTCTAAGTCACACAAATACCAAATTAGAATTCATTAATGGTCAATATGCTTCCTATAAAGACTAGAGGTGTAACAACTGCAGGTACATTTGATGGGGGAGGATCAGCTGCGAAGGATGAGTCCCAGGCAAGATTTAACAACAAAATCCATTAACTCCATGTGTGCTGGCAGCTCCTTGGGACTTTTTGCTTCTCTTGTTGCCCCTTTGCTTTGACCTTGGTCCCTGTGACCCTGAATGACTCTGTGACCCCAGGCACAGAAATATAAGGCAGATTGGCCAGCATATAAGTCATTGGGATTGTAATAGATAAACAACTCATAAAACAATTCACAAACTTTACATGGCATTGCTCATTCTCTCCTGTTCAACCTCTTTTCCCATACCATAAATTTTGACATTATTTTGTCTGACTTCTTTCTCTATTAAAATGATACACCGATGAAACCTGTCAACTTTTCTCTTTACAAGTTCCTCTTTTGACCTTTTAATAGTCACCCAGTAAAGGTTTAAATAGAGAATTCGTACTCTAGATGTGAACAGAGTAAAACACAGGGCACTAGGCCAAATATAAAGCTCATTCTGCTGATTGTTTGAATGAAGTGCTGTATTAGCTGGATGGTATTTCACTGCCAAGTCTACAGCATGGAATCCCTGGGAAAATACAAGGGTGATTGACACGAGACAGCTGGTAGTTACAACTAGTTGCATGTCTGGTGTCTCTATCCTGATGTGGGTATTCGGGTATGTGGTATTTCGGGTTAGCCCCGAAAGCTTGCGAGTATATTATCAAATAAATAGGTTGGGCTAAAACCTGGTGTTGTCAGACTTTTTACTGTCTCTATCCTGATCAATGTTGATATAGAGGGAGGAACAGTCAGCGTGGGCCCAGTGACTGCAAATAAGACATTGCTCAGCATAAAACACTAGTTCAGTGCCGGTAATCTTCTCACAATACTGCACCCTCTAGTGTACCATAAGAAGACTCACAACTCCAGGTTAAAATCTAACAGATTTAATTAGAATCATGAGCTTTCAGAGCGCTGCTTCTTTATCAAGTGAGTGCCACTTCCCTAAGGAAGGAGCAGCATTCCGAAAGCTCGTGATTCCAATTAAATCTGTTGGACTTTAACCTGGTGTTGTGAGGCTTCTTACTGTGTTCACCCCAGTCCAATGCCGGCACCTCCACATCATGGCCCTCTAGTGTACAGTACCCTCTACTGTACAGCTCAGACATTTCTTCCACACAGTTCAAAACCCAATGTCTTGGAAACTGAAACTGCTGGAATTCAGTAGCAGATCTGACAAATTCAGAAAATCCCAGAGACAGTCTCTGTCTCAAAGTTTGCCTCTTTCAGATACGTTCGAGCCAGCTTTAACATTCTAGAACGTTCTGCTTCTATTCTTTGTGGAATGCTGATCATATCTGGGGCTGTTTTTGGAGGCTTTTGATTTACTGGAATTAGCACCAGGATTGAGAAGTCCTAAGTCCATTTTCACACAGGTGGCTGTGAGGGGTCCTCGGTATTTTTCCTTCAGACTTGACAACAGCTTCACTGAAGCTGCTAATATCAGCAGCCAGAAAGCGGATTCTACCACCCCTCCTCCTCTTAAGCCAGCGGTAATCCCAGTTCAGGGCTGGCCACGAGTCAGGGGTCTCTCATATCTTTCCCAATGGCCATTCCACTGTGAGATAGTAAAGGTTAACAGAATTCACTGGGGAACAGCAGCAACCCTGAAAATCCCAGGACCTCAAACCTGGGTTTCCAAAGTCAGTGTGTCTCTATCAAATTCTGGAAATCAGCTAATAATCCTAGTCTAGAACAGATCGATCCCTGAAGCTTAGCCAGTCTGGTTAATTAAAGGATAAAATCTCCTTAGTCCCAGATAACCAGAGGTTACTCCCACTTTGAGGGGAAGAGCTGACTGGTGGTGAATTAACCTGAGGGTCACCACAACTCAGGTGAGGGGGTAAGGCTGAGAAGGCAGAGCCTTCATGAATAACCTCAGACGGAATGGGTATTAAACCCAAACTGTTGGCATCGCTCTGCATCACTAACCATCCAACTGAGCCAATCGACTCCAAATACTAGTTAACTAGTTGTACACTGGGTTAACTAGCACTGCACTGGGTTAACTGCCTATAGTACTAGGAACCATCTGTAGATACCCTAAAACACCACATACTAAATACTACTAACCCCACCGAGGGCTGTAAGAAGGTATTGCAAGAAACCTTTCTTGTCTCATTTCCAGCTTTCAACGTTATCTTAAAGTTTAAAGACTTCACCTGCTAGCTAATTCAATAGAAACTTTCAAACTGAAAATCTGTAGGGCTCTGGAGAAAGTGGAGGAGGAGTGGGACTGATTGGATAATCAGTAAACCAGCAAGAAGCATCTCCCCAGTTTGTGCTCTATGGCTCTATCACTGGGATATTTTACTGCACCTCTAGCAACAACAAAGTGCAATGAATGATTATATCTCACCCTTCGACTGTACAACTTATCAACACTTTAAAGCAGAAATCTAGAAATCTCTGAAAACATCAGGATTTGACTACACTAAGTCGAGAGAAATAGCAAAGGGAGGTTTGCACTGTGCTCGTTACCGTGTGCTAGACATTCACCAAACTCAAAAATAATTCCCTCCCCAAATACACTCAAACTATTTACCTAAAGTACCAATGACACACACAGGAACTTTTACTACTGACATTAAATGCGAGTTACGTCGATCTCTGAACATAATACACAATGCAACGATTATACATCAGCACCAGAAATTTGCTGCTAAATTGTTGGAATTGTTAATTCTCTGTTTTATGAGCTTTAATACTGCAGTTTGATTGGTCAGTGATGATCAGACTAGCTGCCATCAACAAGTCAATTGCTAAACGTGGAGGAAGTTTGGGAAAGTTTGCAGGACAAAGTTGGTGCTGCATGTTAATGCAGTGTGTGTGGCCCAGTGAGTGGGTGTCTCTCTCTCTCTCCCCCAGCAATGGCTGGATCCTTCTGTGGAAGGAGGGATGAAATTCAATTGGACATTGATTTGAGAAATGGCAGTTTGTATCAGATTTGATCCTGGAATAAATTCCCTGAGACAGGAAATTCATTCCAAGTTTACAAGAAACCAAAACAACTCAGGGTTTCACCTTAGAGAACTCCACATCCCATTAACACCCCAACCCTCAGTAATTTCATCTTCTCCTGAAAACAGGAACAGTTTTTCTGATTTTTTTAGTATTTATTAGTCACAAGTAAGGCTTACATTAACACTGCAATGAAGTTACTGTGAAATTCCCCTAGTCGCCACAGTCCAGCACCTGTTCGAATCAATGGACCTAACCAACACGTCTTTCAGCATGTGGGAGGAAATTGGAGCACCTGGAGGAAACCCACCCAGACACGGGGAGAACATGCAGACTCCGCACAGACAGTGACATAAGCCGGGAATCGAACCCGGGTCCCTGGAGCTGTGAGGCAACAGGCTAACCAGTGTCCCACCTTCCTCCTGTCGCACTTTCCCAGCCAGTCACATTCATGTCGGTCTAGACACTGACTGAAAAGAGCGATTTAATTGGCTCCTATTTGTTATTCCTTAGAGAGATTTAAAAATTCATTCATGGGATATGGCTGTCACTGTTTAGATTAGCATTCATTGCCCAACAGTAATTATCCTTCAGAAGGTGCTGGTGAGCTGCCTTCCTGAACCCATGGCAGGCCGTGAGCTGTAGATACACCCAGCGTGTTGTTAGGGAGGGAGGTGCAGGATTTTTCACCCAGATTTTGATCAGTATTTGCTTCTGAGTGCTGGAACTTTAGCTGCACCAACTCAGCATAACTCAGGAGTGCAGGTTATCACCCCATATCTGTCTGAATATCACACCTACAGGCGTTATGGGAACCACAGGATGTTTATCCCAGGGAATGGAGATGAACAAAAACTAGAAGAGGTAGTGAGTCTAAGAGGGTGAATGAAAGGAGGGAAAGTGGTGGGAGAGAGGGTGAGTGAGAGGAACAGAGAGTGAGTGAGCGAGGGGAACAGAGAGTGAGTGAGCGAGGGGAACAGAGAGTGAGTGAGTGAAGGGAACACAGAGAGAGTGAGCGAGGGGAACAGAGAGTGAGCGAGGGGAACAGAGAGTGAGCGAGGGGAACAGAGAGTGAGCGAGTGAGGGGAACAGAGAGTGAGTGAGCGAAGGGAACACAGAGAGAGTGAGCGAGGGGAACACAGAGAGAGTGAGCGAGGGGAACACAGGGAGAGTGAGTGAGGGGAACATAGAGAGAGTGAGCGAGGGGAACACAGAGAGAGTGAGCGAGGGGAACACAGAGAGAGTGAGCGAGGGGAACACAGAGAGAGTGAGCGAGGGGAACACAGAGAGAGTGAGCGAGGGGAACACAGAGAGTGAGCGAGGGGAACACAGGGAGAGTGAGTGAGGGGAACATAGAGAGAGTGAGCGAGGGGAACACAGGGAGAGTGAGTGAGGGGAACATAGAGAGAGTGAGCGAGGGAACACACAGAGAGTGAGCGAGGGGAACACAGGGAGAGTGAGCAAGGGGAACACTGAGAGAGGGTGAATGAGGGGAACACGGAGAGTGAGCGAGGGGAACACAGAGAGAGTGAGCGAGGGGAATACAGGGAGAGTGAGCGAGGGGAACACAGAGAGAGTGAGCGAGGGGAACATAGAGAGTGTGAGCGAGGGGAACACAGAGAGAGTGAGCGAGGGGAACACAGGGAGAGTGAGCGAGGGGAACACAGGGAGAGTGAGCGAGGGGAACACAGAGAGAGTGAGCGAGGGGAACACAGAGAGAGTGAGCAAGGGGAACACAGGGAGAGTGAGCGAGGGGAACACAGAGAGAGTGAGCGAGGGGAACACAGAGAGAGTGAGCAAGGGGAACACAGGGAGAGTGAGCGAGGGGAACACAGGGAGAGTGAGCGAGGGGAACACAGAGAGAGTGAGCGAGGGGAACACAGAGAGAGTGAGCAAGGGGAACACAGGGAGAGTGAGCGAGGGGAACACAGAGAGAGTGAGCGAGGGGAACACAGAGAGAGTGAGCGAGGGGAACACAGAGAGAGTGAGCAAGGGGAACACAGAGAGAGTGAGCGAGGGGAACACAGAGAGAGTGAGCGAGGGGAACACAGAGAGAGTGAGCGAGGGGAACACAGAGAGTGAGCGAGGGGAACACAGAGAGAGGGTGAATGAGGGGAACACAGGGAGAGTGAGCGAGGGGAACACAGAGAGAGTGAGTGAGGGGAACACAGGGAGAGTGAGCGAGGGGAACACAGGGAGAGTGAGCGAGGGGAACACAGGGAGAGTGAGCGAGGGGAACACAGGGAGAGTGAGCGAGGGGAACACAGGGAGAGAGTGAGCGAGGGGAACACAGAGAGAGTGAGCGAGGGGAACACAGAGAGAGTGAGCGAGGGGAACACAGAGAGAGGGTGAATGAGGGGAACACAGGGAGAGTGAGCGAGGGGAACACAGAGTGAGCGAGGGGAACACAGGGAGAGTGAGCGAGGGGAACACAGAGTGAGCGAGGGGAACACAGGGAGAGTGAGCGAGGGGAACACAGGGAGAGTGAGCGAGGGGAACACGGAGTGAGCGAGGGGAACACAGAGAGTGTGAGCGAGGGGAACACAGGGAGAGTGAGCGAGGGGAACACGGAGAGTGAGCGAGGGGAACACAGAGAGAGTGAGCAAGGGGAACACAGAGAGAGTGAGCGAGGGGAACACAGGGAGAGTGAGCGAGGGGAACACAGGGAGAGTGAGCGAGGGGAACATAGAGAGAGTGAGCGAGGGGAACACAGGGAGAGTGAGCGAGGGGAACACAGAGAGAGTGAGCGAGGGGAACACAGGGAGAGTGAGCAAGGGGAACACAGAGAGAGTGAGCGAGGGGAACATAGAGAGAGTGAGCGAGGGGAACACAGGGAGAGTGAGCGAGGGGAACACAGAGAGAGTGAGCGAGGGGAACACAGAGAGAGTGAGCAAGGGGAACACAGAGAGAGTGAGCGAGGGGAACACAGGGAGAGTGAGCGAGGGGAACACAGGGAGAGTGAGCAAGGGGAACACAGAGAGAGTGAGCGAGGGGAACACAGGGAGAGTGAGCGAGGGGAACACAGAGTGAGCGAGGGGAACACAGAGAGAGAGTGAGCGAGGGGAACACAGGGAGAGTGAGCGAGGGGAACACAGGGAGAGTGAGCAAGGGGAACACAGAGAGAGTGAGCGAGGGGAACACAGAGAGAGAGTGAGCGAGGGGAACACAGGGAGAGTGAGCGAGGGGAACACAGGGAGAGTGAGCGAGGGGAACACAGGGAGAGTGAGCAAGGGGAACACAGGGAGAGTGAGCGAGGGGAACACAGGGAGAGTGAGCGAGGGGAACACAGAGTGAGCGAGGGGAACACAGAGAGAGAGTGAGCGAGGGGAACACAGGGAGAGTGAGCGAGGGGAACACAGGGAGAGTGAGCGAGGGGAACACAGAGAGAGTGAGCGAGGGGAACACAGAGAGAGAGTGAGCGAGGGGAACACAGGGAGAGTGAGCGAGGGGAACACAGAGAGAGTGAGTGACGGGAACACAGGGAGAGGGTGAATGAGGGGAACAGAGAGAGGGTGAATGAGGAGAACAGAAGAAGGAGTGAAGAGGAGGGAAGGAGGGAGACGAGGGCAGTTGACCAGAAGAGAGGCTGACTGGAGAGATGAGTAGAGTTTGAGTGAAAGAAACGGAGTGGTTGAGACTGATTGATACAGTGATAAGTCTCAGAGGGACATGTTGCTGCAGAGAACGGAACCACAGCGAGCAATGCAAAAGCCCAAAGGGAGTTTGAGGGTCAGAGATCTGGATCCCTTCTTACTGGAGTAAAGGGGTCAAAGGTGCAAGTTTTTCCCTTCATTCCCAGAGGCGAAACTGGAAGGGAATCGCTGACTGATCATCCCAAATATGGGAAACGGGCAGAGTTTCAGCTTCCACCATAGGACTGACCCCAAAATCTAATCTGACAGACAGCACCCTAATGACAGCGCCATGCTGCCAGGGGCGCCGCATTGCCAGGAGTGCTGCGCTGCCGGAGATGCCGCGCTGCCGAGGGCGCTGCGCTGCTGAGGGTGCCGCACTGCCGAGGGCGCTGCGCTGCTGGGGGTGCCGCACTGCCGAGGGCGCTGCGCTGCTGAGGGTGCTGTGCTGCCGAGGGCGCTGCGCTGCTGGGGGTGCCGCACTGCCGAGGGCGCTGCGCTGCTGGGGGTGCCGCACTGCCGAGGGCGCTGCACTGCTGAGGGTGCCGCGCTGCCGAGGGCGCTGCGCTGCTGAGGGTGCCGCACTGCCGAGGGCGCTGCGCTGCTGGGGGTGCCGCACTGCCGAGGGCGCTGCGCTGCTGGGGGTGCCGCACTGCCGAGGGCGCTGCGCTGCTGGGGGTGCCGTCTGTCAGATGGATGAAAGATCGAGCACTCTGTCTGGTTTATGATTTTAAAAACAAATGTTTTCTAGGACACCCCCTGTTTGAACAATTTATATCCACGAGAGAATAGATGTTCGATCTTTCATCCCATTGACAGTCAGCACCCCAGGCAGTGCGGCGCCCTCGAGAGCTCAGCACCCCCGGCAGCGCAGCACCCCCGGCAGCGCGGCACCATTGAGACTGTGGCACCCCCAGCAGCGCGGCGCCCTTGAGACTGTGGCACCCCCAGCAGCGCAGCACCCCCGGCAGCACGGCACACCTGGCAGCGCGGCGCCCTTGAGAGTGTGGCACCCCTGGCAGTGTGGCACCCTCAGCAGCGCGGGGCCCCCGGCAGTGCGGTGCCCTTGAGAGTGTGGCACCCCCGGCAGCACTGAAGTGTCAGGTTAGATTTTGAGCTCAGTCTTCTGCAGTGGAACCTGAATCCCTATCCATCGCTAACAGGGGAAAGTGTTGCTGCTGAGTCAACGCCGTCCAACTGAGTGTTTCTGAGGGTAACTGGTTTGGGTCTGAAGTCACATTTTGGCCACGCCAGGTGAGGACAGCACACTTCCTTCCCTAAAGGATATTTCTGAACCAGTTAGTTCTTGTTATGACAATCTGGCAGGTTTATTGTCATTTTTACTGATATCAGCTTTTTATTCCCAGATTTTTATAAAACAGAAATCAAAATTTTTATCGGGAATTTGAACTTTTGCTCTGTGGAATATTAAAAACACTGTTCGGACTCAGGTGATGTGTCTATATTTACATTGTAGCTCTTACTATCACCAAGTCAATGAATCGTTGGACTGATTATTTGACTCGGTTATTTGCAAGGTTGATGCTGTGGACTGGCAGGAATGAGCATTCAAAGGGGAACAAAGGTGACCTGATGGCACAATGGTTAGCGCTGCTGCCACACAGTGCCAGGGTCCCGGGTTCAAGTCCAGCCTTGAGTCAAACTCCGGCCTCGGGTCACTGTCTGTGTGGAGTCTGCATGTTCTCCCTGTGTCTGCATGGGTTTCCTCTGGTTGATCCGGTTTCCTCCCACAGTCCAAAGCTGTGCATGATTGGTGAGTTGGCCATGATAAATTGTAGATTAGGGGGAATTAGTGGTGTAACTGCATTGGGTACAGGGATAGGCCTGGGTGAGATGCTCTGTCAGAGAGTTGGTGCAGACTTGATGGGCCGAATGGCCTCGTTTCGCACTGTAGGCATTCTATGAAGGTCGGGGTTCAGGGGAACAGTGATCATCAAGGAAAATGCAACTTCAATCACTTTTATTCGATTGAAAGTCCTTAACTGCTTGCTCTGGTTACAACTTGCTCAATCTGCCCACCCGCTACTGGCCTTTGTGCTTTGGTTGAGAGCCTTTGCTGGATTCTAAGTTGATGATATGTCGGGATTATTCTCCTCCAAGTAGTGTGCTTGCTGGGGACCTCACAGCCTGTGTCACTTATACAGAGATGACAACTCACTTGCACATATCAGGGTTAGTAATAAATCCATAAAAAACCAATTACTGGACAATGAATAGGGTCATTAATACAGCCTCAGTAATGGAAACAAAGGCAAATTCCAAATGGATGCAACATCTGTACTGACACATGGCTAGTACACACAACATCCATACTGACACATGGCTAGTACATGTGACACTTATACTGACACATGGCTAGTAAATGGAACTTCCATACTGATACATGGCTGGTGCACACAGCACCCATACTGACACACAGCTGTTATATGTAGTGCCTGTGTTGATATGTGGCATGTGCCGATACAGCCTAATATATTCAATATTTGTGCTAAACTGGGGCAAGTGTAGCAAGTGTGTGATTATTTGGGCAGCAAATGTGATATTTGTGCTGATCGGGTCCAGGGTTTGCATTTTCTGAAGAGTGTCTGCCTTGTCTTTACCGATTCAGATCTGCTGCTACAGGGCTGGAACCTTCAGCATTATCTGGAATCAAGGCTAATATACTTGTGTGTCAATGCCAGTTTAGTATATGTAGTGTATGTAGGGATAAAATATCAGTATATACAATATCTGCACTGATACAAGGCTGGTATATGTGGTATTTGTGCTATTACACGCATGTGTGTGTCAGTGTTGACATGGGCGGTATAGTGAGTGTCTGCTGATATATAGTCAGATTGTGACAGCGATTCCCATTGGTAGCATTGTATTTGCAGTGCCTGCACTGCTCCTGGTCCAACACTGGGACATGTCTATCATTAACTCGTTTACACAACTTGCATGAATCCTGTAACCAGTGGAGATCAATGTCAAATTGACCTGATTTCAATCCATGGCTTGAGTTATAGGTTATTTTCTCCAATTAAAATTCCTGATTAATCGTTGCACATCTTATTGTTTCAGTGTATATTACAGTGTATATTCAGTGTATATTTCACTGTATATTACAACTGCATTAGGTACTAACTCTGCCGTTTGATTCCACCTTACAGTTCTGATTCCGGGGTGCCAGCTGAAAGATAACCAATACCATATCGTCCGTTTGCAGCAGTCATTTCCAGAGGGGAGCTACTATCAGGTCCATTGTAGGAGCGATGGATGGGCATTGGTGAAGGTGTCTCACTGGGAGCCTTACTCAGAATGAACCTGGTCTCATCATGATCATCCAAATTGGACATATCTTTCATCATTCGGCCCCGCTTATATGAAACGGATAAAGTGTTGGACCCATCAGACACCAGGTGGAAGTGACGGACGATGAAGACAATGGGAATGGGGAGGATTCCCAGCACAATCAGACTAACGGTCACTCCAAGGGCCCAGCCAGGGAATATCAAGAACCTCTCCATCGCCTGCACAGAGAAAAAGAGATTCCATTTAGCAAGCAAATATACAATTAGACTATCTCAGGAATCTGGGCAATGCCAACTAACCTTCATTAACTCAGTGGCATCCGAAAACAGAAGCTAAACCAATGACCCTGCAGCTTCTCCTGCCCCATTACAAGCTTGGTGTTGACCACTGATATCACCAGCAACTCACTGACCACCCAGCTCCCAACACTGCCCTGAGCGTCCACCCCACCCCTCAGCTGCCCCATCCATACAACCTCTCAAAGCAACTTCCTCTCCCACTCACTGACAGACCAGCCCCTCCTTTCACAGACCTCCCTCCCATCAAAACATCTGTGTGATATGAGCCAGGTCGGGTACAGAGCAAGTGAGCAGTAGTAATAGGGGACTCGGTAGTTAAGAGGCACAGACAGGCGTTTCTGTGGCTGTGATCGAGACTCCAGGATGATGTGTTGCCTCCCTGGTGCCAGGGTCAAGGACGTCTCTGAGCGATTGCAGGACATTGTTAAGGGGGAGGGTGAGCAGCCAGAGGTCGTTGTATCAACAACATAGGTAGGAAAAGGGATGAGGTCTTGAAATGTGAATATAGAGAGTTAGGCAGAAGGCTAACATGCAGGACCTCGAAGGTAGTAATTTCAGGACAACGACCCATGCCCTGTGCTAGTGTGAGCAGGAATAGGAGGATTAGGCAGATGAATGCCTGGCTTGAGAGCTGATGCAGGGGGCAGGGATTTAGATTTTTGGATCAATTGGGATCTTTTCTGAGGAAGGACTGATCTGTTTAAGGGGGACGGGTTACATTTGAACTGGAGGGGGACTAATATCCTGGAGGGGAGATTTGCTAGAGCCACTCGGGAGGGTTTAAACTCGTTTGGCGGGGGGTGGGATCCAAAGTCTCACCCAATCACTTCTCACTGTAGTCCCTGAATGTAACCATTGGGTCCCCACATTGCTGTCAGAAATTCTCCTTTTACCTCCTCCATTATCCAGGCGTTATATCCAGGGGGAGTGATACCCATTTGAATAATGCTGGCCACCATCAAGATGACCATGGCCAGAGGGGAGACATACTTCCAGGTGTAATAGTAATATCTGTACGGAGTGAATCCCAACATCTCTGTCAATTCCTGCATGAACCTGCAAGAGAACATCAATAAATCTCACCACGATATCCAGCTGACTGCGTCAATCTCTGTTCACTATCAAGCGAGCAGTTAGAATTTAACAACATGTCTCCAACAAGGTTAAATATTGCACCAACATTGGAATGAAGGTTATACTTAGCCAAGCCGTTTGCAAACTGCTGCTTATAAGGACGGTTAGAATCAGGGAATCATACAGTGCAGAAGAAGCCCTTCAGCCCATTGAGTCTGCACTGACAAGCCAGAAACATCCGAACTTCCACCTAATCACATTTACCAGTGAGTAAAATACTAACCTAGGGGATCCATGGCCTAGTCTGCAGGGAGCGGTCAGAGGGCGGAGCTGAGCATCTCTGTCAGTAAAAAACTAACCTACCGGTGAAGGTGATTGGTGGTTGCGGGTCACATTTGCATAAGTGCAGTCACTGTGGCCAGAAGGTAATTTGTGGAGGAGCTGCTGTGAAGGGACACACACAAGGAAGAGGTGAGTTGAACTTCTTTTACCTTAAAAGGTCAATATAGCAGCTAGGGCAGTGGTATGCTCCTCCTGCCAGATGTGGGAAATTAGGGAGCAATCTAGTCTCCCTGACAACCTTGTCTGCAGGAAGTGTGTCCAGTTGCAGCTCCTTACAGATTGCATTGTTCAGTGGAAGCATCAGGTAGATTCACTGTGGAGCACACAGGAGGCAGAGAGTGTAATAGACACTAGTTACAGGGAGGTTGTCACAGTTCAGTTACGTAGATGGGTGACTGCCAGAAGAGGCAAGCAGATAGTGTAGGAGTCTCCTCTGGCTATTCCCCTTTCAAACAGGTATATCATTTTGGATACTGTTGAGGGAGATAGCCTGTTGGGGGAGATACCAGCAGCAGCCAGGCCTATGGCACCACACCTGGTTCTGCTGTAGAGCAGGGTTGGGTACAGAGCAAGCGAGCAGTAGTAATAGGGGACTCGGTAGTTAAGAGGCACAGACAGGCGTTTCTGTGGCTGTGATCGAGACTCCAGGATGATGTGTTGCCTCCCTGGTGCCAGGGTCAAGGACGTCTCTGAGTGATTGCAGGACATTGTTAAGGGGGAGGGTGAGCAGCCAGAGGTCGTTGTATCAACAACATAGGTAGGAAAAGGGATGAGGTCTTGAAATGTGAATATAGAGAGTTAGGCAGAAGGCTAACATGCAGGACCTCGAAGGTAGTAATTTCAGGACAACGACCCATGCCCTGTGCTAGTGAGAGTAGGAATAGGAGGATTAGGCAGATGAATGCCTGGCTTGAGAGCTGATGCAGGGGGCAGGGATTTAGATTTTTGGATAATTGGGATCTTTTCTGAGGAAGGACTGATCTGTTTAAGGGGGACGGGTTACATTTGAACTGGAGGGGGACTAATATCCTGGAGGGGAGATTTGCTAGAGCCACTCGGGAGGGTTTAAACTCGTTTGGCAGGGGGGTGGGATCCAAAGTAGTAGGGAGACAGAAGAGAAGTTTGAGGACAGCACAGAAGTTAAAGAGAGCACATTAATTAGTAAAGACAGTGTCAGTAATCCTAGTACCAGACGGATCAGATAGAAGCAAGACAGAGAGCAAGGGATGTCCAGATTAAACTGCATTTATTTCAATGCAAGAGGCCTGAAGGGCAAGGCCTCACTGTCCACTATGCCACCAAATCTTGCAAACTTATGAACCATGCCCCCTATATTCTCATCCAAATCATTAATATAAATGACAAATAACAGTGGGCCCAGCCCTGGATAATGAAGGAGGTAAATGAAGGAGAATTTCTGACAGAAATGTGAGGACACAATGGTTACATTCAGGGCATTGATGGGTAGGTGGGACTGGGATATTATAGCAATTACTGAAACATGGCTAAGGGGGGGGTAGGACTAGCAGCTCAATGTTCCAGGGTACAGATGCTACAGGAACAATAGAACAGGATGTAAGACAGGAGGGGACTTTTGATTAAAGAAAGCATCACAGCCATACTGAGGGGGGATATATCCAAGGGTTCGGCCACTGAGTCTGTACGGTTAGAACTGAGAAACAAGAAGGGGGAGATCACTTTGATAGGGTTGTGCTACAGGCCCCCAAACAGTCAGCGGGAAATTGAGGAGCAAATATGTAAGGAGATTCCAGATAGCTCCAAGAAAAATAGGATGGTAATAGAGATTTTAATTTTCCCAACATTGACTGGGACAGCCATCGTATTAGAGGGTTTGGATGGAGGGAAATTTGTTGAGTGTATTCAGGAGGAATTTCTCATTCAGTATGTGGATGGCCCAACTAGAGAGGGGGCAAAACTTGTCCTCCTCTTGGGAAATAAGGAAGGGCAGGTGAGAGAAGCGTTAGTGAGGGATCACTTTGGGACCAGTGACCATAATTCTAGTAGTTTTAAGATAGCGATGGAGAATGATAGGTCTGGCCCAAAAGTTACAATTCTAAATTGGGGCAAAGCCAATTTTGATGGTATCAGGCAGGAACTTTCAAAAGTTAATTGGGGGAGTCTGGGGGAAGACAAAGGGACGTCTGGTAAGTGATATGCTTTCAAAAATGTGTTAACTGGGGTTCAGGGTAAACACATCCCTCTTAAAGTGAAGGGCAAGGCTGGCAGAAGTCAGGAACCCAAGATCACTTGAGATATTGAGGCCTGGTCAAGAAGAAGAAAGAGGCACATGACGTGTATAGGCAGCTAGGATCAAGTGAATCCCTTGAAGAGTATAGAGGGTGTAGGAGTAGAGTTAAGAGAGAAATCAGGAGGGCAAAAAGGGGACACAAAATTGTTTTGGCAGATAAGGCAAAGGAGAATCCAAAGAGCTTCTACAGATACTTAAGGAGCAAGAGTAACAAGGGAGAAAATAGGGCCTCTTAAGGATTGACAAGGTCATCGATATGCAGATCTACAAGAGATGGGTGAGATCCTAAATGAATACTTCTCATCAGTATTTACTGTTGAGAAAAGCATGGATGTTAGAGAACTTGGGGAAATAGTGATGGTAAATAGTAATCCAGGATGTTGTGGGAGGCTAGAGAGGAAATTGCAACTCCCCTAGCCGAGATATTTGAATCATCGATACTCACAGGTGAGGTGCCTGAAGATTGGAGAATGGCAAATGTTGTGTCTTTGTTTAAAAAGGGCTGCAGGGAAAAGCCTGGGAACTACAGGCCAGTGAGCCTCACATCTATGGTGGGTAAATTGTTGGAAGGATTTTGAGACACAAGGACTGATTAGGGACAGTCAGCATGGCTTTGTGAGTGGAAAATCATGTCTCACAAATTTGATTGAGTTTTTTGAAGGAGTAACCAAGAAGGTAGATGAGGGGTGCAGTTGATGTTGTCTATACGAACTTTAGCAAGGCCTTTGGCAAGGTACCACATGGTAGGTTGTTGCATAAAGTTAAATCTTACAGGATCCAGGGTGAGCTATCTAAATGGATACAAAATTGGCTTCTTGACAGAAGCCAGAGGGTGGTTGTAGAGAGTTATTTTTCAAACTGGAGGCCTGTGACCAGCGGTGTGTCTCAGGGATCAGTGCTGGGCCCACTGTTATTTGTCATTTATATTAATGATTGAGATGAGAATATAGGAGGCATGGTTCATAAGTTTGCAGATGACACCAAGATTTGGTGGCATAGTGGACAGTGAAGAAAGTTATCTCCAATTGCAACGGGATCTTGATCAATTGGGCCAGTGGGCTGACGAATGGCTGATGGAGTTTAATTTAGACAAATGCGAGGTGATGCATTTTGATAGACTGAACCAGGGCAGGACTTACTCAGTTAATGGTAGGGCACTGGGGAGAGTTACAGAACAAAGAGATCTAGGGGTACAGGTTCATAGCTCCTTGGTCGATTGAGCCAGGGCAGGACTTACTCAGTTAATGGTCGGGGAGATGGTAGGATGTTGGTGAGAGTTACAGAACAAAGAGATCTAGGGGTACATGTTCATAGCTCCTTGAAAGTGGAGTCACAGGTGGACAGAGTGGTGAAGAAGGCATTCGGCATGCTTGGTTTCATTGTTGAAGTTGTACAAGACATTGGTAAGGCCAGGCTTGGAATACTGTGTGCAATTCTATCACCCTATTAAAGAAAGGATATTATTAAACTAGAAAAGAACATAGAACATAGAACATAACAGCGCAGAACAGGCCCTTCGGCCCACGATGTTGCGCCGACCAGTTAAAAAAAAACAACAACAATGACCCACTAACCTAAACCAATCCCTTTTCGTCCATAAACCTGTCTACAGACCTCTTAAACGCCCCCAAACTAGGCGCATTTACAACTGCAGCAGGCAGGGCATTCCAATCCCTCACCACCCTCTGGGTAAAGAACCTACCCCTGACATCCGTCCTATAACTACCCCCCCTTAGTTTAAAGCCATGCCCCCTCGTGCTAGATTTTTCCATCAGAGGAAAAAGGCTATCACTATCCACCTTATCCAAACCTCTAATCATCTTATATGTTTCAATAAGATCCCCTCTTAGCCGCCTTCTTTCCAGCGAAAACAACCCCAAATCCCTCAGCCTCTCCTCATAGGATCTCCCCTCCATACCAGGCAACATCCTGGTAAACCTCCTCTGCACCCTCTCCAAAGCCTCCACATCCTTCCTGTAATGTGGGGACCAGAACTGCACACAATACTCCAAGTGCGGCCGCACCAGAGTTGTGTACAGTTGCAACATAACGCTACGACTCCTAAATTCAAACCCCCTACCAATAAACGCCAAGACACTGTATGCCTTCTTAACAACCTTATCTACTTGATTCCCAACTTTCAGGGATCTATGTACACATACACCTAGATCCCTCTGCTCCTCCACACTATTCAAAGTCTTCCCGTTAGCCCTATACTCAACACATCTGTTATTCCTACCAAAGTGAATTACCTCACATTTCTCTGCATTAAACTCCATCCGCCACCTCTCGGCCCAGCTCTGCAAGAGTGCAGAAAAGATTTACTAGGATGCTACTGGGACTTGATGGATTGAATTATAAGGAGATGTTGAATAGACTGGGATGTTTTTCTCTGGAGCGTAGGAGGCTGAGGGGTGATCTTATAGAGGTCTATAAAATAATGAGGGGCACAGATCAGCTAGATAGTCAAGATCTTTCCCCAAAGGTAGGGAAGTCTAGAGGGCATAGGTTTAAGGTGAGAGGGGAGAGATACAAAAGAGGGGCAATTTTTTCACACAGAGGGTGGTGAATGATTGGAACAAGCTACCAGAGATAGTAGTAGAGGCTGGTATTTTAAAAAGCATTTAGACAGTTACATGGGTAAGTTGGATATAGAGGGATATGGGCCAAAAGCAGGAAGTTGGGATCAGCTTAGGGGTCTTTTAAAAAAAGGGGGCGGCTTGGACAAGTTGGGCCAAAGGGTCTGTTTCCATGCTGTAAACCTCCATGACTCTATAACCAACACTTAGCCCATTGCCCGAAAGGTTATGATGTGCCAAGTGCTCATCGAGGTACTTTTTAAAGAATGTGAGGGATCCCACCTCCACCACCCTCCCAGGCAGCACACTGCAGACCCTCACCATGCTCTGGGTAAAAATCTTTTCCTCTCAGCCCCCCAAACTTCCCACCCCTTACCTTGAACATATAGAAAACTATATAGAAAACTATATAAACTATATAGCCTATCTAGATAGGCTGGGCGAATGGGCCAGGAAATGGCAAATGGAATTTAATGTTGGCAAGTGGGACGTGGTCCACTTTGGTAGGAATAATGGTAGGAAGGATTATTACTTACGTGGCGAAAAACTGCAGCAGGCGACGGTGCAGAGGGGCCTCGGGGTCCTTGTGCATGAGTCGCAAAAACCCAGCCTGCGGGTGCAGCAGGTGGTCAGGAAGGCGAATGGGATGCTGGCCTTCATAGCGAGGGGGATTGAATATAAAAGTAGGGAGGTCTTGCTGCAGCTGTATAGGGCATTGGTGAGGCCGCAGCTGGAGTACTGTGTGCAGTTTTGGGCGCCGTACCTGCGCAAAGATATTTTGGCCTTGGAGGGAGTGCAGAGGAGGTTTACTAGGCGGATACCGGAGTTGAGGGGGTTGAGATATGAGGAGAGGCTGAATAAACTAGGCTTGTACTCGTTAGAGTTTCGAAGAATGAGGGGAGATCTCATTGAGACGTATAAGATGATGAATGGGATGGATAGGATAGAGGTGGAGAGACTCTTCCCGCTCAAAAAAGGCAGTAGGACTAGGGGGCACAGCCTCAAGATAAAAGGGGGGCGGTTTAGAACGGAGTTGAGGAGGAACTTCTTCACTCAAAGGGTGGTGAATCTCTGGAATTCTCTGCCCGTTGAAGTGGTGGAGGCTGCCTCTCTAAATATTTTTAAGACGCGGGTTGATGGGTTTTTGATGAGAGAGGGGATTAAGGGTTATGGGGAGAGGGCGGGAATGTGGAACTGAGCCACGACAGATCAGCTATGATCTTATTGAATGGCGGGGCAGGCTCGAAGGGCTAGATGGCCTACTCCTGCTCCTATTTCTTATGTTCTTATGTTCTTATGTTCTTAAAACACAGAAAATAGGTGCAGGAGAGGCCCTTTGGCTCTTTGAGCCTACACTACCATTCAGTATGATCATAGCTGATCATACACTTACAGTATTCCACTCCCATTTTCTAAAGTTGAAGTTTATTAATGTCACAAGTAGGCTTACATTAACACTGCAATGAAGTTACTGTGAAAATCTCTTTGTCGCCACACTCCAGCACCTGTTCATGTCAATGCACCTAACCTGCACATCTTTCGGACTGTGGGAGCAAACCGGAGCACCTGGAAGAAACCCATACAGACACAAGGAGAATGTGCAAACTCCACTCAGACAATAACCCAAGCCAGGAATCAAATCCAGATCCCTGGCACTGTGAGGCACCAGTGCTAACCACTTGCCACCATGGCACCCCAGGTGAGCATACCCTTTCTCTCCAGACCCCTTGATCCCTTTGGCCACAAGGGCCACATCCAGCTCCCTCTTGAAGATATCTAATCAACCGGCCCCCAACATCTCTCTGTGGGAGAGAATTCCACAGGTTCACAACTCTCTGAGTGAAGAAGTTCTTCCTCATCTCAATCCTGAATGACTTACCCCTTATTCTTAGACTGTGACCCCTAGTTCTGGACTTCCCCAACATCAGGAACATTCTTCCCACATCTAACCTGTCCAATCTCATCAGGATTTTATATGTTCCTAGGAGATTCCCTCTCGTTCTTCTACATTCCAGTGAGTACAAGCCCAGCTGATTCTGTCTCTCTTCATATGTCAGTCCTGCCATTCCAGGAATCAGTCTGGTGAACCTTCGCTGGACTCCCTCAATAGCAAGAATGTCCTTCCTCAGACTAGGAAACCAAAACTGCGCACAGTACTCAAGGTGTGGCCTCACCAAGGCCCTGTGTAACTGCAGCAAGACATCCTCACTGCTTTACTCAAACCCTATGTGCCCATGTGACTGACTCTTCAACTAAGGGGAACAGCTGCTCCTTATCCACACTGTCCATGTCTCTCATTATCTTATACACCTTGATTAGGTTGCCTCTCAGTCTTCTCTGCCCCAGCGAAAACAACCCAAGCCTATCCAACCTCTCTTTGTAACTTTAATGTCCCATCCCCGGCAGTGTCCTGGCGAACCTCCTCCTCGGCACCCCCTCCAGTACAATCACAGCCTTCCTATAATTGGTGACCAGAACTGCGCGCAGTACTCCAGCTGTGGCCTCACCAAAGTTCTCCAACTCCAACATGACTTCCCTACTTTTAAAGTTTATTATTCCCTTTCCTACCTTTTGTTTTGTCCTTGCTCCTCCTTCTGATTCCTCACATTGGTTCTCATCCCCCTGGCATGTTAGTTTAAACCCTCCCCAACCGCTCTAGTGAACAGTCCCCCTAGGTCATCAGTGCCAGTCCTGCCCAAGGATAACTCATCCAATTTGTACAAGTCCCACCTCCCCAAGAATTGGTCCCAAAGCCCCAGGAATCTGAAACCCTCCCCTGACACCTTCTCTTCAACCACATATTTATCCGATAAATCCTGTCATTCCTATTCTGACTGGCACATGGCACCGGTAGTAATCCTGAGATCACTACTTTTGAGGTCCAATTTTTTAACTTTCTTCCTAGCTCCCTGTATTCTGCTTTGGTCAAGGATGAGCCATAATCTCATAAAATGGCAGAAGAGGCTCAAGTGGCTGAAACGCCTCTTCCTGCTCCGACGTTCCTTGGAATTAAGGGAATTGGGATGAGGGTTGTACCGTGTGGAAAGGCCAGACAGAATAATGGGTTTAACGTGAATAATGGCATTAATCAGATGGACATCCTGGGATCTGTCTTTGTTCATCTATACACGACACATCCAGGTTCAAGGGTCAGAAGAAACTTACTTTTTTGTCCCATAAACCCACGAAACAGAGATGTTTTCCAAAATGACCACAACTGTGAGGGGTAACGTGGCAGAATAGTCATCGAACATTGTGACAAAGTAGTTTCCGGATCGTTGGACAAAAATGAGTCCGACAGAGAAAGCGATAATTGTGCAGCCAACTGTGGGAAGAGAGGAAATGAGTCAGGGTTTCAGAGCGTGGAAACTAAAAGCAATCAGAAATATTCACCAGAACCCTTTTTCGACATGGATAGTTCCAGGATGTGACAGTCTTTGTTTCACTCACATTCTCACTGCACCTCTCACAATCCATCGTCATCACAGCGCATTGTGAGGTTAGTTTATTATAGCAACTTTACAAAATTTTACCATCCAGTCCCAAAGATGTGCAGGTTAGGTGCATAGGCCATGCTAAATTCTCCCTCAGTGTAACCCGAACAGGCACCAGAGTGTGGCGACTAGGGGATTTTCACAGTAACTTCATTGCAGTGTTAATGTAAGCCTACTTGTGACTAATAAATAAACTTTAAACATCCTGAACAGAACTAAAGTATGATGTGGAGGTAATCCAATTGATGAGAGTCAAATGATTCCATCATTATTCTCTCACGGGATGTGGATTACTGGCTGGGCCAGCATTTATTGCGCATCCCTAATTATCTTCTACACAAGCCCCATGCTGAACCTCCCCCAGGAGCATCTGATGTCCTATATTCTCTGAGATTTAGAACAATGAAAGGTGACCTCATTGGGTCACAGTCACTGGATCAAAATCCTGGAATTCCCTCCCTAATGGCATTGTGGGTCAACCCACAGCACGGGGACTGCAGCAATTCAGGAAGGCAGCTCATCACCACCTTCTCAAGGGGTAACTAGGGATGGGCAATCAGTGTTGGCCAGCCAGCGACACCCAGGTCCCATGAATAAATTTTAAAAAGACAAGATTCTGAAGGGAATAAGAGATAAATGCTGTGGATATTGGAGCTCTGCAGCTCAGGTTCCAAAGAGGCTTCACATTGGACTCAAAACATTAACTTGTTGCTCTTTCACCACGGTCGCTAGTGGTGGAGGCAAACTCGCTGGGGTCTTTTAAGAGACTTCTGGATGAGTACATGGGATTTAATGAGATTGAGGGTTATAGACAGGCCTGGTAGGTATGGATATGATCAGCGCAACTTGTGGGCTGAAGGGCCTGTTTGTGCTGTAGTGTTCTATGTTCTATGTTTCCACGGAAACTGCCAGACCTGCTGAGTTTACAGTGAGAGAAACAGAGATAATGTTTCAAGTCTAACATGACTCTCGATTGGAAACGGAGAGAATCAGAAATGTGATGATTTAATGCTGCTTAAAAAGGGTGGGGGGGGGGGAGGGCAGGTGGAGCAAAACAAAAGGTCAGGACTGGGTTAGAGGTCAGGAAAGATTAAATGACAGATTTATATGGACACAAGACAAAGAGAGTGGCAATGATAGTACTAAAGACTAAAGCAGGTGTTAATAGTGGAACAAAGGACAGCACTGTCACAAAATGTTAACTCTGGGTGGGATTTCCCAGACCCTCCTGCCACTGGGAGCTTCCAGTCCAGGTTAACTTGTCTGATCTATCACAATAAGATCTGTCACATGAGGGCTGGAAAATTCAGCCCATGTTTCCCTCTCTACTGATGCTTCCAGACCTGCTGAGTTTTTCCAGCATTTCTGTATTTATTTCAGGATTCCACAGTATTTTGCTTTTATTTTAGAATGTGAAAGTTATTGCCACTGGCCGGGGAATCTAGAACCTACATCCTCAAAGAACAAAGAACAGTATAGCACAGGAACAAACCCTTCAGCTCTCCAAGCCTGTGCCTATCATGATGCCTTAACTAAATTTTAAAAACCCTTCTGCCCTTACTCGATCCATATCCTCTATTCCCTCCCTATTCAGGTACCCATCCAGATGCCTCTTAAATGTTGCGAATGTGCCTGCTTCCACCACCTCCTCTGGCAGCGTGTTTCAGGCACCCACTACTCTCTGTGTGAAAAACTTCACCCACACATTTCCTTTCAACTTTCTCCCTCTCATCTTGAAACTATGCCCCTTTTTAACTGACATTTCCACCCTGGGGAAAAACCTCTGACTATCCACCCTGTTTACGCCTCTCATAATTCTGTAGACGTCTATCAGGTCTTTCCTCAGCCTCTGTCTTTTCAGTGAAAACAATCCTAGTTTATTCAACTGCTCCTTATACCCAACACCTTCGAGACCAGGCAACATCCTGGTGAACCTTCTTTGCACTTTCTCCAAAGCTCCCAGGTCCATCAGGTAGTGTGGTGGCCAGGACTGCACTCAATACCCCAGATGTGGCCTAACCAAGGTTCATCTAGGTCATTCATTTTTATAAATGACCTAGATGAGAGTGTAGAAGGATGGGTGAGTAAATTTGCTGATGACACCAAAGTCGGAGGAGTTGTAGACAGTGAGGATGGATGTTACAGTTTGAAGAGGGACATAGATAAGCTGCAGAGCTGGGCTGAGAGGTGGCAAATGGAGTTTAATACGGAAAAGTGTGAGGTGATTCACTTTGGTAAGAGTAACAGGAGTACAGAATATAGGGCTAATGGAAGGACTCTTAGTAGTTTTGACGAGCAGAGACATCTCGGTGTACATGTGCATAGATCCCTGAAAGTTGGCACCCAGGTTGATAAGGTTGTTAAGAAGGCGTACGGTGTGTTAGCTTTTATTGGTAGAGGGACTGAATTTCGGAGCCGTGAGGTCATGTTGCAACTGTATTGCGTACAGTTCTGGTCGCCACATTATAAGAAAGATGTGGAGGCATTGGAAAGGGTGCAGAGGAGGTTTACCAGGATGTTGCCTGGTATGGTGGGAAGGTCTTATGAGGAAAGGCTGAGGGACTTGAGGTTGTTTTCGTTAGAAAGAAGAAGGTTAAGAGGTGACCTAATTGAGGCATACAAGATGATCAGAGGGTTAGATAGGGTGGACAGAGAGAGCCTTTTACCTCAGATGGTGATGGCTAACACGAGGGGACATAGCTTTAAATTAAGGGGTGGTAATTATAGGACGGATGTCAGAGGTAGGTTCTTTACTCAGAGGGTAGTAAGGGTGTGGAATGCCCTGCCTGCAGCAGTTGTGGACTCGCCAACTTTAAGGGCGTTCAAATGGTCAGTGGATAGGCATATGGATAACATTGGAATAGTTTAGGTTAGAGGGTCATAGAACATAGAACACTACAGCACAAACAGGCCCTTCGGCCCACAAGTTGCACTGATCACATCTATACCTACCAAGCCACAGAACAATCTGTAACTCCCAATCCCATTAGATCCCATATACTCATCCAGAAGACTTTTAAAAGACCCCAGCGAGTTCGCCTCCACCACCATCACCGACGGCAGCCGATTCCACTCACTCACCACCCTCTGAGTGAAAAACTTACCCCTAACATCTCCTCTGTACTTGCTTCCCTGCACCTTAAATCTGTGTCCTCTCGTAGTGACCATTTCAGCCCTGGGAAATAGCCTCCGAGAATCCACCCTATCTATTCCTCTCAACACTTTATAAACCTCTATCAGGTCGCCTCTCAACCTTCATCTCTCCAGGGAGAAGAGTCCCAGCTCCCTCAACCTATCTTCATAAGGCATGCCTCCCAATCCAGGCAACATCCTTGTAAATCTCCTCTGCACCCTCTCAATAGCTTCCACATCCTTCCTGTAGTGAGGCGACCAGAACTGCGCACAGTACTCCAAGTGGGGTCAGACAAGGGTCTTATAAAGTTGCAGCATTATCTCCTGACTCCTAAACTCAATCCCTCAATTAACGAAGGCCAGTACACCCTACGCCTTCTTGACCACATCCTCCACCTGCGAGGCTGATTTAAGAGTCCTATGGACCCGGACCCCAAGATCCTTCTGCTCTTCAACACAGCTAAGAGTCCTACCCTTGATATTGTATTCATTCATCCCATTGGACCTGCCAAAATGGACCACTACACATTTATCTGCGTTGAAGTCCATCTGCCACTTCTCTGCCCAGTCTTGCATCCTATCTATGTCTCGCTGCAACTTCTGACATCCCTCCAGACTATCCACAACACCACCAACCTTCGTATCGTCTGCGAACTTACTAACCCATCCCTCCACTTCCTCATCCAGGTCATTTATGAAAATGACAAACAGCAAGGGCCCTAGAACAGATCCCTGGGGCACTCCACTGGTGACCGACCTCCATGCAGAAAAAGACCCATCACAACCACTCTCTGCCTTCTGCAGGCAAGCCAGTTCTGGATCCACAAGGCCAAAGCCCCCTGGATCCCATGCCCTCTCACCTTCTCAAGAAGTCTTGCATGGGGGACCTTATCAAACGCCTTGCTGAAGTCCATGTACACCACATCCACCGCTCTTCCTTCGTCAATGTGCTCAGTCACATTCTCAAAGAACTCAACTAGGCTTGTAAGGCATGATCTGCCCTTGACAAAACCATGTTGACTATTTCTGATCATTCTAAACTTCTCCAAATGCTCATAAATCCTGTCCCTCAGAAGCCTCTCCGTCAACTTACCAACCACTGAGGTCAGACTCACCAGTCGGTAATTTCCCGGGCTATCCCTGTTCCCTTTCTTGAAAATAGGAACCACGTCCGCAATCCTCCGGAACCTCTCCTGTCTCCATTGACGACGCAAAGATCATCGCCAGGAGCTCTGCAATCACTTCCCTCACCTCCCACAGTAACCTGGGGTACATCCCACCCGGTCCCAGAGTAAGTGGTGTGATCAGCAAATTTGCTGATGACACCAAGATGGCTGGATTGGCGGGCAGTGAGGAGCAGTGTCTGGCAATACAACGGGATATTGATAGGCTGGTTGATTGGTCAGATACGTGGCAAATGGAGTTTAATCCGGATAAATGTGAGGTGATGCATTTTGGCCAGAATAATGTAGGGGGAAGTTATATGATAAAGGGTAAGCCCGTAAGGAGTATAGAATCGCAGCAAGACCTGGGGGTCCAAGTGCACAAGTCTTTGAAGGTGGCAGTGCAAGTGGAGAGTGTGGTGAAGAAAGCCTATGGTATGTTAGCCTTTATAGGAAGGGGTATAGAATATAAGAGCTGGAGTCTAATGTTGCAGTTGTACAGAACGTTGATTAGGCCGCATTTAGAGTACTGTGTCCAGTTCTGGTCACCTTACTACCGGAAGGATGTGGATACTCTGGAGAGAGTGCAGAGGAGGTTTACCAGGATGTTGCCTGGTATGGAAGGACTGGGGTATGAGGAAAGATTGAAGAAATTGGGGCTCTTTTCCCTTGAAAGACGCCGACTGAGGGGGGATCTAATAGAGGTATATAAGATTATGAAGGGTATAGATAGAGTAAACAGAGGTAAGCTATTTCCTATGATAGAGACACGTAGGACAAGGGGCCATGGACTTAAGGTGAGGGGGGAGAGGTACAACACAGATATTAGAGGGAGGTTTTTCACACAGAGGGTAGTGGGGGTATGGAATGCTCTGCCAAGTAAAGTGGTGGAGGCAAACACGCTAGAGTCCTTTAAGAGTAACTTAGACAGGCACATGACTGAGTTGGAGATGGGTGGATATAGGAGAACCTTTTAAATAAGGTTCATTAGCATTGGGGCGTCCCTGGTAATGTAAATGGATATGGTATGATAATAATGTTTTTCACTTTTCATTCACAGGTTTTAAGTCGGTCCACCTCGTGTCCAACGAGGGGCATACACGCGATGGGTCGTACTGGGACTGCTCTTGGTTGTTCGAGATTGGCCTAGTGCTTCATGTCATTAGTGTGTGCCTAAACTGGACCAGATACTGGGCAAGACGACAGCTCAGTGACTATCACTGTTTGCTGTGCAGACACATGGATTTGGGCCGGTGTCTGTGGGAGTTTGCGCATTCTCCCCGTGCTTGCGTGGGTTTTCTCCGGGTGCTCCGGTTTCCTCCCACACCCCGGGGATGTGCTGTTAGGCTGATTGGCAGGAATAAATTGTCCCTAAATCAGTTTCCCTCAATCTGGATGGCCATAAAACATTAGACAGGGGTCGTGGGGGGAGAGGGGGACTGGTGGTGTTGAGATGGCGGCGCGGGCTTGTTGGGCCGAAGGGCCTGTTTCCCGGGCTGATTTTGTTCTTTGTTCTTTATTTATCTATCTTCTTAGAATTTAAAAGTTCCAACACATCCTCTTTCTTAACATCCACATACTCAATCTTTTCAGTCTGCCGCAAATTAGATCGGTTCCACTGGTCGGCGCAACATCGAGGGCTGAAGGGCCTGTACTGCGCTGGAATGTTCTATGTAGCTGCAACATGATTTCCCAGCTCTTGTACTCAGTCCCCCGGCTGATGAAGGCAAGCATGCCAGGTGTCTTCTTAATCACTTTGGTCACCTTTGTTGCCACTTTTAGGGAACTGTGGACTTGCACGCCCAGCTCCCTCTGTATGTTAATATTCCTAAAGTTTCTGCCAATTACAGCATAATTCTCACCTAAATTTGATCCTCTAAAATACATCACTTCACATATATCTGGATTAGCACGCTGACACAGTGGTTAGCACTGCTGCCTCACAGTGCCAGGAACCTGGGTTCAATTCCGACCTCGGATGACTGTCTGTGAGGAGTTTGCATGTTCTCCCCATATCTGTGTGGGTTTCCTCCGGGTGCTCCAGTTTCCTTCACAGTCCAAAGAGTGGGTAGGAAATTGAAACCCAGAATCAGATGTGGTCATACTGAATGTTGGAGCAGGCTCGATGGGCCAAGTGGTTTCATATTACATAGAAACATAGAAGATCGGAGCAGGAGGAGGCCATTTGGCTCTTCGAGCCTGTTCGCCACTCATCATGACGATGGCTGAGCATTCACAATCATTGTTCCAGAACTGTTCCTATTTCTGATGCCCTTGTGTTCTGATTGGGCAGGACAGAGGGAACTTCACTCTGTCTCACTCATGGTTCAGTTGTTAGCCCTCCTGAACGAGGCAGAAGATTACGGGTTCAGTTCCAATTCCTGGACTAACTGGAAGAGAAGTCTTCACGCACATCCCATCCTCACTGACATGGCATTCCGGAATATCTGTGTAAAAGGGAAGGTGGAAGCTTGTACTTCTGCAGGATGGACTTGTGAGGCTGTACAAAGGTCTGCTCAGACCTCATTTGGAGGATTGTGAGCAGTTTTGTGCCCCGTATCTAAGGAAGGATGCGTTGGCCTTGGAAAGGGTCCAGAGGAGGTTCACAAGAATGATCCACGGAATGAAGAGCTTGTCCTATGAGGAACAGTTGAGGATTCTGGGTCTGTACTCGGTGGAGTTTAAAAGGATGAGGGGGAATCTTATTGAAACTTACAGGATACTGCGAGGCCTGAAAAGATTGGACGAGTAGGAAAAACTAGAACCAGAGGACACAACCTCAGGCTAAAGGGACGATCCTTTAAAACAGAGATGAGGAGGAATTTCTTCAGCCAAAGAGTGGTGACTCTGTGGAACTTTTTGCCACAGAAGGCTGTGGAAGTCAGGTCATTGACAGTCTTTAAGACAGAGATAAATAGATTCTTGATTAATAAGGAGATCAGAGGTTATGGAGAAAAAGCAGGAGAATGGGGATGAGAAAAATATCAGCCATGATTGAATGGAAGAGCAGACTCGATGGGCCGAGTGGCCTAATTCTGCTCCTATGTCTTATGGTCTTATGAGTGGCCATTTTCAGCCAGAAGTGCTGACTGGATGATCCATCTCGGTCTCCGCCAGTGGTTCCTAGCGTCGCAGATGCCAGTCTCCAGCCAATTCAATTCACTCCACATGGAGTGGCACAGTGCGCACTGGTTAGTACTACTGCCTCACGGCGCTAGGGACCCGGGTTTGATTCCAACTTGGGTCACTGTCTGTGTGGAGTTTGCACATTCTCTCCATATCTGCGTAGGTTTCCTCCCACAGTCCAAAGATGTGCAGGTTAGGTTGATTGGCCATGCTAAGTTGCCCCTCAGTATCAAGGAGATTAGCAGGATTAATACATAAGGTTACAGGAATAGAGCCTGGGTGGGATTGTGGTGGGTTCTGTGATATTGATACTGCAACGACAACACCGGCCATCTCAATGTTACAAACATTTTACAGAAATATACATCAAAGGTAAACTAAACAGGTCAAAATGCTAGAGAAATCTTGTTTGCTCCAAGACGTAACGGCAACTCCCCGGAACGCACGGAGGGTTTGTGCTGGGCTCTTACTTGTCAGAAACTCTTTGCGAATTTTGAATGTGTCGACGATTGGTGAGATGATTCCCTCCATGGTGCCCATCATACTGCCCAATCCCAGGTTAATCAGCATCAGGAAAAAGAGCACAGACCAGAAAGGTGATGCTGGGAAATGGGTCATGGCCTCGGTGAAGGCGATAAATGCCAGGCCTGTGCCCTGCACCGACTGCAAGAAATCAGAAAACCAAATCAATGCAGAAATTTAAACCTCATCACCACAGCCACCAAACAATATTAATAACAGAGCATCATCAACAGAATCTTTACGATTCTGACCAAAACAGATTGTGCTCATTTTCAATATGATTTTTTTACTCAAGGTTTTACTCAAAGTGAAGGAGTTGTCAGGGTGGATTTGGACAGGATGTTTCCTCTTGTGGGAGAATCTAGAACTGGGGGTCACTGTTTAAAAAGGGTCACCCAGTTAAAATGGAGCTGAGGCAAAGTATTTTCACTCAGAGTCACAGGGAGGGAGCCTGGCACAGGGAGTGGCAGGTACCAATATCTGGGAGTGGTCATAGTGACAGGAGATCTCTAGCACACTAGGAGATCAGGGCGTCTGCACAATGGCGTCCCAAGAACTCAGGAGCCACCTTTACTGGTAAGACTAGGCTCCACCCACTCCCCCTGCTGGTGGGAATCACATCCTGGTGCTTTTCTTTGGACTAGGTACCACAAGATTGCTTTTTTAAACTCGTCCAAAATTCAAGTCTGAAACTCTCTTGTTTAATCGCTCATTCAGCACTTGGAATCTTTTTGGTAAGATCGCCGGTTTTGGGAAAATTTCACCCATCATCTCACTACATAACTGAAACATAACCCCCTGTACATTTCTATTCAATTCCCCTCCTCTTTTATTAGCTTTCCTCATTCCTTGCTGTACCTGTTTACCAGTCTTTTGTGATTCATGCACTAAGATATCCAGATTCCTCTGCAATCTTTCACCATTAGGTATTAGGTTATCTTTTATTTTTCCTGCCGAAATGGACAATTTCACATTTGTCCACATTGGATTCCATTTGTTGAATCTTTGTCCACTCACTGAACATATCTAGATATTTTCATTGCCTCCTTATTTTCTCTTCACAATTTACTTTCCTGCCTATCTTTGTGTCATCAGCAAACTTGGAAATCATCCCAACCATTTCATCATTTAAGCCATTTATATAAACTGCCAAAGTTTGAGGTCCCAGCACTGATCTCTGTGCCACATCCTGCAACCTGAAAAAGACCCTCTGAATTCTACTCTCTGCTTCCTATTCACTAATCTTCTATCTGCGTCTATATATTACCTCCACAACATGAGCTTTTATAACCAACGTGGCAGCTTATCCTTTTGGAAATTTAAGTACAGCACATCCATCGGTTCCCCTTTATCCAGAACACCTGCTACTTCCTCAAAGAACACATGATTTCTCTTTCAGAATATTGGGGGTGATTTTCCCAAAAAGATTCTGAATGTTGAACTTGTGGGAAAACTGGAGTAATTTGGGCTTTTTTTTAGTGGGAGTTCAGAGAATCTCTCACACCAGTGTGAATATCATTAGATTTCAGGCGGTGGGGGCTATTCCCACCCAGGAGGCTGAAACCAGTGGGTCAGCGCGCATGTGTAGTGGCCCCAAACTGTCAGTCTCTCGTTTACTGACCAACTCGATACTGACCAACCCGGGACTCCCACAGTGCTGTTTCCTTAACCCGCCTGGCCAATCACGGGCCAGCCCCAAACCCCCCGCCCCTTCCTGTCTGGCGCCGATCTCCAGCCACAGCCGCCCCCACCCCCACCCCCACCCCCAACCCCAACCAACCAGCAGACAACACTTTGTATCATCTGCAAACTTGGAGATAATACATTCAGTTCCCACTTCCAGATCATTAATATATAATGTGAACAGTTGGGGTCCCAGCACAGATCCCTGTGGAACATCATTTTTCACTGCCTGCCAATCGGAAAAAGATCCATTTATGCCAACTCTTCGCTTCCTATCTGCTAACCAGCTTTCTATCCATCTCAACACATTACCTGTAATCACACTCAGATCCAGATATTGGTGAAACAACAGGATTTTATACAAATCACAATTAATCTTAACCCCTCCAACCAGACAAATTAAAAACATTTAAAATACCAATAGCAAAATATTTCATTTTTCATCTTTATCCCATTATTCATCCTCAATTCCCTCATTATTTCCCTCACGGCTGCTGCCTGGACACTCACCTTATCCAGCTCATCCTCCAGTTGACATGTATCCAGCCCAAGTTCACTGAAATGATCTTCCTTCACTGTCTTAATGACACTATACATCTCGGAGTAATCAGAGGCTGTGAGGTGCGAGAAGTTGATGTGTGGTGGAATCAGATCATGGCTCAGGACCTTGGAATTCAGGTATCCAATAATCTTTTCAGAATTTCTGTTAATAGAAAAATGGAGAAAGAAAGATCCAAACCATATCTTGTGGTGTCAAACACAGGGCAGTACTGAGCTTGGTGAAGTGTGTGGTCCGAATCCCATTCTCAACACTCAATGAGAGACTCAACCGCCAGAGAATCAATTTCATAACACTCCAAACACATCCCCTCAGTGCAACCAATCAGAGCTCATTGCTCCTTTAACCAAGAACATGGGACACAATTTAAAACAAGGAATAGAACATAGAACATAGAACATTACAGCGCAGAACAGGCCCTTCAGCCCACGATGTTGCGCCGACCAGTTAAAAAACAATGACCCACTAACCTAAACCAATCCCTTTTCGTCCATAAATCTCCATTTTAAGATGGCGACGAGAAATATTTTCTCTCGGAGGGTCAGGAACCTTTGGAACTCTCTTCTGCAGAGGGCAGCGGAAGCAGGATCAATGATTATTTTTAAGGCAGAGGGAGATTGATTATGAAAGTCAAAGGATTCAGGAATGTGGGATTGAAGCCACGATCAGATCAGCCACGATATTATTGAATAGTGGAGCAGGCTCAAGGCTGAATAGCCCACTCCTGCTTCTAATTCATACATTTGTATGCAACACAAGAAGTAGAAGCAGGAGTGGGCTAAATGATTGTAAAGCTTGTACTGTAATCAATACAAACTTAGGTTTCAATTCTACTTCCTGCCTGTTCCCCAAATCCCTTAATTCCCTGAGGCCGAAAATCTACTGATCTTAACCTGAAATGCATTCAATGATGAGGCAACCTCTCAGGCAGAATCGTACATTACAAGAAAGGCCCTTCGGCCCATTGAGTCTACACCGACAATAACCACCTCTAAAGTCACACGAATACCATTTTCCAGGACTTGTGTTCCTTTGGGATAGAGAATTCCAAACATTCACAACTCTTTGAGTGAAGTAATTTCCCCTTGTCTCAATCTAATAACCAACCCCGATACTATACAAAGATACAAATTTGGAGCAGGAATAGGGTACTCGGCCCATCGATCCTGCTCTGCCATTCGATAGGATCATGGCTGATCTAATCGTAACCTCAACTGCACATTCCTGTCTCCCCCGATAACCTTTCACCCCTTTGTTTATCAATAACCTAATACTCAGAGACTCTGCTTCCACTGCCTTTTACAAAAAGAGTTCCTGAAATTCAGCACATTCAGAAAACAAATTCTCCTCATCTTCTTCTTAAATATGAATCTCCACCAGCATTAGACAGGGTAGATGCAGGGAGGATGTTCCCGATGGTGGGGGAATCCAGAACCAGGGGTCACAGTCTGAGGATTCAGGGTAGACCATTTAGGATGGAGGTGAGGAGACATTTCTTCACCCAAAGAGTGGTGAGCCTGTGGAATTCATTACCACAGGAAGTAGTTAATGCCAAAACATTGAATGTATTCAAAAAGGCAGCTGGATATAGCACTTGGGGAGAATGGGATCAAAGATTATGGGGAGAAAGCAGGATGAGGCTATTGGGTTGGACAATCAGCCATGATTGTAATGATTGGTGCAGCAGGCTCAAAGGGCCAAATGGCCTTCTCCTGCTCCTATCTCCTATGTTTCTAAATGAGTGACCTCTTATTTTTAAACAGTGACCCCCAGTTCTAGATTCTCCCACAAGAGGAAACATCCTCTCCACATCCAACCTATCAATATCCCTCAGGGTTTTAAAGGTTGTGAACTCTAGTGGACATAAACCTAACCTCTCCAACTTTCCTCATAAGACAACCTTTCCAATCCTGGTATTATCCTGAGACTGTGTCGCTGTGTTTTAGATTTCCTGACCAATGAAGTGCATTTCTCTGTATCCACCCTCCTCCTCCCCTTCTTCTGACTTCCATGGAAAATAGACCCAATTTGCTAAACTTCTCAACATACGGCAATCCTATCATCCAAGGAACCAATTTCATGAACCTTTGCTGTATCTCCTCTATTACAATAAAGGTCAACATATTGTTTCCCTTCCTAATTGCTTGCTACAGTTGCTAATTTTCTGCATGTTTTTATGAACACATCCAAGTTCCTTTGAACATCAACACTTACTAGTTTCTCACCTTTTAAAATGTTTTTCTTTTCTATTCTTACAAGCAAAGTGAATAGCTTCACACTTCATATATTATAGTCCATCTGCCATCTTTTTACCCATGCTCTTAGCCTGTCCATTTCTCTCTGAAGCCCCTCTGTGTCCTCCCCACAGTTTATCTTCCCATCTAGCTTGGTATCATCAGCAAATATAAACACATCACCCTCTGACTCTGTGTCTGATCACTGATAAAGATTGTAAACAGCTAAGGTCCCCGTGCAGCATGGCTGGAGTTGCGGATAGCGATGAACATTGTCAGAGAATACAGCAGGATATAGATAGGCTGGAAAATTGGGCAGAGAAATGGCAGATGGAATTTAATCCAGATAAATGCAAAGTGATGCATTTTGTTAGAATTAACGTAGGGGGGAGTTACACAATAAATGGCAGAACCATCAAGAGTACAAACACACAAAGGGACCTGGGTGTGCAAGTCCACAGATCCTTGAATGTGGCAGCACAAGGGGGGAAGGAGGTGAAGAAGGCATATGCTTGGTTTATAGGTCAGGGTATAGAGTATAAAAATTGGCATCTGATGTTAGAGATGTATAGAACGCTGGTTATTATATTATCCGGACTCCATGGGCACTTACCTTCTAACTAAACTTAACCATTGCTGGGATTCGATTGGTTTCTAGTTTTGAGCTCTGAAACATGGATAGCAGTGGGAATGAGTGCAAGTTCTGAGATGGGATTAGGTGAAGAAACTCCTAACTGTACTGAGACACGTGGAACTTTAACAACATAACAGGAAGATTTAAACTGTGGCCACATTTACAAACCAACGGCAAGTAAATCAATGAGGAATCTTCAATCAAATGGATTTGATTGGGTACTGTTTACCAAAATGGATGACCTCACATTTACCAACATCGTACTCCATCTACCAGACCCTCGCCCACTCACTTAGATTATCTCCATCCCTTTGCAGACTTTCACCGTCCTCTGCACACTTTGCTCTTCTGCCCATCTTAGTGTCATCTGTGGATTTTGATACATCTTTGTATTCTCACTGGCTACAGGGGAGGTCCAATCTCTAAACTGTCTGTGCTTTATATGCTCTGTCTGAGGCCAGAACTCTCCATTCACCTGACGAAGAGGGTAACCCCTCGAAAGCTTGCGAGTATATTATCAAATAAATAGGTTGGACTAAAACCTGGTGTTGTCAGACTTTTTACTGTGTTTACGCCAGTCCAACGCCGGCATACCCACATCATACAGGGGAGGTCCCAGAGGATTGGAGAATAGCCAATGTTGTTCCTTTGTTTAAGAAGGGTAGCAAGATTAATCCAGGTAATTACAGGCCAGTGAGCCTTACATGAGCGGTAGGGAAATTATTGGAGAGGATTCTTCGAGACAGGATTTATTCCCACTTGGAAATAGATGGATGTATTAGTGAGGGGCAACATGGTTTTGTGAAGGGGAGGTCGTGTCTCAGGAACTTGATCGAGTTTTTCGAGAAAGTGACGAAGATGATTGATGAGGATAGGGCAGTGGGTGTTGTTTACGTGGACTTCAGTAAGACTTTTGACAAGGTCCCTCATGGCAGACTGGTGCAGAAGATGAAGCCACAGGGGATCAGAGATGAGCTGAAAAGCTGGATATAAAACTGGCTCAGTCAAAGAAGACAGAGGGTAGCAGTGGAAGGGTGCATTTCTGAATGGAGGGCTGTGACAAGTGGCTTTCCTCAGGGATCATTACTGGGACCTTTGCTGTTTGTAATATATATAAATGATTTGGAGGAAAATGTAACTGGATTGATTAGTAAGTTTGCAGACGACACAAAGGTTGGTGGATTTGCAGATAGCAATGAGGATCATCAGAGGATACAGCAGGATATAGATCCGTTGGAGACTTGGGCGGAGAGATGGCAGGTGGAGTTTAATCCGGACAAATGTGAGGTAATACATTTTGGAAGGCCTAATACAGATAGGAGATATACAGTAAATGGCAGAACCCTTAGGAGTATTGATAGGCAAAGGGACCTGGGTGTACAGGTACACAGGTCACTGAAAATAGCAATGCAGGTGGAGAAGGTAGTCAAGAACGCATACAGCATGTGTGCCTTCATCGGCCGGGGTATTGAGTTTAAAAATTGACAAGTCATGTTGCAGCTTTATAGAACCTTAGTTAGGCCGCACTTGGAATATAGTGTTCAATTCTGATTGCTTTGGAGAGGGTGCAGAAAAAATTTACTAGGATATTGCCTGGTATGGAGGGCATTAGCTATGAGGAGAGGTTGGAGAAACTTGGTTTGTTCTCACTGGAGTGACGGAGGTTGAGGGGAGACCCGATAGAAGTCTACAAGATTACAAGAGGCATGGACAGAGTGGATAGTCAGAAGCTTTTCCCCAGGGTGGAAGAGTCAATCATTAGGGAGGCACAGGTTTAAGGTGCAAGGGGCAAGTTTTAAAAGAGATGTACGAGGCAGATTTTTTACACAGAGAGTGGTGGGTGCCTGCTACTCGTTGCTGGGGGAGGCAGTGGAAGTGGATACGGTAGTGACTTTTAAGGGGCGTCTTGACAAGTACATGAATGAGATGGGAATAAAGGGATTTGGTCCCCAGAAGCGTAGAGGGTTTTAGTTAAGTTGGGCAGCACGGTTGGTGCAGGCTTGGAGGGCCAAAGGGCCTGTTCCTGTGCTGTAATTTTCTTTGTACACTTGGTCCCCAACTCCAAATCATCTATGTAAATTGTAAACTAGTAGAATAGATAAGGAGAACAAATGTATGTGTTGTTTTTAGATTTGCAGAAGGATTTTTATGAAGTATCTCATTAGAGATTAATGGGCAAAATTAAGCATATGGAATGGGAAAAAATATATTGGCATGGATCGAAAACCGGTTGACAGACAGGAAACAAAAAATGGGAATAAACGGGCCTTTTTCCGAGTGGCAGTCTAGGATTAGTGGGTATGGCAAGGATCAGTGCTGCGGTCCCTGCAGGGCACAACATAATATAAATGAACGAGGTAACTAAAATGTAACATTTCCAAGTTTGCTGACAATACAAAACTGGGCAGAATTGTAAATTGTGAGGAGGATGCAAGGAGGCTTCACGGTGATTTAGATAAGTTGAGTGAGTGGGCAAACACAGGACAGATGCAGTACAGTGTGGCTAAACATGAACTTTGGTGCGAAAATCAGAAAGGAAGAATATTATTTAAATGGTGATATATTGGGAAGTATGGATGTACAAACGGATCTGGGTGTCCTTGTATGCCACTCAATGAAAGTGGATAGGCAGGTGCAGCAAACAATGAGGAAGGAAAATGATATGTTGGCCTTCTTTACAAAGGGATTGAGTACAATAATAGCAATATCTTACTGCAGTTACAGAGCCTTAGTGAGATCACACCTGGAGTATTTTGTGCAGTTTTGGTCTCCCTACCTAAGGAAGGATGTACTTGTCATAGACCAAATGCAGCTACGGTTCACAAGACTGATACCAGGGTTGGCGGGACTGTCCTATGAGGAGAGATTGATTCGACTGAGTCAGTATTCACTAGCGTTTATAAGGATGAGAGCAGATCTAATTGAGACACATAAAATTCTAACAGGGCTGGACAGGCTAGATGCAGGGAGGATGTTTTCCCTGGCTGGGAAATCTAGAGTAAAAAGTCTGACAACACCAGGTTTTAGTCCAACCTATTTATTTGATAATATTCTCAAATTTATCAAATAAATAGGTTGGACTAAAACCTGGTGTTGTCAGACTTTTTACTGTGTTTACGCCAGTCCAACGCCGGCATACCCACATCATGGGAAATCTAGAACCAGGAACACAGTCTCAGGATACAGGGTAGACCCTTTAGGAATGAAATTAGGGAAAATTGCTTCATTCAAAGGATAGTGAATCTATGGAATTCTCCATCACAGAGCATGTGGAGGACAAGACACTGAATACACTCAAGAAAGAGATTTTTTTAGATTTTAATGGTATCAAGGGATGTGAAGAGAAAGCAGAAATATAGCACTGAGATTGCGGAACAGCCATGATCATACCGAATGGCAGAGCAGGTTTGAAGTGGCTTACTCCTGCATTGAGTTTTGATGTTTTTAAATGGAAGGTTCCTGAACGATGAGTACTGTTGGACACAAAGAGCCCATTCCTCACTGGCTGCTAACCTCTGAGCCTGCCCAATATCTCACCAAGTTCAAGAAATTCAACTCCTTTTTTCTTTATTTCTGGCATCAACCATTTGTAAAGATTTATTCTTTGCAATAACTGTATTAAAGTTACCAATAACCTCAAAGAAAATGCAGCAAAGTGGTCTACATGCAGCATTGAGAGAAACTCGGGCTGTATTGTGCCCCGTATAGTGTGACACACTCTGGCTGAGATTCAGAAGCTAATCTGAATACTTGCTGCACCAGCAAACATTTGGAATTCTCAATGATCCCAGCTGGGTTTCTGCTGTTTCAATGCAGTAACTCTGTGATTCGCTGAGCTCAAACCCAGTTATGTATCACCCTGTCTCATCCTCTCGCCCACATCACTGGCAGGTACCAAGGGGAATGAGGTGTTCCACATGTATGATTCACATCAGGTCAAAAAACTCTGGCTATCACCACTGTGTTCGGTTTAGATTCTGTTCCAACCATAAACTGTTCTATAAAGTTCTGACAAACTTACGTTATGACACATTTCTCATTCATCACATTAGCTTTGAATCCAAGGACTGCAAAAACCACGAGTGTTGCCAGGACAGAGGTGAAAAAATTAATGAAAGCAACAAGGGCTGCATCAAAGTGACAGTTGTTGTCTTTCTTGTTGTAACTTGAGAATGCGATGACTCCGCCAAACCCCAGACCAAGGGCAAAGAAGACTTGTGTAGCTGCTTCCCTCCATACCTGCGAATCCATCATCTTCTCCAGCTGTTAGACATACAAAAACAACACTGTACAGAATAGGCAGCTTAATGTCAAAACAAACTTCACTCCCCACATCAAAGGTCACAGCCTGGGTAAAGGTTAACTGATCACAGCTTGGGCTTCAGTGCTGGTCAAAGCAAGAAAGGAGTGATGATGACATGGTGTTCTTGAACTCAATGCCTGTCCTTTGACCCATGGGGAAAGTGCTTCTCCACAACCCCACATGGTGACCAGATATTTAGTGGCAGCATTTTACCAGAATCATTGTTTAAAAAAGAATTCTATCCTGGAATGTGGGCATCACTAACAAGGTCAGCATTTGTTGCCCATCCCTATTGCCCTCGAACTGAGTGACTTGCCCATTTCAGAGGACATTTTAAGAGTCAAAATATTGCTGTGGCTCTGGAGTCACATGTAGACCAGGCTGGGTAAGATCGACGGATTTCCTTCCCTAAAGGTCACGAGTGATGGGTTTTTATAAAATCAATGATGGTTGTCATGGTCACCATCAATAAAGTTCACTTTTTATTCCAGATTGATTTAATTCAATTTAAATTCCCACAACTAGCAAGACATATAAGATGATGAATGGGATGGATAGGATAGAGGTGGAGAGACTCTTCCCGCTCAAAAAAGACAGTAGGACTAGGGGGCACAGCCTCAAGATAAAGGGGGGCGGTTTAGAACGGAGTTGAGGAGGAACTTCTTCACTCAAAGGGTGGTGAATCTCTGGAATTCTCTGCCCATTGAAGTGGTGGAGGCTGCCTCGCTAAATATTTTTAAGAAGCGGGTTGATGGGTTTTTGATAAGAGAGGGGATTAAGGGTTATGGGGAGAGGGCGGGAATGTGGAACTGAGCAGCGACAGATCAGCCATGATCTTATTGAATGGCGGGGCAGGCTCGAAGGGCTAGATGGCCTACTCCTGCTCCTATTTCTTATGTTCTTATGTAGAGTACCGATCCAGTCCTCTGGGTAACTAATCCACTGACGTAGCCTCGATGCTCCTGTACCTCATCCACCCCCTCCCAGTCACATCCCCAATAGTCAACCCCCACATCCCAGACATCCGATCACTATCCCAGTGCCACGACACACCCCAACACCCATCCAAACCCTGTGCATAGTCATCCTAGTCCAGTGGGATAGCCTCTACGCTCCTGTACCTCGGCAAATAGTTTCCCAAAGTTATTTTTAAAATTGCACTGAGTTAAATTTACAAAATGATGGACTGGGATGGAATTCCCTTCTGTCACCTCCAATAGAACTGCCCATCCCCCAGTCTCTGACAAAACCCCAGGATCCCCCACTCAGTTCACCCACCCCCAACAATACCCCCAGAGTCCCCCACTCAGTTCACCCACCCCCGACAATACCCCCACAGTGTCCCCCACTCAGTTCACCCACCCCCGACAATACCCCCACAGTGTCCCCCACTCAGTTCACCCACCCCCGACAATACCCCCACAGTGTCCCCCACTCAGTTCACCCACCCCCGACAATACCCCCAGAGTCCCCCACTCAGTTCACCCACCCCCGACAATACCCCCACAGTGTCCCACACTCAGTTCACCCACCCCCGACAATACCCCCAGAGTCCCCCACTCAGTTCACCCACCCCCGACAATACCCCCACAGTGTCCCCCACTCAGTTCACCCACCCCCGACAATACCCCCACAGTGTCCCCCACTCAGTTCACCCACCCCCGACAATACCCCCAGAGTTCCCCACTCAGTTCACCCACCCCCGACAATACCCCCACAGTGTCCCCCACTCAGTTCACCCACCCCCGACAATACCCCCACAGTGTCCCCCACTCAGTTCACCCACCTCCGACAATACCCCCAGAGTCCCCCACTCAGTTCACCCACCTCCGACAATACCCCCAGAGTCCCCCACTCAGTTTACCCACCCCCGACAATACCCCCAGAGTCCCCCACTCAGTTCACCCACCCCCGACAATACCCCCACAGTGTCCCCCACTCAGTTCACCCACCCCCGACAATACCCCCAGAGTCCCCCACTCAGTTCACCCACCCCCGACAATACCCCCACAGTGTCCCCCACTCAGTTCACCCACCCCCGACAATACCCCCACAGTGTCCCCCACTCAGTTCACCCACGCTGACACCCCCACAGTGTCCCCCACTCAGTTCACCCACCCCGACACCCCCACAGTGTCCCCCACTCAGTACACCCACCCCGACACCCCCACAGTGTCCCCCACTCAGTTCACCCACCCTGACACCCCCACAGTGTCCCCCACTCAGTTCACCCACCCCGACACCCCCACAGTGTCCCCCACTCAGTTCACCCACCCCGACACCCCCACAGTGTCCCCCACTCAGTTCACCCACCCCGACACCCCCACAGTGTCCCCCACTCAGTACACCCATCCCGACACCCCCCCAGAGTCCCCCACTCAGTTCACCCACCCCCGACACCCCCACAGTGTCCCCCACTCAGTACACCCATCCCGACACCCCCCCAGAGTCCTCCACTCAGTTCACCCACCCCCGACACCCCCACAGTGTCCCCCACTCAGTTCACCCACCCCCGACAATACCCCCAGAGTCCCCCACTCAGTACACCCACCTCGACACCCCCACAGTGTCCCCCACTCAGTACACCCACCCTGACACCCCCACAGTGTCCCCCACTCAGTTCACCCACCCCGATACCCCCACAGTGTCCCCCACTCAGTACACCCACCCCGACACCCCCACAGTGTCCCCCACTCAGTTCACCCACCCCCGACACCCCCACAGAGTCCCCCACTCAGTACACCCACCCCGACACCCCCACAGTGTCCCCCACTCAGTTCACCCACCCCCGACAATACCCCCAGAGTCCCCACTCAGTTCACCCACCCCCGACAATACCCCCACAGTGTCCCCCACTCAGTTCACCCACCCCCGACAATACCCCCAGAGTCCCCCACTCAGTTCACCCACCCCCGACAATACCCCCAGAGTCCCCCACTCAGTTCACCCACCCCCGACAATACCCCCACAGTGTCCCCCACTCAGTTCACCCACCCCCGACAATACCCCCACAGTGTCCCCCACTCAGTTCACCCACCCCCGACAATACCCCCAGAGTCCCCCACTCAGTTCACCCACCCCCAACAATGCCCCCACAGTGTCCCCCACTCAGTACACCCACCCCGACACCCCCACAGTGTCCCCCACTCAGTTCACCCACCCTGACACCCCCACAGTGTCCCCCACTCAGTTCACGCACCCCGACACCCCCACAGTGTCCCCCACTCAGTTCACCCACCCCGACACCCCCACAGTGTCCCCCACTCAGTTCACCCACCCTGACACCCCCACAGTGTCCCCCACTCAGTTCACGCACCCCGACACCCCCACAGTGTCCCCCACTCAGTTCACCCACCCCAACACCCCCCCAGAGTCCCCCACTCAGTTCACCCACCCCCGACACCCCCACAGTGTCCCCCACTCAGTTCACCCACCCCCGACACCCCCACAGTGTCCCCCACTCAGTACACCCACCCCGACACCCCCACAGTGTCCCCCACTCAGTTCACCCACCCCGACACCCCCACAGTGTCCCCCACTCAGTTCACCCACCCCGACACCCCCACAGTGTCCCCCACTCAGTTCACCCACCCCGACACCCCCCCAGAGTCCCCCACTCAGTTCACCCACCCCGACACCCCCCCAGAGTCCCCCACTCAGTACACCCACCTCGACACCCCCACAGTGTCCCCCACTCAGTACACCCACCCCGACACCCCCACAGTGTCCCCCACTCAGTTCACCCACCCTGACACCCCCACAGTGTCCCCCACTCAGTTCACGCACCCCGACACCCCCACAGTGTCCCCCACTCAGTTCACCCACCCTGACACCCCCACAGTGTCCCCCACTCAGTTCACGCACCCCGACACCCCCACAGTGTCCCCCACTCAGTTCACCCACCCCGACACCCCCACAGTGTCCCCCACTCAGTACACCCACCCTGACACCCCCACAGTGTCCCCCACTCAGTTCACCCACCCTGACACCCCCACAGTGTCCCCCACTCAGTTCACCCACCCCGACACCCCCACAGTGTCCCCCACTCAGTTCACCCACCCCGACACCCCCACAGTGTCCCCCACTCAGTACACCCACCCCGACACCCCCACAGTGTCCCCCACTCAGTACACCCACCCCGACACCCCCACAGTGTCCCCCACTCAGTACACCCACCCCGACACCCCCACAGTGTCCCCCACTCAGTACACCCACCCCGACACCCCCACAGTGTCCCCCACTCAGTTCACCCACCCCCGACACCCCCACAGAGTGTCCCACTCAGTACACCCACGCCGACACCCCCCCCGAGTCCCCCACTCAGTTCACCCACCCCGACACCCCCCCCGAGTCCCCCACTCAGTACACCCACCCCGACACCCCCACAGTGTCCCCCACTCAGTACACCCACCCCAACACCCCCCCAGAGTCCCCCACTCAGTTCACCCACCCTGACACCCCCCCAGAGTCCCCCACTCAGTTCACCCACCCCGACACCCCCACAGTGTCCCCCACTCAGTTCACCCACCCCCGACACCCCCACAGTGTCCCCCACTCAGTTCACCCACCCCGACACCCCCACAGTGTCCCCCACTCAGTTCACCCACCCCAACACCCCCCCAGAGTCCCCCACTCAGTTCACCCACCCCCGACACCCCCACAGTGTCCCCCACTCAGTTCACCCACCCCCGACACCCCCACAGTGTCCCCCACTCAGTTCACCCACCCCGACACCCCCACAGTGTCCCCCACTCAGTTCACCCACCCCGACACCCCCACAGTGTCCCCCACTCAGTTCACCCACCCCAACACCCCCCCAGAGTCCCCCACTCAGTTCACCCACCCCCGACACCCCCACAGTGTCCCCCACTCAGTTCACCCACCCCGACACCCCCACAGTGTCCCCCACTCAGTTCACCCACCCCCGACACCCCCACAGTGTCCCCCACTCAGTTCACCCACCCCCGACACCCCCACAGTGTCCCCCACTCAGTTCACCCACCCCCGACAATACCCCCAGAGTCCCCCACTCAGTACACCCACCTCGACACCCCCACAGTGTCCCCCACTCAGTACACCCACCCCGACACCCCCACAGTGTCCCCCACTCAGTTCACCCACCCTGACACCCCCACAGTGACCCCCACTCAGTTCACCCACCCTGACACCCCCACAGTGTCCCCCACTCAGTTCACCCACCCCCGACACCCCCACAGTGTCCCCCACTCAGTTCTCCCACCCCGACACCCCCACAGTGTCCCCCACTCAGTTCACCCACCCCGACACCCTCACAGTGTCCCCCACTCAGTTCACCCACCCCGACACCCCCCCAGAGTCCCCCACTCAGTACACCCACCCCGACACCCCCACAGTGTCCCCCACTCAGTTCACCCACCCCGATACCCCCACAGTGTCCCCCACTCAGTTCACCCACCCCGATACCCCCACAGTGTCCCCCACTCAGTTCACCCACCCCGACACCCCCCCAGAGTCCCCCACTCAGTTCACCCACCCCGACACCCCCACAGTGTCCCCCACTCAGTACACCCACCCCGACACCCCCACAGTGTCCCCCACTCAGTTCACCCACCCCCGACACCCCCACAGTGTCCCCCACTCAGTACACCCACCCCGACACCCTCACATTGTCCCCCACTCAGTACACCCACGCCAACAGCCCCCCCCGTGTCCCCCACTCAGTACACCCCCCCTCTCCCAACCACATCCCCAAAGTCCACCCCCATGCCCAGATACCTGATCACTATCCCAGTGCCACCCCACACCCCAACACCCATCTGAACCCTGTGCCCAGTAATGCCCCAGAGGGGATGACAGACAACACTGCAGGGGCAGCATACCTTCGGTGTAAACATGTGAAGAATTCCATCAATTGAGCCTCGGAGGAGAAGACTTCGAATCAGGAAACAAATCAGAACGACATATGGAAACAGAGAACTGAAGTACATCACCTGGAGAGAGTGAAACAAATCAATGAAATTAGATCTACAGATTTACAAACGTGACTAATGTCACAAGCGACCATCAGAGGAATAACAAAAATATATTTCATTAGATACAAAATATTGAGTCCATCCAGTTTCAGAATCTGACTCCAAAATACAGACTAAAGCTCCCTCTACACTGTCCCATCAAACACTCCCAGGACAGGTACAGCACGGGGTTAGATACAGAGTAAAGCTCCCTCTACACTGTCCCATCAAACACTCCCAGGACAGGTACAGCACGGGGTTAGATACAGGGTAAAGCTCCCTCTACACTGTCCCCCCATCAAACACTCCCAGGACAGGTACAGCACGGGGTTAGATACAGAGTAAAGTTCCCTCTACACTGTCCCATCAAACACTCCCAGGACAGGTACAGCACGGGGTTAGATACAGGGTAAAGCTCCCTCTACACTGTCCCCCCATCAAACACTCCCAGGACAGGTACAGCACGGGGTTAGATACAGAGTAAAGTTCCCTCTACACTGTCCCCATCAAACTCTCCCAGGACAGGTACAGCACGGGGTTACATACAGAGTAAAGCTCCCTCTATACTTTGCAAATCAAAGTATGGACTTACCTTGCCAGATGATTGGATGCCTTTGATTGTACACAATCCTACAAGGAACCAGGCAGTGAATAGACACAGGGTCATCTTCCAGTTCAGACCGCCTCCTTCATTGATGTTATTAGCGATATTCAAAGTTTCTCTGTACCAGAAGTAGGTTGTAGCCGAACTTTTTTCACATTCTGGCTCCACAACTGGAGTGAGATACAATCACAGTTAGTAACAAATTCATACAGTGCAGAAAAGGCTCTTCCGCCCATCGAGTCTGCATTGACAATAATTACCACTTAAAGCCGGGCTAATCCTATTTTCCTGCACTTGTCCCATATCCTTCAATGTATTGATATTTGAAGTGCTGATCCAAATATATTACCCTCCGCACTCCCTTCCATTTTCATCTACATCATTTATGTTTATAACAAACAATAAGGATCCCAGTACATAGAACATAGAACATTCCAGCACAGTACAGGCCCGTCGGCCCTCGATGTTGTGCCGACCAGTGGAACCAATCTAAAGCCCATCTAACCTACACTATTCCAATGTTATCCATATGCCTATCCAATAACCATCTGAACGCCCTTAAAGTATTTTTTTCCCTTTTCATTCACAGGTTTTAAGTCGGTCCACCTCGTGTCCAACGAGGGGCATACACGTGATGGGTCGCACTGGGGCTGCTCTTGGTTGTTCGAGATTGGCCTAGTGCTTCATGTCGTTAGTGTGTGCCTAAACTGGACCAGATACTGGGCAAGACGACAGCTCAGTGACTATCACTGATAGCTGTGCAGACACATGGATTTGGGCCGGTGTCTGTGGGAGTTTGCGCATTCTCCCCGTGCTTGCGTGGGTTTTCTCCGGGTGCTCCGGTTTCCTCCCACACCCCAAAGATGTGCTGTTAGGCTGATTGGCAGGAATAAATTGTCCCTAAATCAGTTTCCCTCAATCTGGATGGCCATAAAACATTCGACAAGAGTCGTGGGTGGAGAGGGGGACTGGTGGTGTTGAGATGGCGGCGCGGGCTCGTTGGGCCGAAGGGCCTGTTTCCCGGGCCGGTTTTATTCTTTGTTCTTTGTATTCCACACCCTTACTACCCTCTGAGTAAAGAACCCATCTCTGACATCCGTCCTATAATTACCACCCTCTAATTTAATGCAATGTCCCCTCGTGTTAGCCGTCACCATCCGAGGAAAAAGGCTCTCACTGTCCACCCTATCTAACCCTCTGATCATCTTGTATGCCTCAATTAGGTCACCTCTTAACCTTCTTCACTCTAACGAAAACAACCTCAAGTCCCTCAGCCTTTCCTCATAAGACCTTCCCACCATACCAGGCAACATCCTGGTAAACCTCCTCTGCACCCTTTCCAATGCTTCCACATCTTTATTATAATGCGGTGACCAGAACTGTACGCAATACTCCAAGTGCTGTTTTGTACAGCTGCAACATGATCTCATGGCTCTGAAACTCAATCCCTCTACCAATAAAAGCTGCTGATCCTTCTGGTACACCACTGTTCACCGGCCTCCAGTCACTCAAACAGCCTTCTACCACAACTCTTTGTGTCCTATTACTGAGCCAGTTTCAGATCCATTTGAAGATTTCCCTGAATTCCAAGTGCTCTAACTTTCTCAATCAGTCTCCCATGTGGGACCTTGTCAAAAGCTTTGTGGTGACACAGTGGTTAAGCATTGCTGCCTCACAGTGCTGTGGACCCAGGTTTGATTCCAGTCTTGGGTCACTGTGTGGAGTTTGCACATTTTCCCTGTTTCTGTGCAGGTTTCCTCTGGGTGCTCTAGTTTCCTCCCACAGTCCAAAGATGTGCTGGTTAGACTGATTTTGCCATTCCCCTTAGGGAATAGAACCTGGGTGGGATTGTTGACAGTGCAGGCTTAATGGGCCAAATGGCCTCTTTCTGCTCTGTAAGGATTCTATGATTCTAAAATCCATAAAAATGGCATCAACTGAACTTCCCTCATCCACACATTTGGTCACATTTTCAAAAAATTCTAACAAATTTGTAATGCATGACCTCCCTCTGACAAAGCCATGCTGACTATCCGTAATTAATCTGTGCCTTTCCAAGTGGATACTACTTACCTGCTTCAGAATTTTCTCCAATAATTTTCCCTACCACTGACATGAGACTCACCGCTCGGTCATTTCCTGCCTCAACTCTATCACCTTTCTTGAAAAGTGGAACCACATTAACTATCCTAATGGGTCCAACTCTTTCCCTGGTTAACTTCTTCCCTTAATGTATTTTTAAAAATCTTACAATTCTTCCTAATCCTGTTCACAATTCCCTTTCCACGCCCCCGTTTTGCTTTCGGAAATTCCCTCCTCTTGTAGAGCTGAATTGCTCCCTCTGGATTTGTGGAAACCTTTTCTCTTCCTCAGTCACCCTGGATTGTTTGAGACGTCCACACCCCGATTTTCCCATTGCATTGCACCCGTTTTCAGGCACAAAAACAGGGTAAAGTTGGGTGAGAGGCCGTTAACGCGATTCACAGCCACGTCCACACAGATTGCCACTTTACTGAAGGCCGCACGATTGGGTTTGTACCCAAAACGGGCAAAACAGTGATTTAAATACATTTGCATATATTTAAATTGATTAATGAACTGCCCGCCCAACTTTATCAGCATTTCCCCCTTTACCGTCCCGTTGGCCAATCAGAAACAGCACAGCAGCTGGATTCAAGTCTGAATCGGGCCCTCCAGCTGCTGCAGGGCCAGTTCACAGCTTCCAACAGCTCCCTGACTCAGACCGGGGGGGGGAGCGGGGGGGCGGGGGGCGGGGGAGTGAGCGAGGCCAGATGGTTGTCCGTGGGGGGTGCAGAGGAGAGAATGGGGAAGATGTATCTCTGGTGGGTGGAGGGGGAGGGGGAGGGGGAGGGGGAGGTCCCATCGCTCACTGATTGGGGAGAGAGGAACAGATGGATCTCTTGGGGTGTGTGGGGGGGGGGGGGGGGGGAGGGGGTGTGGACATGAGGGCCCACTGCCACTCTGTGGGTGATCAGTCAGGTAGGGGGCAGATGGGGATTAGTCTGGGTAGCCAGGGGGGCTTGATAAGGGGGTCAGTGATGTGTGTGGGTAGTGGGGGGGTGGATAAGGGGGTCAGTGATGTGTGTGGGTAGTGGGGGGGTGGATAAGGGGGACAGTGATGTGTGTGGGTAGTGGGGGGGGTGGATAAGGGGGACAGTGATGTGTGTGGGTAGTGGGGGGGGTGGATAAGGGGGACAGTGATGTGTGTGGGTAGTGGGGGGGGTGGATAAGGGGGACAGTGATGTGTGTGGGTAGTGGGGGGGGTGGATAAGGGGGACAGTGATGTGTGTGGGTAGTGGGGGGGGTGGATAAGGGGGACAGTGATGTGTGTGGGTAGTGGGGGGGCTTGATAAGGGGGACAGTGACGTGTGTGGGTAGTGGGGGGTTGGATAAGGGGGACAGTGATGTGTGTGGGTAGTGGGGGGGGTGGATAAGGGGGACAGTGATGTGTGTGGGTAGTGGGGGGGTGGATAAGGGGGACAGTGATGTGTGTGGGTAGTGGGGGGGGTGGATAAGGGTGACAGTGATGTGTGTGGGTAGTGGGGGGGGTGGATAAGGGGGACAGTGATGTGTGTGGGTAGTGGGGGGGGGTGGATAAGGGGGACAGTGATGTGTGTGGGTAGTGGGGGGGTGGATAAGGGTGACAGTGATGTGTGTGGGTAGTGGGGGGGGTGGATAAGGGTGACAGTGATGTGTGTGGGTAGTGGGGGGGGGTGGATAAGGGTGACAGTGATGTGTGTGGGTAGTGGGGGGGGTGGATAAGGGTGACAGTGATGTGTGTGGGTAGTGGGGGGGGGTGGATAAGGGTGACAGTGATGTGTGTGGGTAGTGGGGCTGGGTGGATAAGGGTGACAGTGATGTGTGCGGGTAGTGGGGCTGGGTGGATAAGGGTGACAGTGATGTGTGTGGGTAGTGGGGCTGGGTGGATAAGGGGGACAGTGATGTGTGCGGGTAGTGGGGCTGGGTGGATAAGGGTGACAGTGATGTGTGTGTGCACCATCGCTCCCGGGCCACTTTCTGTAGCCTGGGAATGATCTCACACAAGCACACTTCTTCACATTCTTTTCTAACTGTGCGTGCGCAGTTCAGAGCTCCGATCGTTTTGGCTGTGCTAAGTCCCGCCCACAGTGCGAATGGACTGGAGATTTTTTTCCAAGACTGAGTGCGCACGGTGGCACCTGAAAGCAGATTTCTAAGTCAGATCTGCATCACGCCCAGATTCAGCACTTAGAATGAAAATGGTAAAATCGGGCCCCCAGTGTTAGTGTCATCACCAACTTTATTAAGTGTGAAAACTATTTTATTGTCCAATGTTTGTGTGGTTCCCTTTGTCCAGACATTAAATCATGGACTGTGCAGGCAGCCGTATATCTGAAATTGTCCTGCACCAGTGCTGACAGCACTCAGACAAATCTGCTCTGGGAGTCTGCATGTTCTCCCCGTGTCTGTGTGGGTTTCCTCTGGGTGCTGTGGTTTCCTCCCACACTCCAAAGATGTGCAGGTTAGGTGGATTGGCCACAGTAAAGTCTGCGAGTGTTGATTGGGAAAAGCTCTGACTCCTTGCAACCTTTCATTGCACGAAACCACTAAATGAAATTTAAGTGAAGGAGAGATTCTGAATGGTGAAGGGGAAGAGGCTCCACTGGGGATAGTGTGGGGATTTTTAATTTATTAATGTCAAAAGTAGGCTTACATTAACACTGCAATGAAGTTACCGTGAAAAGTTTCTGGGAGACTTTGGGGGTGATTCTCTGGGGCCGTGAGTCCCAGCTGGGAACCCTGATGGTGTTGAATTGGGCAAAAGGGCCAAATCGGGATTTGTGTTGGGCAACAAATCTGTTGCGAGATCCCTCCCCTGCTGCCCCTGCCCCTCTGCCCCTCCCCCCTGCTGCCCCTGCCCCTCCCCTGCTGCCCCTACCCCCCGCTGCCCCTGCCCCTCCCCCACTGTCCCTGCCCCTCTGCCCCTCCCCCACTGCCCCTGCCCCTCTGCCCCTCCCCTGCTGCCCCTGCCCCTCTGCCCCTCCCCTGCTGCCCCTGCCCCTCTGCCCCTCCCCTGCTGCCCCTACCCCCCGCTGCCCCTACCCCTCTGCCCCTGCCCCTCTGCCCCTCCCCTGCTGCCCCTACCCCTCTGCCCCTCCCCTGCTGCCCCTACCCCTCTGCCCCTGCCCTGCTGCCCCTGCCCCTCTGCCCCTCCCCTGCTGCCCCTACCCCCCGCTGCCCCTACCCCTCTTCCCCTCCCCCGCTGCCCCACTGCCCCTCCCCCGCTGCCCCCTGCCTCACTGCTCCTTCCCTGCTGCCCCCCCCCCTGCTGCCCCTACCCCTCTGCCCCTCCCCCGCTGCCCCTTCCCTGCTGCCCCTGCCCCTCCCCCGCTGCCCCTTCCCTGCTGCGTCTGACCCTCCCCCACTGCCCCCTCCGCCCTGCTGCCTGACCCAAAACGGGGCAAGAACCTGATCCCAGATGCTTTAAATTCATTTCCATTGATCAGCGGGTTTGAGGCTGGACGCTCTGACCACCCAGTGGTGTTAATTAGTGTAGAAATTGACAAGCAGGAACCGATACCTTGGACATCTTGGTGTGGGGGGAATGTGGGGGCGGGGGGAGGGGTGAGGAGGTAGTAGATCCAGTGCCACTGGGGTCCTCTACTGCTGCCAAGCTGCAGAGGGAGAATCCTTCAAAGGCTCTCGGGGGTTAAGGGAGCTCAGACTGGCGGGGAAAGAGTTAACGTTGGAGCTCTCACCCAGAATGGGGGTCTCCTGTTTCTTTCCTGCCCTGGGAACCATGGAAATCCCTCCAGAAGCTGCTCTGAGGCAGCTTTCTGGATAAAAGCTGTCTGTGTTCTGTCAAACATTTGAAGAACGTGGTCTCATTAAAATCCATGTCCCCTGAACATCTGGGTCACAGCAGCATCCATTGGACAGGAGGGATTGCCCTTGGGTGACCTCAGAATTCCCAGGAGTTCAGAAACCTTGGTGAAGTATTTTGATTGACAGCTTTACTGCAGATCAAGCACTTCATTGTTGGTACAATCAGTTCAAGCTCCATTAACCCTGAAGTGCTTCTTCTTTTCACCACACCTGTTCTGTCTGGCCCCATTTTTAAATACCGGAGCTATTTTCAAGTCTCTGTCCTTTTTAAGAAAGCAAATGTGTTCCAATTCTGTTTTTTGAAATGACTGACTGTCAGCAATGTTTCTCACCGAACCTATAAGAACATAAGAACATAAGAAATAGGAGCAGGAGTAGGCCATCCAGCCCCTCGAGCCTGCCCCGCCATTCAATAAGATCATGGCTGATCTGTCGTGGCTCAGTTCCACATTCCCGCCCTCTCCCCATCAACCTGTTAGCTTCTTATTACTGATTATCCCTCAATGTATTTTTTAAATCTCTGAGATAGAGGAAGAGACAGGGTAGAGACTGAGGGGTGATTTAATTGAGGGCTCTGGTTCAGTGGATACAGGAGGATCTGTTTTTAAGTGCAGAGGATTCACTGGGGCAGAGGTTAAAACTGATAGGCTGAAGGAGGCTGAGGGATTAAAGAGGGGTTGAGCAAAAATATTTGAATCAGAAAATGGGAGTTGGCAGGTGGGGATTGGGGGAATGGGTGGGGTGAGGGGGTGGCAGGGAGGGTGGCAGGTGTGGCACAGATAGTGCATGGTTAGTCATTAGAAGTACCTTCATCTATGGGACACCTGCCATGGGCTGATAAATGACTTTTTATTATCTGGCAATCATCTGATGGGCTGAATGGCCATGTCCTCTGACATTATGTTCTATAAATCCACAGCCAATCTCCTCACTTCATTCAACAAGACCCCCAGAAGGACTATTCATTTCCGTCCCATAGTCTATCAAAATCATTTGGCCAATGACAGTAAAATGAGGATGCAGAATCTTGTCCACATGGACATTGCCAGTGAAATTAGCCATTCTGGGACATGATCAGGTGTTCTGCAAGAACAAAAGTCTTATGATGGTTTTCTCATCCTTTTCAGCAGTTATGAGTGAGTTGGTGGGCAACTTTGGCCATGCTAAATTCTCTCTGGTCACTCAGAGATATACAATGACTAGTGTTGGAGTAACTCACTTTCCCTGTGTGGGGAGTGCTTGCATTCCAACGATTCAATGAGATTGGAAACTTCTGAGGTTTCATATGAGCTAATCTGTACACAAGCTCAAAACCCGACTGCACTGTACCACCCTGACACTGGGTACAATTTCAGATCTACACCGCGTTCTATTATCATGGGTTTGTGTGAAAGACAGAGTTATTCAGATGTCGTCATGGGGAAAAGGTTTAAATCAATGATGTCACACATTTTAAATGGATATTGCGTGGAATAGCTGATGAGTTTTGTAATGAACTACAATTTTGGAGAGCAGTTCAGTTCAGTTTTTTTCTGGGTTCTTGCAGTAGTAGACACAGAGAGTTAAATCCACACTTGTAACTCCAAAAGGTTGGTCTCATAAAAGATCAAAGGTGTAATGTTTCCTGAGTTAATGGGAGACTGGATTCTTTTGTCTTCAGTTATTCAGAGAGAAGGAAAAGCAGGAAGTGTTGCAGAACGTCAGCTGAGTGTTGACTCGGGAGCCGTGCACTTCTGGCACCTCGGGCCCACTGTGATTTGTGTGGGGACATGGTTTCACCTTTACAGTGATCGAATCCCACCTAAGCAGACTGCAGCAATCCATCGTGGCCCCGGGCAGAGGGGGAGAGGGTGGGGGCCCCGTTATTAGTAACACTTTGCTGGTTAATGTGGAAGATGTTGTTACATCACCAACAGGGGCTATGAGTCCAAAGGTCAAAGGACATCCACCTATCTGAACTTCTGGCCTGTTTGCTCATTGGCTGGTTTTATTTTCTCAATTCTGATCAGAAAGCTGCGCTGAGCAAAGGGCAGAAACTAACAACCCCTCCATCAGGAGGCAAAGCTTCTCATCTTCACACACTAAACACAGCCTGAAAAATACAAACACTGGCAAACTATTTCTTCAAGATTTGTTCCCAGTCTCTGGGACAGCACAGACTCGCAAATCTAAACTTCAACCAAAAGAAAACTGAACGACGGTCTACAAGGCAACACTAACTCTGACTCCTACTGTTTACTGCTGGCCGTTAGTGGAAGTGATGAGGGAAGTACCCCAACGCTCCAATTATGTTCACATTTTTATTATAGAACAAACTATCCCTTTAGTGTCCATTAATCTAAACTCAACGAAGCAGGCCGAGTGGGGACCCAACCTGGAATCTCAACATTGAAGAGGAGGAAGAGCTGGAAAAGACAGAAATAGGGGGCGCAGAATGACTCTGAGGTTGGGAGTCACCCATCCCAAATCAAACAGCTTACTTACTGGTTGAGGTGCCATTGGTGATTAAAGGACACTCACTCCAGGGAAGAGGAGATTGGAATGATTTAAAAAAATAGAAAATACTCCAACCGATGATGACATTGTAATAAAGTCCAACGAAGAAACAAACCTGGGGGAAAGAAGAGAAAACTCCAACTGAGTAATGAACACAAGAGTGAGAATATAGGAAGGAGAGAGGGGGTATTGGGTTGGGGAAGTTGAGAATGGTTGGTCAATGTCATTGTTAGAGACAATGGGTTTGTCGGATTACAAACTGGGAGAACACAGGAGAAGTGGCTGAAACTGAGTTAATGAGCCAGACGGCAGGGATTGGCAAATACTATCCAGGAAAAGATCCATGCCTTGTTTTGTCACCAGACTTAGATCCATTTTTAAAAATTCATTTGTGGGACATGGGCGTCTCTGGCTAGGCCAGCATTTTTTGCCCATCCACAGTTGCCGTTGTCCTTGGCGGGCAGTTGAAAGTCAACCACATCGCTGTGGCTCTGGAGTCACATGTAGGCCAGACCAGGATAAGGACAGCAGATTTCCTTCCCTAAAGGACATTAATGAACCAGATGGGTTTTTCTGACAATCGACAATGGTTTCATAGTCATCAGTAGATTCTTAATTCCAGACATTTTTTATTGAATTCAAATTTCACCATTTGCTGTGGTGGGATTCGAACCCAGGTCCCCAGAATATTAGCTGAGTTTCTGGATTAATAGTCTAGTGATAATACCACTGAACCATCACCTCCTCATTTAAGAAGAGTTAAGGGAGGAGGAAGGAGGTGCGCAAAGTGGAGAGGAGGAGGTGG